>NC_068412.1:13551324-13870363 GCF_023724105.1 Carassius gibelio | reverse complement strand
GTAGGGAGCGAGTTTCTCCTGGCAGAATCTCTGGACTGTCTGTCTGAGCTGGTGTTCAAAACAAAGATGTATGATAAACACAGGGCAGACTGTCCACAAATGACATGAGCTGCCAAAAACCTCAACAAAACAATTCCATGATGCTAAATGTATACTTTCGTAGACCCTAGCAAAAAAAGAAAAAAATACAGTGGCAGGAACAGCATGGTATAGTAATGGATTCAATAAAAAATGTCTGCATGCACTAAGATATTCTCACGGTGCTTCAAAGATTATCAAAACCCCCACCTTTTGTCCTGAGTAGACATGTGCAGGTATTCAGTAATGCAATATATCACGGTAATTAATGTGCACGATATTGTTATCATGGGCACTTCTAAATACTGTGAATATGTTACAATTACAAATTATTCAGAATTTGGAATACATTTTAAGAATACTATTCCCATCAACTTGGCAAAATGCTCAAGCACATGGAGGAACACGTGAGAGACCCCTGAATGAAAGCACATTCACTATCTGACAGCAGAGGGCGCTAAACTGCAGGAAAAAAGCAGCCTTTACTCTGGAAAGCTCATAAATAAAGCAGTTGCACCACTTTCTAAAACATATTTAAATATCCATTCAAATTTGTGTATTTGCTATTGTGTTCATCACAGCGCCAAATACTTAAATATTTAGACTTAATAGGCTATTTCTTTTCACTTTTTTTTATTATTTTAATCTGGCCTACAACATGCCTTAGAGTTTTGATTCTTTATTGTTAATTCTCTCTTTACATTAGGGCTTCATTAGTTAACATTAGTTATTTCATTAGTCAACATAAACTGCCAATGAAAAATTCTATTGAACATTCATTAATTTTAGGTATTCCAATATTTAATAACTTGTTAAAATCGAAAGTGTTATTTAATGAGCTGACATGAACTAAGACATGTTTTTTTTTAACCAAGATTACTACTTCTGTAGCAAATGTAGCTATTGCTCATTGTGAATGTAATACATTAGCTAAGGTTAAATAATGAGGTTTTATTGTAAAGTGATACCTATGGGTCTTTATACAGTGGCTACGGAAAGTATTCAGACCGCCTTAAATTTTTCACTCTTTGTTATATTGCAGCCATTTGCTTAAATCATTCAAGTTCATTTTGTTTTCCTCATTTCCTTATTCCCCATATTGACAGAAAAACACAGAATTGTTGACATTTTTGCAGATTTATTAAAAAAGAAAAACTGAAACATCACATGGTCCTAAGTATTCAGACCCTTTACTGTGACACTCATATATTTAACTCGGGTGCTGTCCATTTCTTCTGATCAACCTTGTGATGGTTCTACACCTTCATTTGAGTCCAGCTGTGTTTGATTATACTGAATGGACTTGATTGGAAAGCCACACACCTGTCTATATAAGACCTTACAGCTCACAGTGCATGTCAGAGCAAATGAGAATCATGAGGTCAAAGGAACTGCCTGAAGAGCTCAGAGACAGAATTGTGACAAGGCACAGATCTGGCCAAGGTTACAAAAACATTTCTGCTGCACTTAAGGTTCCTAAGAGCACAGTGGCCTCCATAATCCTTAAATGGAACATGTTTGGGACGACCAGAACCCTTCCTAGAGCTCGCCATCCGGCCAAACTGAGCTATCGAGGGAGAAGAGCCTTGGTGAGAGAGGTAAAGAAGAACCCAAAGATCACTGTGGCTGAGCTCCAGAGATGCAGTCGGGATAGGGAAGAAAGTTGAAGAAAGTCAACCATCACTGCAGCCCTCCACCAGTCAGGGCTTTATGGCAGAATGGCCCGATGGAAGCCTCTCCTCAGTGCAAGACACATGAAAGCCCGCATGGAGTTTGCTAAAAAACACCTGAAGTATTCTCTGGTCTGATGAGACAAAGATAGAACTATTGGTGGAGAAAACCAGGCACTGCTCATCAACGGTCCAATATAGTCCCAACAGTGAAGCATGGTGGTGGCAGCATCATTCTGTGGGGGTGTTTTTCAGCTGCAGGGGTAGAACAACTGGTTGCACTCGAGGGAAAGATTAATGCGGCCAAGTACAGGGATATCCTGGACGAAAACCTTCTCCAGAGTGCTCAGGACCTCAGACTGGGCCGAAGGTTCACCTTCCAACAAGACAATGACCCTAAGCACACAGCTAAAATAACTTCAAAAAGTGGCTTCAAAACAACTGTGATTGTTCTTCAATGGCCCAGCCAGAGCCCTGACTTGAACCCAGTTGAGCATCTCTGGAGAGACCTGAAAATGGCTGTCCACCAACGTTTACCATCCAACCTGACAGAACTAGAGAGGATCTGCATGGAGGAATGGCAGAGGATCCCCAAATCCAGGTGTGGAAAACTTGTTGCATCTTTCCCAAAAAGACTCATGGCTGTATTAGATCTAAACGGTGCTTCTACTAAATACTGAGCAAAGGGTCTGAATACTTAGGAACATGTGATATTTCAGTTTTTCTGTCAATAGGGGGTGCTATATATATATATATATATATATATATATATATATATATATATATATATATATATATATATATATATATATATATATATATTCAGTGTAGTATTCGACCATACTGCTGTTTATAACCTTCTCAAAATAACAAGGACTGTAGTCTGTTACAAATATACTAGTAAAAGTAAAGGTAAAGTATATATATAATATACAGTTAAGAAATGTGAAGGTTAGTATCGATAATAAACTTTTGTTTAGCATAAATAAATTGGTTATTTAAATACACATTTAACTTGGACACCATTAAACAAAACAGAATTGTATCATTAATTTATATTGGGCTGAGAAGGACATTTGCCTCCTCATTTCAGAAGAGCACCACACAACACTGATTCATGTCCAAAACACTACGAGAGTACCATGTCCAAACTTACGCAATGCAGATTTCTGTAAGTTATATTATGACTTTCTATTGCGCTTCTAGGAAAGCAAATAAAGGGTTTATAAAATGATCCTGTCCAATCAAAAAGCGCCGTCCGTTCACGCCCACGAAGCACAGACAGTATGTCCGCAAGTCATATACTAAAATCCCAAAAATATATAAGGCTTTTAATTTAACTTCTAACTGTACTTACATCTTTCAATTTCAAGGTTGGATCTATATTTCATGTGTGATTTTTTTCTTTTTAAAATATATATATATCAGGAGCACGACTGCTGTGTTAGAGTTTCAGTGTAAATGATGGTCTGAGTTAAATTTAATTTAATATAAGTACATTTTATTGATGAATAAAAAAAAATGCTTGGCAACAAAATAGTCTTAAGTTCCTAAAATTGTGTCAAAGGTCATCATGTATGCTAGCTGACTAGCACTTGAACCATACTGAAGAATCGGTGACATTTGACGAGCTCTGGCTCCAGGTTTAGTGAGCAGGTGTGTGATACCTGGATCTGCTCCTCGGTCAGACCGTTCACGATGTCGTCCAGGGCAACAGCTCCAGCGCATCCGCGACGAGAAACACTGACATGGGCCACTCTTTGACAGAGACGCAATGCTCTTCTGACAGCCAACATTTTGGGAATTGTAGCAATTGCAGAATAAAGGCAGAACAAACTGGGGAAAAAAAACTGTTGAGTTGATTATGCAAGCACTTGGACAGGTAAAAGGTGCAGGGAAACAATCCTGAACTTCACTCAAATGCTCTTGCGCTGTCCTTCTCGTTTGCTTTGTGCGTGACCTCTACCTGCCGCTAGAGCTTTACTGCCACCTACTGCGAGGAGTACAAACTACAGCACAGCCATCACGAAACACTGTGAAAGATAATAGTCACAACTCTTCACTGGTTAACTGCAAGTTACCTTAACATATTCGGTAAAAAATTATTGAAAAATATGTCAGAACAGATGAAATAATATTTTATAATCCTTAACAGGAAATATCTCAGTTTGTTAAAAAACTACAGCTTACATGTGATTTTACTTTACAATGTTTTCTAGTTCATGAAACTGGTTTAGAATTAAAATGTAACAATTATTTTAAAATTTACAGAAAAAAGTATATTTAATTAATCATCGTGTTTAAGGGCAAGATATTGTTGACTATAAAGTTTTAGAAGAAAATAAAAAAACGTATGCATTAATTAAAATGCCCATTCCAAGAACTGTCTGCTTTTTTTTTGTTATTGGTTATGTACTATCGAATGTTTTGTGTTATTTAGTATTTCATTATTTTTGTGCCATATGTTACGTGTTTTGCTTTTGTATGACCACAGTTACTGGAAAATTTTAAGTCATCATCTGACCTTTAATGCATCAGCTTTATTATCAGCAGGCCACATTTTATAATAACAACCAGATTCTATAGCTCCAATAGTTTGTAGCTTATATAATTTAGTGGCATAGAGCTTCCATACAGTCACCAAAATGATTGTTTCACTGTATGTCCAGTAAACGTCTGACAACCACAACATGTATGAATTAATTGCAGCATTAAAAAAATCGTAAATGAGAATCAGATATTTTAGGTAGGTAAAGGTCCGTTTTTGACAATTTAATACCCTTATTAACATAAATCTGTTGAACAATAGATATATAGGCTAATCCTTTGTAATAAACTAAACGATGCTTTCTTACACTGATTTATATATAGGCTATCTCAACATATATTGAATGAAATCTAGTAATAAATGTGACTTTAAATAACTTTACCTTTACTTTTACTAGTATATTTGTAACAGTCTACAGTCCTTGTTATTTTGAGAAGGTTATAAACAGCAGTATGGTCGAATACTGCACTGAATAAGGAAATGCGCTATCAAGCAAAAGTCAAACAAATTAAAAGTCAGGAAGAGAGGGGAAACGTCTCAAATGCGGAAGATGTGTGTTCACTCAACTCGAGCGTTGGTTGTTTACAGGGGCTCCCTGTCTCTGAGTGCGCGTCCACGGACTTGCGCTGAACCAAACAACGCTGTCTGGATGGAGCTCGTTGGTTACGTAACTTACTAGAAATAAAGTAGCATATCTGACCCGCTGGATTCATTTCAACCCCCTCACTATCGCAGCGTGTGGCCCCTCGGACAGAGGTGGCATAACCGTAGCCCTCCTGTCCCCTCGATGCCCAAACAGAGACGCAGGTCGCTGAGAGTGGCGGTGTTCTCCCGTTCGTCTCCTGTTTGCGACGGATCAGGGAGAGGAGGAGGAGGAGGAGGAGGAGGAGGCATAGGAAACTTTTCATCCACAGAGATTTGTGATGATCAAGCACAGATGGCGGAACACTTCAGTGGGCAAGCAGGCTGTCTCTCCGACGGTAAACCGGGGAGAGGGTGCCTAGTGCCGCAGGTGACCATCACGTCTGATGGGGACTCACGGGAGATCACGGAGGAGGATCTGGAGGAGGAGGTGAACGGACGGCTGCGCCGCAAACTCTCCAACTCCTCCATCTCCTCCAACGGCTCCTCCACGGCGTTTGACGAGTCGGAGGATGACATCCTCAGCGACAACGAGACCAAAAGCAAAGGCATCGTGACTCTCGAGCATTTGGGCGAGTCGGTGGACTCAGGAGAGGTAGGTTATGTATGTAGGCTAGTCATTCACGCGGGCTGTAATCAATAAAGAAGGCAGGGACTACTGGGTGCACAGACACGTTATTGTCGCACTTTTTAATCTTTTTTAGTATGTGTCAACATTGCATCTCTGGCTGCAAAAATCCACTGTACACTTCCACCATTACTGCATAAGAAAAAAAAAAAAAGAATCGAGTTAATTACATGTTGATATTTTGTGATAACCTGGTGCAATAGTAGTAGGTCATGTTATCAGGCTGGAGCAAGTTGTCATATTTAAAACTGACATTTAACATCCTGTAATGAGACTTTTAGCAGATTAAAAAAACAGATTTAATGAAGCACCAAAAATATAAACATTGTCTTAGTCAACAATTATTGCAACTACTGTTTATATATATATATATATATATATATATATATATATATATATATATATATATATATATATATATATATATATATACATACATACATACACACACACACACACACACACACACACACACATATATATACATATATATATATATGGTAATTATGTCAGCTTAGTTTGTAAAAATATATCTATTTTTCCAACCAAAACTAGGACTCTGACCTTATTAAAATGGCTTTTATTTTTTAAAACCCACATACAAAAACCAATTCTAGGGCAACACATTTTTGAGTAAGTGGGCTTATTATGACTCACAACCTTACTGAGATACAATTTATGTGGTTTACATATCTGATAATCATGTAAGAAATAATAATATCTATATCTTTTTTTTTTTGTTCATTATGATTCATTTATTAAATGACAAACATAGTTTTGGAGAGACCTGGGTGAATTGAATTACAGGCTCTTTAGATCTCTTTTTAAAATAAAAGCAGACAATTCGAAACCTGTCATGAGAACAAGAGACTTGTAATGAGGAACTGTCTTTTTTGAAAGTTATGAAACCTTTAAATATATATATATATTTTCTTGACTTGCAAATGAGGCTTCTGATACCTGTTGTGTATCTTGAGGAATCTCATTTGTACTCATGACTGAGGCATTAGAAAACGTTTGATTGAAATCTGCATAACCAATGACAGCTTTGTGTTCAGTAGATAGCTGTAAAGAGCACATGCAGGGTCATGATAATGGTATGTTTGTGTGGGTGTCTGTTTGTCTGTACTTGTTGCTGCTAATCGTTAGAGCATGTCTGTTCACAGGGTTGCCATTTCAACACTACTGTGAAACTACACATGGTGTTTGAGGGTAGATTTGTATCAGGTGGTGCTTGTATGCTCTTTCTGATGACATAGCCTATTTACAGTAGTAAGTAGCTAAAAAATGTATCAGAAATATCCATCCATCCATAGCAGATCGATATGTTTCTCCTTTACTGTTTACAAAGTAGGCTGTTCCGGAAAGCTTTTTTATCGGAATTGTTTATTTTTTGTTTGCATTAAGCGTTTTCAATGTAGTTTGAGCAAATATCACAGGCGTGCATCTTTAATAACCTGGCATCACTGTGAGTGTTAAAATAACAAGCTCAGCAGGCTTAACTGCTACGTGCAAAAGCCTTTTTTTCATATACATACTCATATGCTTGTAATTTCTGTAACAAAAGTGAATCTAAAGTGAAGACATTCCTAATTAAAAAAAAAATATTTTAGTGGGTGGGAAAGTAACTTCGAATACATTAAAACTAGGGGTGTGCAGTATGATGATTTCTGATCGTGGATGATAAAAATGTCTCCACAATCTGCTTTGAAGAAACATCATAGTATCATGCTGCAGCCCACAGTCTATCAGCTGCAGTTCTGGAGCCTTCCTCGTATACTGTACAACGCCACATGCATTCACAGCAGTGTTAACTCAGTTACTCTCTCATTATTTGCATGTGCTTTTAAATGTTTCATTCGAGCCCTGCTCTGACCCATAGACTGTATCTGACCTGTGCTTTTTCTGAGCGCCGCATACACCCGAAGCGCGCGCGTGCTAAGGCTGTCAAACAGCGCCTGATTATTGGATATAACTTATCTTTTGCGCTAATACTGTCAAAACACACAGGTTTACATGTAGACTCAAGTTGGTTATATCTAAAATGAAAGTAAACATTTGAGTGAAAAATGTATATGTGCCTGTATATCAGATGTGTGCAGGTCTTAAAGGGACAGTGGGCCTATTAAACACACAGCCTACTGTCATTACTGTCAAATGATTGATCACCCTAAAATTTCATTTCTACCATTATTTACTCACTGTCATGTTGTACCAAACCTGTATTAATTTATTTCTTTTGCTGAACACAATAGAAGATATATTGATGAATGTGGGTAACCAAACATTTGCTGGTCCACACTGAATTTGATAGTAGCAAAAAATACTGTGGAAGTCACTGTGGACCAGAAACTGATTGGTTTTCCATCTTCCTCAAAATAGCATTTATGTTCAGAAGACGAAAAAAACTCAGGTTTAAAACCACTTTTGAGCGAGTAAATGGTGGTATAAAAATAAAACACTATGACAGAATTTTGAGAGTGTGACAGAATTTAAATTTTTGGGTGAACTATTCCTTTAACGTTAATAAAACAACAAAACACAAAGAGAAAAATCACTCACTGCTCTTGACTGAAGAGATTTAATACAGTTGCTTTAGGAATCAGTTTATTTAGTGTTTTATTTTTATATTTGTTCATTCAATTACTTGAATGCTCCAGCTAAATACACCTATTACACCTGAAAATAAAGCACTGTTTGTTTTATTTGTATAATATGTGTAGTTGTAGTTTGTATCTTTGTCAAAATCTTGTTAAAAAATAAGAACAAAGATTTTTATCAACACCCTCTTTGGCCTAAATATCTGCCATTCTTTTTTAGTTTCCCTGAAAGGCTTTGTCTTTATAATATTAAAATTAGTTTGGCTTTAATGCTCAGACAACTTGCAAAATAGCAAAACCAACATGACAAAGAATAGTGATAAAATCGTGAATCTTGATACTTCTACAAAAAAAAATAAAAACTGATATAATATTTTTTCCACATCGCCCACCCCTAATTAAAACTCACTTCGAATAGACTTGGGGTGAATGTAAATTAAAGGACTAAGGACTAAATAAAAAAGTAGAAGATATATATTCAACAAAGTGCCTAGTATAATTCTAACCGATCATCTCTGTTTTGTTTCTCACTTCTGCCATGTGATGATTCTGAATGGATGTCTCATGTTTTGTGGTCCTCGAGCTCTTTCACAGCAGCCATAGAAGGCCAGCGCTGTCATTATACTTTAAACATTTCGCCTCTGTAAATCTGGATGCCGTGTCTGCGTAGCATCTATTCTTTCATTTTCAGAAAGTTACACATCTTGCACTGAATGAACTGATCGATGTTCATCTCCTTTTGGCCCAATAAAAGTCAAGCTCACTGACACTGTAAAAAAACCCCATTGCTTATGAATTTAATGTTTGCGCAGAGCTGTTGCAGACACCTATTCTGAAAAAGGAAAAGGAAAACACATACAGTGACAAACACTTCATTTTATCAGCCTGTATCAAAACATAAACTCCTTGCCGTTTGACATTTAAGCAGAAGCCACAGTGTCACAAACAAGTTTCCACACGCACTTCGAAGGTAGAGCAGCTCAGGTCAGTTTTATAAACTCTTGTCATAACAAAACAGATTTTTATTACTCATATTTGAAATGATATCGACTTTTTTCTTCTTCTAACTACAAAAGAAGATTGGTAGTGTAAAAACTGACAATCCTCTGTTGTAGTAAAAATGTGCTTTAACATGTAGGTCAAACTGAGTTGTGTCTTTTTGTCTAACTAAAGATACCAAGGAAGTCATGTGAAGCTTTTATATTTTCACTTTTTTACTACTGAAAATGTAATTTTTGGTAGCAAAGAGACAAACTTGATGAGTGTTGACTCTTTGTGGTTCAGTATATGTTTATTTGAGGTAAAGATATTTATGTTTTCGTAGAAACGTGTCACAGTTTTATAAAACGTGATTGGTAGTTGTTTGAGAGTTGGCACTATGCTGTTTGAATTGTCTGCATGACTATCCAGTTAAATATTTAGTTATGGGTGTGTTAAAAATGTGTGTATGCACAGCTTCACAAAGTGCAGGGCATAGCCTTTGGTTTCTGGCTTTCCTCTGTATGTATACAGGGCCATACGCAGTCTCCTTGACTTTATATATTCTGTTCTCTCTGGATCTTGTCCAACCCCCCAAAGCAAAGTTTTATGAACTACATCCATTTTAAAGGCTTAATAATAATTGCTGCACGCTGTATTGTAAGGGTTTTCCATTCAGCTTTTGTACCTGAGGGTGAATTCAACATATGTTGGCAAACTTCACTCATCTGCTTCATCAGCACATCAGCAGAGGAAGAAAGTAACACTCGTTTCTTTCCATATCAAGTGGAAGAACACACACTGCACTTCAGCTACACCCAGAACATTTCAACACCTGCAGTATTCATTTCCTAAAGGTTTTTTTTCTTACATAAAAAATATTCTGTTTTAATTAATTAAACATTTTTTGATTGAAGAATCAAAGTAGACATAAGAAACTGCTGTTAAAAACTTATAATTTTCTATAAGTAACAAAAAATACTGCTAATATTCCAGTGATAGGTGATTATCTCAGTAAGGTGCACAGTGTTGGGAAGGTAACTATGGAAATGTAATAGGTTACAGATTACAAGTTACCCTATTTAAAATGTAACAAGTATTTCAGTTGTGTTATTAATGTACTGTAACTGACTACGTTTGATTACTTTTTGATTACGTTTCTAAATTTCTCATGAAAGTTTTTAACTGTTAAATATTTTCAAAAATTTAAAGCAGACAGGGTTAACCTTACAGTAGTACTCAACACCGACTACTGTCAGACTTCCAAAATCCTTCATAACTTGAATCAAGATTTGAATCATTTAATTTAAAATCACAGCACTGGAACACATTTTCATCACTCCCCATGGTGGCGGATCTCAGACAGGTTGAAGCCTCAGGCTTGCAGCGACAGATGATGTAATTGGGAGATGTGATGCGCTTCAAATTCAAAGAAGAGAACCAATCAAAAGCATCAGAATAGCATCATGTTACTTCTTCATTTGAACTTTTTTATTTATCAAAGAATCAAAAAAAAAATTCAGCTTGACATCACTGAATTTTTTCTCATTTTAAAGTATATTAAAATAAAAATTAAGAAAGAACTCCGTTATTTTACATTGCAATAATATTTCACAAGTTTTTTTTTTTTTAATCAAATAAATGTAGCTTGGATAAGCATAAACTTATATACTTTTTTTTCCCATAGTCGAGCAGCTCTTTGTTATTCATATTATGGTGAACAAATCACCCATGCATTTTTTTTCCCTCCATAATTCTTAGTCAAATGTCATAACAACTTTTTCTGGTAAAACAACTTTTACAATCACGACTATAAGGTTATACTTAGATCTGCCTCCATCCAGTCAACAAGCAAAAGATAGAGCCATGTCCTGTTCTACATTTTTTCTTGCACTAATTTATTTTAATCCGATTTACATCACAATATAGAAGATAAGATTCCTAATTCTGTTTCATCATGACTATAAAATCAAAACTTAAATATGAATTGACTATATTTGGAAGTGGATAAAACTGGATCTCCTGGTTCACCTGATTCAATCAGAATAATGTCACATTGTCAATGTAAAAGCTGCTTTGAACAGTATGCGAAGAGACAGCATGCTATGCAAACCTCACTCGTCAAATGAATAGAAATGTTTTTTAGAATGCTTGTTTGAAATGGGCAGCAAATCAGACGTCTATGTTATGGGATGAAGTGCTAGATTACAGAGTTTCACAGCTCCAACTGAGACCATGTGTGTATGACTCAGTCTCACACACTTAAGGAACATTGTGCAGTGTTGAAAAACACTGTGGGATGGTTTCGGTGCCTGGTCACGCTTCTTTTATCTCAGACTTATTGTCAGGTGGTCAAGGGTCGAGTTGTATTTACAGCAGAGTATTTGAAATATTGAATGCACTTATTCCATAGTCATGGATGATTATGTTTTAATCTGTTCCAGCAAAGCAATGCCTGGTGGAAGCTGAAGACGATTGTCAATTGCCCTTTACTGACCTCACAGCGAAGACGACTGTCCTGGGTTCAGTTAGCAGGACATAAAGGTAAACCCTCCCCTCAAAAAGCATGTAAACCATTTTAGTCCAATGTAAATTTATGTTTCAGTTCCATATTTACACCGTTCGCACAGTTTCCGGGGTAGATGCATATGGGACAGCAATTAACAATGTTCGTGACTATCAAAAAGCAACCATTAATTCAATATTTCTATTTAAAACTTTATGTTGTTGATCAAATGATGGTTTAATAATTAATCTCAAGTCGGACATGTATATTTTTTATTTATTGTTTTAGAAAGCAATTATTAAAACCAAATCAGACTTGAATATGCTTTTTGTTCTATAATTATTATTTTAGAAAGCCGTTATTTTGTATGCAAATTAAAAATAGGGTAAAATGCATAGTTTGTGTATGTATTGTTTATTTCTGTACTGTCAGAAAGCGTCTCCATCAGATTGCTTCCTTGGCAATAACTCCACTGAAGTTAGCTCTTGTCTTCTGGCTGTTTTATTGTTAACAGCACAGTTTTTTTTCAATACATGAGGAAGTACAATGATTTGATACCATTTTAGGGAAGTGGTTATGTGTAGTGTTGTGCGATGACACTTGACTCATGCATATTCACATGCCAAAACCCCAAACAGTGTACGTATTAACTTATTTTTCAGATCTCAAACATCAATTATTTAGCCTTTTCAACACTATGCATGTGTGCACAGTCATCATGCAGTATTCATATTCAGTAGCAGATGATTAAGGCACACATCCTGACTAAGATCTGGCTGACTGGCCATGCGGCTCAGTGTTATATGTGCTCCAGTGACTCCAGTCGTCCTTTGTCTGTGTTTGTGTTTCTGCTCAGGCAGCTTTAAAGCCGGGGATGAGGGCTCCATACTGAAGAAATTCTCAGAGAATGAGAAGTTGTGTTTTGAGAGGCTGAAAGAGGATGCCTTGCATTCCTTCGTGCCCAGCTACTATGGTGTGGTTGAGAGAGACGGAGAGCTTTTTCTCAAAATGAAAGACCTTTTGGCCAAGTTTGATTTGCCCAACGTCATGGACTGCAAGATGGGAGTGAGGTAGAGTAATGGGTGCTACTTTTCATGGACACTCAGATTATTTTATTTTGGTTTTGTCTTATATATATATATATATATTTATTTTCTTTATGATGTATTTGTATTTTATAAAGTTTACAAGTGATGCAGGGAATGCATGTGGAAAAACATATTTAAAGCTTCATAAGTCTGACCTTTTCTTTATGATAAATCAAAACAGGTTAAACCATTTATTTGATTTTAAAAGAATAGTCACAGAACCACCAAATCAAATAAAATGCAAACCAAATAAGTTATGCAAATCCCTTTAAACTTAACTACCTACGTTTAAAAATAAAATATATTTTCATGTTCATTTATAAAATTAGTGATATACAATACGTTTTAAAAGTTTAGGTCTGGTAAGATTTTTAAGTCGCTTATGGTCACCAAGGCTGTTTTTTTTGTTTTGTTCCATTTTTGAAATATATATATATATATATAATGTATTACAGTTCAAAATGACCGTTTTCTATCTTAAAATATTTTAAAATGTAATTTATACCTGTGATGCAATGCTAAATTTTCAACAGCCATACGTCCAGTCTCCAGTGTCACATGATCCTTCAAAAATCATTCTAATATGCTGATTTGTTCTTTTCATTATTATTAATGCTTAAAGGCAATTGTGCTGCTTAATATTTTTGTGCAAACCATTTTGTCAGGATTCTTTAATAACAGAAAGGTCACAGCATTTATTTTAAATAGAAAGAGCAGTGCAAATATTTAAATATACTATTAATCTAGTAATAATATATTCAAATGATCGTTTATTAAATATAGAAAGAATTAAATGTAATTCTTTCCTTTTTTTAGTCATGCTAATATATAGTGCATGGCAGGTTGACTGTGCCTGCTGAAACACCTGTTCTGGTTGTTGGCCTGCATCCTGTGAGGGTGATGGGTGCAGCTCATGAGGAGAGAGAGAGAGAGAAAGAGAGAGAGAGGCCCTCGCACAACAATAATAACCACTTCCTTTGCACATGCAGTCAAAACTTAGATGCACACTTAGCGAGGCAGACACAGGGCGTCCCTGAGGGCTTCCTTCTCACACGCATTGTTTTACACGCTGAGAGACATTTTGTGCAAGGAGTCCCTTGGTGACTTCCTCTACTCACACAGGAAGTCGAGTAAAGTTCAAGCTTGCTAAAAAAAAAAAAAATGCTGATGACTAGATTAACATTTCAGACATGATTAATTGACCTTTCCAGCAGAGTATTTAAAAATCAACTCAGTTTTTGTTCTTTTTACCTTCTTTCTTTCTTACTTACATTCTGTCTTTCTTATTTTCAGGACATATCTGGAGGAGGAGTTGGTGCGGGCGAGGGTGAAGCCGAAGCTGCGTGAAGACTTGTATAATAAGATGCTGGAGGTGGACAGTGAAGCTCCTACAGAGGAGGAGAAGAAACAGAAGGCTGTTACCAAACCACGCTATATGCAGTGGAGAGAAAGTCTCAGCTCTACTAACACTCTGGGCTTCCGCATTGAGGGTATCAAGGTAGCCACGGTGCCTAAAAATCACAGCCTGCTTGTTCACAGAAAGCAGAATTTGCATTCAGCTGAAAATCAGACACTGAAACTTGTTCCAAGGCTACATTGTTATATATATATATATATATATATATATATATATATATATATATATATATATATATATATATATATATATATTATTTATTATTAATGTATATATATACATGAATGTACAGTCATAAATATTATTAATATTCAATATTATTAATAAAATAATAACACAGCTTAATATTAAATGATTAATTACAATTAATATGAATTATTATTAATTTATAATGTAAATGTAAATGGATAAAATAATACTGTCACAGTTTAGGTGTCGATGAACACGCAAGGTGAAAATGATGAAAAACAGTAATTAATAAATCCACACAATAAAGGTAAATCCACAAAGAGGAAGGTTGGTGACACACGTTAATGTTGATGTTAACAGTACCTGATAAAGTCAAACTGAAACGACAGAAGCTTAAATACACACCCCAAACAAGGATGATTAACTAGACACACCTGAACGAAATGAACTCAAAAGACAATAACAATAACTAACTAGCAAACTGAAAACAAAGTCTGAACAGAAACATGGTGTGACAAATACAAAATTAATACATATATAATAACTAAACTATTCATATAGAAAATAATGAAATAATAATGTAATGTAATTTCGAATTACATTACTGCTGTTGTACCTTTTCGGAGAGCATATGGACATTAACAAGGTTTAAGTTTTTCCAGTTATTTCCATGTTTTTCTATGACTATGGGAACTGTATTATCCTCAACCTGCTGTTTTTGTTGTTGTTTTTTTCGGTAAAAGCTCCTCATCTGACTTTTTTTTCCTTTTACATTCAATACAATACATAGTTTTTTTGTTTTGTTTTTTCAGAGAGGAGAAACCTGCAACACAGACTTCAAAAAGACCCAGTCAAAGGAAGACGTCATTCAGGTCTTTAAGGATTTCGCCGAAGGCAATAAGAACATAATTGTGCGTGAGTTCTTGAGAACTTGACCAACCTGTTCTGTGATATAATGCATGCACACCTACATTTCAATGGAACAATGTTCTCTTTGTGGCTTAATGAACACCTTGAGTACTATGTATCTAGAATATATATATGTCTTATGTTAAAAGGCAAGATGTCATTTACTTTGTGATGCTCCCATTAGGCAGTAAAAACCGTATCATAAATGCTCATCTGTTCAGTATAGGGTCTTTATGGATGGTTTAAGATCGTTACATTTGATACATTTATTTTTAAAACAAGCAAGCAAAGGAATATATAAAACCAAAAAAAAAAAAAAAAATTAATTGCACTTACAAGGTAGTCTTGTTTGAGTCTCACTCCAGTGAAAAAGACTGACAAAATAACTTCTAGCATAATTCTAGTTGAATTAATATCAATGTTGTGTTCCTCTCCTTCATCTCCCAAACAGAACTCCTATATTACAAGGCTTGAAGACATTAAACAGGCACTTAAGGCCTCAGAGTTCTTCAACAAACATGAGGTAAAATACAAGATTTGTTTTGTTCTGTAGAGTCTTACCTTAAGTTGTGTAATTTTCCAATTAATACTATTGTCTAACAAGAAAATGTACTATATATTTTACTTTATTATTGACTAATTCTGTACTGTACTGCAATATATTTACAATTAATATCTAATTAGTTATCATAAAAGTATTGACTTTTTAATGATTTTCAAAAATGGTTTCAAGCTACCGTAATTAATGTCTGAGAAAATGTATTTATTTGATTTATTATGTACTAAATTATTCATGCTTAATTGTACTGTAGTTATATTGATCAGTGTGACAGCTCCTGGGGCGCTGCAGCAATATGGCTGCCCACTGCTCCGGGTGTGTGTTCACAGTGTGTGTGTGTTCACTATTGTGTGTGTGCACTTTAATGGGTAAAATACAGAGCACAATTCTGGGTATGGGACACCATATTTGGCCACACATCATTTCACTTCACTTTAAAGACATTTATAATATTATTAAAGATATATATTTCAAATGAATGCTGTTGTGTCGAACTTTCCATTAATTGAGTCCTTTCTACAAAAATATTTAGCAGCATGACTGTTTTTAGCGATGCTAATAATATGAAATGCTTCTTAAACAGCAAATCAGCATATTAAAATGATTTCTGTAGAATCATTTGACTCTGAAAGCCAAATGGTTGCTGAAAATTCAGCTTTGCCATCAAACAAATAAATGTCATTTTAAAAAATATGTAAAAAAAATAATTGTAATATTTCACTATATTACTGTTTTTACTGTATATTTACTGTATTAAAAAATTGCCTTGCTAAGCATAAAAGATTTTCTTGAATATAGAAAAAAATCTTACAGACCCCAAAAGGGTCCCCAATGGTTCTTTTTAATAGAAAAGCTACATAACGTATGATATGGCTCACCTCAAAAATGTTTTATGTCTTTAAGGTAATTGGGAGTTCGCTTCTCTTCATTCATGATCACACAGAGAGAGCTGAAGTCTGGCTCATTGATTTTGGGAAGACCACACCTCTCCTAGACGGACAGAACCTGGATCACTACAGACCCTGGGAGGAGGGCAACCGAGAAGACGGATACTTATGGGGCCTGGACAACCTGATGCAAACTCTTTCCTCATTGGCCAGGGAGTGACCCTCTTACTGTGAACTTCTGACTGTCCCAGTAACAGCAATGGCATGCTGATAGACACTTATAAACCCTTTGCAGTGCATTATAAGGAGGCTACAAGTGACAGAGTCCATTACTTTACAGTATTAAGCTGTAAAAGCATTTCACCATGATCATGGTTTTGAAAATGATGATTTGTTTGTTGTCATTATGCATTATACAGTTGCTCTTCCCTAAAGTCCAGCGAAAAAAGGTTGAAAACTAAATTCAGCTGGTAAAGAAATCCACATGAGAGTACAATTTTTATTTGCCTAAAAAAAATTCAAGCACTTGAGCATAGACCTTTCATTCAAACTTTTTACGATTATGAGAATCAAAATCAGTCAAACTTGTTCAATTCTTTTGGCTGGGTTTGCATGCTGGAATGTATTCAAATCAATTGTTTATTTCAGCGCACTTAATATAACACAGAATCAAGGTTACCATAGTTGTATGCAACATTGTTCCATGTCTGGGCCCAACAAACACTAGTCAAACAACTGACTGTTCACAGGTAGCTTTATTGACAGGCGATCTGTCCAATCATATCGCCGAATCAGCTCATTTCACCAGACAGGAGAGTATTAATGTCGGTGGACTAAAACTTGAAAAACAGTGTATATTGTTGTCTTTCCGCGGTTGAAACAAAATACCTTCTGATGTTCATTCATGTTTATTTCATGCGTTAACTAGTAAATATGACAAGATGATCGGTTCATATGCTGCTTAATCTGAAGCATTACAGTGATCTGTCACGACACATCAAAGAGCAACAAAACCGTAATTATTGTTTGAATTTCTTTGGAAGTGACAAAATTTGAAAGCTGAGACTTTGTTTCATGCGTAAAGTAACTTGCTCTGTCTTGTCTGTCGGCAAGTTGTCAGCTTTCCTCTTTTCTCCGCGATGGAGCCTATTGTTCACTGCGTGGAAACAGCATGCCATGTCGGACATAGCAAAAGTAATTAAGGGGGCAGGTCGTGGCGAAGGGTCAAACTGACGTTGCACAACTGACTGTTTTTAAAGTACCATCAAACTAGAGTGTACAGTAGGTGCAGCACATGCACTCAAGTGTGTTGTAGAACAAATATACAGCGATGCAATGTGAATAATGCACAGCACATGTGCATTTATAATACAACAGGATGATATTAATCGCTTGGACTGCAGTGATCAATCAAGGGTGGTCTTGTAAATTCTTCAGATGATTTTATGAATATATTGTATTGGTTTTATGGTTTCAGAACTTGGGTTGTATTTTTCTATACCTACACACCACTGAAAGTGTTTCATTATCAGACAAACTTAACCTTGTAACACTATTTTGTTTATGGGGGCAGGTGAGTTTTGTTACAGTGTTGCCTGTGCAGTACATTTATGCCAAATAAAACATCTGCTCAAAAATAATTCTGTATTCCTGAAAATCATTTTAGTCTTTCATATCAGGATGATAGTCAAAAAAAATTTATTTGAGGTTTGCTATTACGCAGCAATGTCCATCTTTTAACATAAAAATTACAGGTAATACAAGTACATTAAAATTCACTTTATATGATGGTTCATCTCTAGTCTGGCTGGTTAGAAATAAACCCCTGCAAAGTCTTCCATAAAAAGCAAGACACATGCAGAACATTGGCAGTGATAACCTCAACAAAAATAATAATAATAATAATAATAATAATAATAATAATAAAACAAACACCAATAAAACAGATTAATGAGTACAGCTACATATCATAAGGGTTAGTTCAGTGTGAAAATAATATTAATCCAAAATACAGCACTCATTTTCCTGACTAAAGTAAAACTATTTCTACCCTTCTATGCAGTATCCTACAAAAAAAGACAAACGAACAACAACAAAAAAAGCTCCTAAACAGGCTGTCAATATATGCAACTTTTAAATGGTTAAACAAAACAAAAATAAATGTAAGATTGTGCTAATACACTTCAGTCTCATTTGTCTCTAAATTTGCACAAGGCTTTCAAGCCTAAAATAACTAATAAATGCACACACAAATAAATATTGTCACACAAAAAACATTTACCTAATAACTACAATATATAAGAAAATATTTGAGAATAATTAGTAATACCTAAGCATAGTCTCGAAATCAAACTTCTCATGCATCATATTACCACACTGAGGTGTTATGCGGTTCGTGATTGTGTTTGCTGTTATACTTAGAATTTGCCTGCAGGTGATTAACATAGTCACAGTTCACATAGGGTAGCTAAAGATAAAATTCACTTATTTATACTTATTTATTTTAGAGGGAAAGGTACTTAAAAATAGCAAAAAAAGGGTTGTCTTTTGACGGCTCCCCATTGGAGTGCATTGAGATATAAATCAATACAATCTCCACTATGACAGTTACACCTCATTTACTTTCAACAAATTTGGTGCAACACCTTTGTGAAGCCCTCACAATTATCTCAACGTTTCGCACACAAAAGACACCATCAGTGAAAAGGCAACATACTGTTTCTAAATGTAATGATTTTTCAAAGCTAACAGCAGACATAACAAAGGACAAAACATTAAATCTAGTCAAAATAAATGGTCCTTGATGCTACTTTCTACTCAAAACACCCTTTAAAGTCCACCTGATCTGAGATTACAGGTGCTTTCTGCCAGCATTTCTTTATTACTAATACTTTGCAACACACTGCCACCTTTTTAAATGTACCTCTGAGTTACTGGTGATAGTGCTAATCTTTAAAGGGTTAGTTTACCCAAAAAGAGAGAAAAAAAAAGTGTCATCATTTATTCATCTCCATGTCGTTCCATATCTATATGACTTACTCTTCTCCTGCAGAACACAAAAGAAGATACTTTTGTGTTTCAATTGACCTCCTTTCAATTGATTTCCAGGGTTTCTCAGAAACGGAAGCTGTCATACAGTTGTTAAGCAAACTTCTAGCCAAGAACACGAAAGTAAGCCGTTTTCTGTGAATGTATGAGACTTTTGGTTCATTAGTCACAAAGAATAACAAAGTATAGTAAAACTGTTTGCACGAGTTCATAATTAAAAATAAAGCTGTATTATACAGGTAAAAATAGGTGGAAGTGAATGTAAAAGGAAGCTAGATATTTAATTTACAAATAGCAGTGCCCTCTCTTATGGAAATAATAAGGTGGATATTGGTAAATATCACAAGAAAAAAATCTGTGATGGCATTTCCATGACTTTTCTAAAATAAAGACAACATATTGGCTTTCATTGTATGGAAACTACTCTAAAAATAATAGAAAAATAAATGCCATACATGTTTGGAACAACTTGAGGGTAAGTAAATAATGACAATTTAATTTTTTTTGTGAACCATGCCTTTTTTAAACCATTTTTTTTTGTTTGTTTCTTTTAAAGTTCGTCAAGTCACTCAAATAACTTAAAGACAATTACTTTAAAGGGGTCATATGATGTTGCTAAAAAGAACATTAATGTGTTTATGCAGTTTAATGTTTCAAAAAACACATTATTTTCCACATAATGTACATTACTGTTGCTCCTCTATGTCCTGCCTTTCTGAAACTTGTTGATTTTTTACAAAGCTCATCTTTCTGAAAAGCAAGGTGTGTTCTGATTGGCCAGTTCTCCAGTGTGTTGTGATTGGCTAAATACTTCAAGCGTGTGACGGAAATGCTACGCCCCTAAACATACAGCGATGCCGTGTGTCCCCAGGCGACAAGACAAAAGCGATAAAACTCATAAAAAATTAGACGTTTGTCGTATCCAGTGGGGACATAATTACTGATTATAATGATTTATACTGTGTTTGCACAAGTTGCATTGCGTATTGCGCCGCGTAAACATAAAACCATGTTGTGACTGGAGAAACGACAAACAATAAGCGCTACTCTACACTGCTCAAAACTCTTGTTTGAATAGTCAGTGGCAAATTGTTTTATATATTTAAACGTACTTAGAGACTGTGAATCAGAAGCACCAGACTGTTCTTGCAAAGTTGGAATTGCCCCACTTTATAGAAACAGCCTTTGTGCACTGCCTTCCCAGGTTCAGAAAACACTCCTCCATAAAATGCACTGCCTACATTTGAATATTTGGGTTTAACTGTTCTGGAACAGTGTTGTAAATACAACTTAACCAATGACCCGATTTAGTTGTGTCCTCTTTTGGAAGACCAAACAAAGTTTTGCTTTCACAATGAAACACACAGCGTCTCCACGTCTAACATGGTGGCGGCAGCAAAAATACTAGAGCGAGAATCAAAGTCTTCCCACACAGTGACATAGACGTGGGGGCATGCTTAAACGAGGCGTTTAAAGAGGGTGTGGACGAGTTGTAACTTTTATAAAGAATATCTCTTTGGGTTTGAGACTTTCGTCTTTGCAACTTTAGGGATCTTATCTATGCACAAACAGCTTGTAACACTCCAAAGAAGAAGGAAAACTTGAAATTGCATCATATGACACCTTTAAACAAATCAGTTTTGCTAGATTTTGACTGATTGTTATGTGGCATGGAGTATGACTTTCCTTTTGTGTTGGGTCTGAACATGCTTTGGATCTTCTTGTAATATACACTTAAAACCAGCTACAAAATGCTAATTCGTAAAGCACATCTAAACCTACATATATATTAATTGCTAATTATGACTAATCAGTAGAAAAGGACTTCTCATTTCATGTGGTCCTTAAAGTGAACATCACGTGTTTTCACAGTGTTGACAGTAGATGAGAATCCAGTGTAAAAGGGCTGCTATTAGCCAAGTGGAAGTTTCCATAGAAACCATCAGCCATTTACAGGAGAGTCGCCTCTTGATAGCAAATTAGCTACAACTCCTCATGTCTTTGGTACCTCACAGAAATAATGTAGTCACTCGCACATAGTTTCCAACTGGCAGTAATTAAAGGCTGGAATACACTGCACAACTTTTTCTCAGATCTTTGCCCTGATTCACCATCTGGACGAGAATGACACAAATTACAGAAAGACTGCAGTCACAGATTTCGCAGAAATTTGCGTAGTGTAAAATGGATACAGACTGATTTTTTTTAGCTTCAGAGCATGATTCCAATCCGTCTGAAGAGTATCAAACCTGTTTGAGATTTTAAGGCGATTTTAGAACACGTTGTTTTTATTTGTCATGCTTCTCCATCAATCTCTGTTGTTTTTGGAATGACTTGAAAGTCTGATAGTTTGTGATCTTCAGGGTGAGGTCACACTGTCCTGGAGTTGTTCTGCAAGGTTTTAAGCAGGCAAAGTCCAGTGAATTACAATATGAGTCCACTCAATCAGGAATTTCACACAAGGGAAAAAGATTTCCCCAATCAGATTTTGTAGCAGGTTCAAGTTTATCGCCTAGATTTGCTATGTTGACCAACACCTAACTGCCTGGTTTGAAAGTGAGTTTGGTATGAGCTCTGCTTCATACATTACGACACTATTGACAATCAAATTGTTTGCAGGAAACAAAAAAGGGGGTAAAAAATGTGATCGCATCTTCGATCATTAAAGGGTCAGTAAACCCAAAAATGACAATTGTGTCATTAATTACTCACTGTAGTTCTTCATTCATCTTCAGAACACAAATTAAGATATTTTTTGATTAAATCACTATTTCTTGATAATAGTGGAGTAGGGGATGAAGAGGAGAAGAATTGTTGAATAAAGTTGTTGTTTTTGAGTTTTTTTTGCACAAAAAGTATTCTGATGGCTTTAGAAAATTACGGTTGAACCACTGATGTCACATGTACTATTTTAATGATGTCCTTACTATGTTTCAGTCATGTTGATGTCTATGCAGGGTCAGAAAGTTCTCGGATTTCATCATAAATATCTTAATTTTCTGAAGATGAGCTAAGGTCATACGTATTTAAATGACATGAGGGTGAGTAATTAATGACAGAATTTTAATTACCTAGTGTTTGCCTAGTGCTTTAAAATATATTCAGATTTCAAAAGTCGTAAAGCGTATTCCAGCTTTAACCTGTCATTCCACCTCTAGCTAATCCACTGCAGTTATTGCAGTAAAATACCTATGTGCCAAAAACTAAATAACACCAGAAATGAGGCATTTTCTCAGTTGGACCGTTCAACTCTACACAGGGGTGACACTGAGGTCTTCAGACAAGGAAAAGCCAGAATCTCTGTCCCTCGTGGGCTTCTCAGACTGGGTGTACCTCCTTATGTCCTCATGTCCGTAGCTAGCATGGCGCTTAACCTGTGGTCTGTGGGTAAATGTTTTGGCCAGGCCGAGGGCAGCCAGTGAAGATGTAGCTGAAGAGCTTGTGTTGGGCTCCACAGATTTAGACACAGCTACAGGCAAACTCTCAGTCTCGTAAGTCTGCTCATCATACGCATAGTTTACGTTGCCACACGGGAAGCTTTGGAGTTTTGCCAAGTCCATAACTGCAGTAATCGAGCCGCCCGTAGCCCCTGCTGAACCCTTCTGAGAGGAAGTCCCTGTCGGACTGAATGCAGTTTGGGAGGATGCAGCAGATGGAGGTGGAGACGCTGAGACATTTGCGTTAACTTCTACTCCAGGGTCATTGAACTCTGACGGGACAGACATGGACGTGTTGTTGCAAGACAGAGGCATGGACTGGGTGTGGCACAGGGCTGTCTTCCCTCGTCCGAAACTCTCCAGGACCCAGGAACCATAGGTGGGATTCCAAAGGTTTTTTGTCTTGTTCTTTAGCTTCTGGCTGCCTGATGATGAACTACTCCTGGAGCACGGCCGGTGCTCTGGAACTTGAAGCCACTGTCCTGGACAGACTCCAGGAGCAGGAACCGGCTCAGCCCAACAAGTCTCCAATGTCTCTCGGTACATGCCCACCTCCTGTGTGAGATGGACCGGTCTTTGTAGCTTTGAAGGTTTGAGGGCCTGTGGGGCAGCACCGGTGATGCCCAGTCGAGGGGAAGCATCCTGGGACATAGGGTGGGCCACTAGACGAGGGGTCATACTGCCTGATCCTTCAGGACGGATCACAGTGCCACCTTCTTCTTCAACAGCTGGACCATACTCCACTGGCAGAGGGGTGTTGATGACATCAGGGTCCTGAGAGATCGTAGAATGTGTGACGAAGAATGATGAAATGGAGAAAAAGGTGGGAAAAAGGGTAAACACGAGTGATGTAAGTGAGCGGTTATCATTATTGTTTATATAATAATTGTGATCATTTTATTCTGTTGGCATCTCAAGTTTTTAAGATTAAGAAATAAAATGACATTTTAGTTTTGTAGTTTTCTGAAGAAAAAGAAGGGTTTTTTTTCAGAGTTGTTAACATAACAGACACTTTTTTTTATAACTATATATATATATATATATATATATATATATATATAACTATATATATATAACTATATTGACCCTGTTATACCTGTGTACAGTAGTTGATCCTCTCTAAAATAGTCGAGAAGTTTGGTCTGTGTTCTGGACAGTGTTGCCAACACTGTGTCATGATCCGATAACTAAAACAGAACAAAATCCAACATTTCACTAATATTTTATAGCTTATACAATACAATACAATAACATTTTATTTGTAAAGCACATTTAAAACAACCGAGGTTAGCCAAAGTGCTGCAAATTATAAACACATGACATGAGTATAAAACACAAGTGACAAGTGACAAACTAGAAGATTAAAATGCAGATTATAAATTCTCAGGCTGGCTTAAAAGCCAATGAATAAAAGTGAGTTTTGAGTCGTGATTTAAAAATGTCAAGGCTAGGAGCTACTCTGACCTATTTTTGAGCCGTGTTCAAGGGACAGATAAGAATAATTGGTCAGCAGACCTTAATGACCTCAGAGGAGTATGCGTCTTCAGTAGTTCATCTATTTAAATACAAACAATAAAATCTTAAACTTTATTCTAAAACAAACTGGTAGCCAATGAAGAGTTCCTGTAAGGAGTCGAGTGGCAGCATTCTGAACCATTTGCAATCTAGAGAGAGAGGCCTGGTTAACTCCTATATATAAAGCATTACAATAATCCAGGCGAGTGGTGATAAAAGCATGTATAAAACTCTCAAAATCTTTAAAAGATAAAAAAGGCTTCAATTTGGTAAGTAGCCTTGGTAAGTTGAAAGAAACTAGTTTTAACAACAGAATTCATCTGTTTCTCTAGTTGAAGATTACCATCTTAACACCAAGGTTCATTACCATAGACTTGAAGTAGGGCATCAGAGGTCCCAGGTCCAATTTGGAGGTGCTAGTAGAACTGCTAGGTCTAAAAATCATAATTTCAGTTTTTCTTTCATTAAAATGTAAAACGTTTAAAGCCATCCATGCTTTAATGTCGTAAAAACAATCTAAGAGCCTATTTATTGAGTCTTCACCCTGAAGTGTCCAGATTTTGTTTTTTGATAAGGGGCTGCACCACAGCCTCTTTTAAAAAAAGTGGCACATACACAGCCAGAAGTAAGACTACTATTTTTAATTGCTTGGATGTTTGACCCAATAGTGTTCCATACTTCTTTAAAAAGACGTGGTGGTATGATATCAGTGGGACAAATTGACGTTTTTTTAAGTTTGTAACAATATCATTAAGGGCCAGGATGTAAACAGGCTCAAACTCAATGAAGACTGCAGCACACTCTATGGAAATGAAAGGATCAAAGGCTGGAGGTGAAATGCTAGCTCTAATAGTGGTAATCTTAATAGTGGAGGAATTTTTTGGGGGGATATGAAGAACATAATTAATTGTTCTAAAAAGAACATGAGGTTTATGGCCATTTTTATCGATCACATCAGTGAGGTATTTAGTCTTTTCAGTTTTAACAGTTCTCTGATAATTACGCCAACAGTCCTTTAGGATATCATAAAATACCTGCAACTTATGTTTTTTTCCATTGGCGCTCAGCTCTCCTACACTTTTGCCAAGCAGCTCGAGTTAAATCATTAATCCACGGTTTCAGCTTACAACTCTACATTTTAAGTAACATTTTTTACATTTACATTTATTTAAGTCCAAGTCAGGCCCAAGATCCATTCTCAAAGCTGTTATTGTTACTCACACAGGGCCTGGGCAGCTCTTAGGAGGATCCATACGACCTCCACCTGTTACAAACTCTAGCACTTCCTGATTGGTCTTGCATGGATAAGGCATGTATCCAAGAGAGAAAATCTCCCACAGCAGTACTCCGAAAGACCTGCAGATGGAGACAAATTGCATGTAATAACTGCAATGTCTGGCCTCTGGTCTCTGCAGCACTAATCACTGATGAAAAAAATCGATTCTTTAACGCCTTTACAACTTGACATTGCTGACAAAAAAATGATAATTTAGTAAAGCAGAACTGTTATTACCAGGTGTCAGTCTTGCATGTAAAAATGCCCTCTAGAAAGGCTTCAGGTGGCATCCACTTCACCGGCAACATGGCACGGCCACCCTTCCTATAGTAACTCGCCCTGCAATGCAAAGCAGTCCTTAATCAAAATTCAATGTCTGTGCTCCTTATTATACTTAACAGGTATTAAACCAGGAAAATGTATTTGAGATAAGAAGTACACCTATAAATATCTCGAGCCATGCCAAAATCTCCAATTTTAGCCACTCTCTCTGGACCAGGACAGGTCAAAAGGCAGTTTCGTGCTGCAATGTCCCTGAAACACACACCAGACATACACAACTAACTTTAACAGTGAGTTAGTGGCATCTTTATATTGACTGAAGAGCGGTTTCCACTTGAAGGCTACTTTAGGGCAAATTTCAGTCAGGTTTGGCTTTGAGAAATCACCTGTGGATGAAGTGGTTCTCTTCTAGATAACGACAGCCAAGTGCAATGTCTCTGGCCATATGCAGAAGCTCCAGCATGCTTAGAGAAGACGGCTGATTCTGTGAAAAGGCAAGATTACATTTTGAAAGTTCTTTTAGTATTAAAAGTGTGCATATCTTACTTCTCTTCATAATAAATGGAATTATAATTGTTGTTTTCTATTGCAAAGTGTGTTCCACAGATGTTGGCAAAAATGAGTGCTAACTGAGAAACCAGGGATAGTATGATGTCTCCACACGCTAACACACGCAAACACTCACAGTTCTGGGGCGGTTTAGTCTGAGGAAAGTCTTCATGTCTCCTCCTGTCATGAGCTCCAGCAGTATGAAGCGAGGCAGGATCTGCAGACTGACGCCAATACAGCGCACAATGTTCTGATGGCTGAACTTACTGCACACACAAAAGAGCGTTCATCTTGGTTTATTAATAATACTATGCACATTGTTGACTATTATTATTATTAAGGGAAGTCGTGGCTTAGTGGTTAGAGAGTTTGACTCCTAATCCTAGGGTTGTGGGTTCAAGTCTCGGGCTGGCTATACCACGACTTAGGTGCCCTTGAGCAAGGCATCGAACCCCCAACTGGATAATTTTGAACTGAATGGCAACAAAGCTCTGAGAACATGTTAAACTGCTGTACTGAACAGTGGGATACTTTTTGCCTATTGTGGCACATTAACAACATATTACTAAAATACACTAACTATTTCTTCTTACAATATATCATAACATTTTTAAATGCATTATTTAGGCTACTTTTTCAAACATTTTTTGTCTTTTACAGTATATATCCCCATAATCCCATCAATAAATCCGATATAATAGTTCTTAATATTATACTGGACTTCATTTAAAAAGGAACAATTTGTTAATGAATTATATATATTTATTATATATATATATATATATATATATATATATATATATATATATATATATATATATATTTTAAAACTTTTTGTTTAATAAAGTTGATGAATTTATTTCTATAAACAACTTTACTTGAAATAATTTTATTTTATAGAATAATATTATTTTATATAATACGCTATTTTTAAATGCCTAAATGATCAGTTTTACAAGGCCAAATCTGAATATCCGCTTTTAGGGAACCACTGATGTAGCCCATGCAAATGAAGGATAAGATGTTGTTCATTAACTAAAGTATGGTTTGCTCAGAAGACTATGAATCACTAGAAAACATCTGCTGCTTGACTAAAGAGGATGTCATACCTTCAAACACAAACAACAGATGTGAACCCGCTAATCGCAACAAACGTTTAAAAAGAAAGGAACAGATTTCATAGCCTACAGTTAGTTTGACTGAGAGCAGAGGATTGGAATGACAATGTCTTTTTCTGTCTGTGGCACACATGTGCGGCCAGAGCAGTGCTGTGAGTGTATGTTACAGCCAAGCATACCTCATAATCAGAGCCTCCATTAGAAAATCCATCTCATCCTGCTCAGAACAGATTTCTGGGAGAGTCTGTCAGAAGAATGGAAAGAGATAAAACACAGGATCAATTAAGACAAGCCAGAAACCAGTTTCAAAGGGAAAGGCAGATCTGGGAACACTCACCTTTATAGCAACCTGCATGGCTGTGTTCTCTCCATTCATACCCAAAACCTGTCCTTCGTACACTTCCCCAAATGCACCGTGTCCCAAAGCCCTATAGTTAAAAATGCAAGACAGCATCATTTCTCACATGTTTTAAATGTGGAAATTATTTTCGTATGTCATCAAAGAATATTAAAGAAATATTGTGGGTTGAATGGGATACATTCAGCAGACTTCCAGACTAAAATTTGTTTTAAGTTAAGTACAAGTCAACCTGAAATCTCGTTTTTATTCAACAGCACGTCGCATGTGCTGTCAACAGAGCTCAACTTGTATTTAACCCAGAACATTATTTTAACTAATAACAGGACCTGCATAACCTGGGGTTATATTTTCATTAACTTTGAAGGCAATTTGAGAAATTTTGCAGAATGAATGCAAATGTGATGTGTTAAATGGAGCTGAAAGCATTACAAATTAGCCATAATAAAACATACAGTAGTGCACAGACATAATGTAAACATACAATGCACATTGGTTGTGTTGGACTTTCAAATCAAATTCTGCAGAATTCCCAGAATGTACAGTAACATGTGACGACTCACAGTTTCCTTACTGTAGAAACTGACGAAGCAATATTTCAGATATTAACCAATTTAACCTTCAGTTAATGCATTAGGTATCAAGAAGTGAAAATGGAAAATCTTCTATAACATCTCATACATTAACCAAGTTTATTAGACATAAACCAATTTATTTTTTATTTGCTTTATATAAATTAGCATTACTGTATTATAAATAAACATTAGACAATATTAGCATATTTATAAATAACATTAACCTAGATTAACAAAAAGATCAAAAAGTCTTGAAGAAAAAAAAAATGAAAAAAAGCTAAATCAGAAAAAGTAGCTTTCGAAAGTCTCAGAATGATCCATTATGCACTACTGTTAAGTAGTTTGAGGAATAATACTTTAATTCAGCATTGATGCATTAAAGACATTTAGAATTTTAAGAAAAGATTTTCGTTTCAAATAAATATTGTTCTTTTGAACTTCCTGTTCATCAAAGAATCCTGAAAAAAAACTATTACATAGATACCTTTTATATTCCTTGAGCACCAAATCAGCATATTAGAATTTGTTGAAGAATCATCTAAGACTGGTGACTAGAGTAATGGCTGCTGAAATTCAGCTTTACCATCACAGTAATACATTACATTAAGGTATTAAAATATTAAAATAGAAAAAAAAAGGTATTTTAAATTGGAATAATACTTCAAAATATTACTGGTTTTACCAAATATTTTTTATCAAATGAATGCAGTCATGCTAAGTTTAAGAGATTTTTTTCTAAACATTTGAAAACTCTTACAGACCTCAAACAGAATGTGTGAAGCAGCATATAGATACCTGAGGAGGGTGATGTTCTTGCGTGGAACCTCTTTAAGCTCACTCAGTGAGGCAGCCTTGCCAGCGAAGCAGTAGTTGGGGTTGTAGTCCGTCATTATGGTGGACGAGCGGATTTTGCTTAGCTTGTACTCTGGGCTCTGTAGTCGAATCCTGACCGCATGCAGGTGGTTCTTCTTACGGTAATAGACTGCAAAAAGACAAAAACACAGCAAAAATGATCATGATTTAAGAATAATTCCACCTGCTTAATTTGTAGAATTATTGGTCGTTACAGAGTGCGATGAAATTGATGTATCCTAAAGCTTTCAGCATGATGGTAATTTTCTCAAAGAAACAGAATTCCATGGGGAGAAATAAGTGCACTTGGTTGTTCTATCAAGATGACAAAACTTTCATCTTTCTTGAATTTAAAACCACAAAAGCCCGTCAGGTGAGGACTAAAGTTGTGGGCCTGTCAGCAAGCGATCGGGCAGGGTGGACTCACCCTCAGTGGAGGCTGCCCATGTCCCTGATGCAGGTTGGTAGTCTGCTAGGGAGGGCGCTGCATGGAGGTGAGAGGTCCCCTTTTGCCATCGGGCTGCTGGCGCAGTGGCGCGAAGCGAAGCCGGCAGGAAGTTGACCAGGTATTAGGGGTGAGAGGGGGGAAACCCGAGCAAAGACTACCAACCTGCATGGGGGAGAGCTCAGGGGAAGACACACAATTAGCGTCCAGTGGAGCTCTGCTATCTAAGGACCCAGCTGTTTGAATTTGAGTTTTGTGTACACATAACTTGTAGAAAATTAAATACAATCCGCGAAATAGACACAAGAAGTAACTTTTAAGAAGTCAGTTCCACTTCTCGTTGGGAATTTGTGTTTTGACGTCTTTATTTACCTTAAAAATACATACAAAAGTCATGGCACAGCATTTTACAGTTAGTGCACAGGTCAAACAAACAATATATGTTTTTAAATCAAACATAAGGAGCATATGTGATATTAAGCATGGTCAATAAAAAAATAAAGCATTTATAGAAATAAGTGTCCATAGCATATACATAAAGTTAGAGCACTGTGACAGACTGTTTGTTTATGGCATGTCTCAGTCACATTTAATGCATTTGAGGGAACTAAGCAAACAACAATGAAAAACATCTTACTAAATGTTTATTTCAACATTCACCAATGCATTATTAAAATCAAAAGCTCTATCTGTTAATATTATATAATGGGCCTGAGCTAACATTAATGAACAGCTTTTTTATATATTAACTACAGGTAACAAAGTGTATTGCTCATTGTTGGTTAATCTTAGATAATCACTAAAACCTTTTTGTAAAGTGTCATATTCTTTATTTATTGACAATGGCCAGATTAAGGTGATGATAAAAGCAAGTAATTACCTTCTTCTATTAAAAAAAAAAACTCTTTCTATGCAAAGCGTCTACTGCATATTATAATGTTTTAATGGCTATAGTTTTCATTTAAGCATAAGATTTTTAATTGTAATGCTAGGGGAAAAGCCAACTGGATTGATTTATAATATCAGCTAGGATATGGTAACATATATGATATATTATTTATTTTACCATATCCTTTTTATCTATTTATAGCCTAGCCAATAAAATATCCTAAATGATTATATGTAATAAAGTAATTGTCAATATAATCACAAATCCCAATGCATCCCAAAGTCACTGCTTTTGACATTTGATATACAAACTCTTTAGTTTCCCTATTCAACTCAAGGGTCAGTATTTTGGACAGCCACCAGCATGATGAAAGTATTATGAATTTTAAGCAATATTCTTGAGGAAAAATGATATCCTCATTAATTGCTCACATTTATAGGGACAGTGCATCATGACACCCACAATATTCCCTCACTGTCCGGTACTGGAAAATAAACCTTTTTAAGCATAAAATGTTGTTGCAAGTACAAAAAGACACAAGCTAAATAGCAGCACTTATAATTAAGATACTGGTCTGCACACATTTAGAAAAAGCCCATAAGTGAGGCTGCAGTTAGTTTTGAAAGTAATTTGGCTTAATTGTTTATTTATATAAATTAATTTCAAAGGCCATGTTTTAAGGTTAATAGCAGTCCCTGTTTTAGTTCCCTCCTCATTCCTTTACGGGGTATTGTGCAACACTATAAAGAGTAGTTAGATCAAAAAACAAGCAAGTAATTTGTACAAATATTAAAAAGCCCACTGTTCAAAATCTAACAAAAGATATATTAAAAGAAAATTTTTTTTTTCAGTAAGTGTGAAATTAACAGCAAGAGCAACCACAGAATGATAGGAATTAAGAAACAAGTGAATATATGTGAATATTGCTGGAGGCCTAACTGACAGCTGGCTTATTTAGTATGACTTAAATCTTTTGTAATAAACATTTATAGTTCATAAAAATGAGGGACGGGGGCTGTAAAGTCTCATGTCATCCACATCCGCCTGTGTACAATATGATTCAACAGTTTGGGTCACTATGATTTTTACGTATATATATATATATATTTTTCTTATGTTCACCAAGGCTGCATTCATCTGATCAAAAACACAGTGAAAACAGTAATTTTGTTAAATATTACCACTTTAAAATAACGCTATTTGAATATATTTTCAAATGAAATGTATTCAAAGCTGAAGTTTTAGCAGCCATTTCTTCAGTCACATGATCCTACAGAAATGCTGCTTTGCAATATTTCTCACAACTTCTGGTGTCAGAACAATTATTAGTGTTAAAACAGTTGTGAAGCGTCATATTTATGTAAAAAAAAATTGTTTTTTTTCAGCATTCTTTAATGAACAAAGTTCAAATGAACAGTATTTAATTGCATTTAAATGTCTTTACTGTAACATTTGGTGAATTAATGTTTTTTTTTTATGATTAAAGTACATACATATACACGGTTACATGTGCCCTTTCCCACTGTATTTAAGTGCTGTATGAAATTTGGCCACATAATCGTCCCTGGTGTCACAGCTTTGTTCATGTCACATTTAGTAAGCAACTTCTTTTTGATTTTTAAATGATGGAACACTAATGCCCAGTGGCTCCAATGTTTTAAGTTATTTTTTGTACTTTCAAAATTAATTGGTGGGTATGAAAAAAACCTAGTTATATTTTCCACTCTTCCTAATAATTACTGTTCCTACCAGCTCTAAAAGCACTGATGTTGAACTCCCCTGAATTTGCTCTTCAATTAAATGAATTTAACAAGACAAATGATGTCCTGGAACATCATAGGGAGATAGAAGAAGCATGTCAGAGACGATGGAATGTGGAGGGCACAGAATTGACACAGAACTGGAAGAGTCTCTTACTGAGCGTGAGGCTGGCACAGGTCAGAACGACACCCGTGACTACTGTGGACGCAATCACTGCCAGGATAAATATCAGAGATGGGGGTCCGTCTGCCAGAGAGCCCAGTGGGACAACTGGAAGATGACAGAGGAAGTGGTGAAGTAGAAATATTTCCAACAGGCTTTTATAGACAAATTTTAAAGGGCAAATGGACACCGGCTGTTTAGGTACCTAGGCAGGTGACGTTGTCTGATGCAAGAACCTCGGCGCTGTCGCACAGGCAGAGGATGAGTCTGGTATCTTCATTTCTCTTACAACTCTGGGTCTGACAGTGGCTGCAGTTTAGATACACCTCGATCTCAGCCTCCCCATGACTCTCCATAGCTAGAACACATACAAATACATCAGTACTCCCACAAAACTCCAGTGCTTCAGTCTAGGGTGTCTTCCTGGATTAAAATATAAATATATATATATATATATATATATATATATATATATATATATATATATATATATATATATATATATATATATATATATATATATATATATATATATATATATATGCTACATAATTTTGTTAATGACTTGTTAAATGAAAATTAACATGAAGTAATGTCAAAACTTTGTGCTTGGCCTTTTCTGGCCCTTTAACTCAAAACACACTTGCAGTAATAAACAGTGGCGCCAACTTCATTAAGTCACATAAGGTCTTCTATTATTTACCACGAGTTTCATGTTTATTACTGAATCAGAGTAGATGTGTGCGTGGCCCGTTTTCTCAATACAGCCAACCTCGATGAGAAAGAAATCAGTGCTAGTGCATATTGGGTGTATTGCAAAACAGTAAAACAATTGGAGGATTTATTTCAGATATTTTCTAGGTGACATGAGTGTGTCTGTGTATACATCTATGTAAATACAGTTCTGCTTAGAAATGTTATAATCTGCAAGTTTAGTGACTGTTTTCTGGATGTGTGTAATAAAACTAAATGCATGTGAACAGGTTTTTTATGATCTTTTTTTTTTTTTTTTTTAAGACTATCATTCTGTACATCAGTATAGATAGTCTGGATTAGATAAAGCCTGACCTGCAAGTGGATGTAGAAATATCTTTCCCATGGGGTGAACAAAAGAGACGCCGTCATGTCCATCTGCTGTGATGCCATCAAGAAGGGGTGCATCACCGCCTGGGCAAAGGTGACATCAGAATAAAAAAAATATATAAAAATTGTCATTAAAACAAACCATCCACATTGGGGAAAAAAAGACTTGGGCTGCAAATGCACATGTGATGATTTAACAACGGCTGGACACTAATCTTTTTAAATGAAACATCTGCCTCGCAAAGCAAGTCATTCTTTGTGATAACTAACAACAGATCTTTGTTTTAAAGTGTGTTTCAGTAAAAACTCACAGCAAGGGGTCAATAATTACTATGAACAGAGCATTTGAACTACAATCTAAACCTTGTAGTGTTAAGCTTCTCATGTGTCTTCCATTACAACACCAAGATATTTTGCTTTTGCAGAAAAAATCTATAAATAAAAAGATATACAAATTCTACAGCATAATGCAATGTACTGGTCATTATGAAACGGCGGCAAGCTGCGGCAAGTTTCGGATCTTCCCCTGATCTGAGTCTGCATGGATTCACGAACCGAGCAGAGCGAACATCAGAGAGTACAAGGTGTGTGTGTGTGTGTGTGTGTGTGTGCATTTATTGATAGATTGCTATGATACGACATCTGCATCGGTGCAGTTCTTGTAATGGCAGTTTACATACAGTAATGTTACTGGACCAATACACAGTTCGGTTTCTCATCCAATGCCAATACGTCTTCGCTGTGTTCACCTTCAGCCCTTATCACATTGTGATAGTTGTTTTATCTTCCAACAAAATGAAGCGATTAACACCCATGAAAACATACTTTAGAAAACGATCAAGATATATTTTAATTTACTTTTTAAAATTTAAAACATATTATTGTGCATTACGGCATTTCATTATGCAGCCATGCCCAGAAATGATTAACGATACACATCATTGTCTGAAAGCACTAAATGGCACCGAAAGAGAAACATTATGTGGAGTCATTTTGTTTTGTATTATTAAATATAATTTTGTAATGATGAATAATTAGTGTATCATGATACTTATATTAGAGTTAGAGTAGAGTAAAGAGATTTTTGATTTAAGTAATTGATTTATAGAAGTGGCAAATTTATCATTCCAGTTGTTATTTTTTATAAATTGAAATAAATATAGAACAGATTAAACATGTTGCCAATAGACAATTACATTAATACATGCTTTGTCTATATTCTTAATGAATATTAGCTGGTTACTTTGATTTGATTTGATTTGAATGAAATACATTTTCAGGGGGTGACTTGATGTATAACCAATCATATTGTTGATTATAAAGGCTAAAAAGCTAAAAAAAAAATAAAAAAAAGAAAAAAAAAAAGTAATAATTATATTTCATTGTAGATGGCTATACAAATTTTTTTCCAACAGTCAGGTGAGAGTAGAACGTAGACAGCCAATCTCACACAATACCACTGTGTTCCTAAGACTCATTGCAGTCATTCAACCTTTATGTTGTTTTAATTGTCTGCCAATTTCCACGTACATATCATAAGAAAAACCAGTGGTATCATCAAAGAATAAACATGAATGTCCTAATAATGAATCAGGAAGTCTTCATTGTAAAAAAAAAAATCTATATTCCCAACTCAAAATTTGCTAGTGACTGGTCACATCTAAATTTTTCAAAAATTTTTTCAGTGTTGTATATGGCTCAGTCAGTACTCCTACTCCCATATATGAAATACAGGGAATACAATGGAATAGTGAATAGTGGATTGCAATAAGGTTAGTAGTTTACAACCCTACTCTAATAGTCAAATAATATTTTTTTTAATCATACCCTTATTGGCGGTTGAGCCCCCCTAAAAAGAAAATCCTAGAATCGCCACTGGACATCAGTATAATAGTCCATGTGACTTCAGCCATGATTTTACGAGGCTAACAGAATGCTTTTAGAGCACAGAGGAAACAAAAATAAAGACTTTTCTTCCTTGTTGTGATACTATCTCGATAATGGCGGCACGCCACAGCATCAGGGATGAGGAGGAGAAGAATTGTTGAATAAAGTCATTATTTCTCCATTATTTTTATCAAAAAGCTTTTTTTTGTAGCTTCGTAAAATTGCGGTTGAACCCCTGATGTCACATGGACTGTTTTACTGATGTCCTTGCTACGTTTCTGGACCTTGATCGTGGTAGTAACCTTGCCGTCTATGGGAGGATCAGAGAGCTCTAGATTTATATCAAAAATATCTTAATTTGTGTTCTGAAGATGAACGAAGCTCTTACAAGTTTGGAACGACATGAGGATGAATAATGGGTGAATGTTATAATACGTTAGAATTTTTTTTTATTTTTTGATCATATAAATGCAGCCTCAGCAAGTTTCTGGTTGTGATTGTGACATATTTGCAATTGTTTTTAATCTATTATTCACCTCTGTATCCTCCACCACCGCCTCCAGCAGTGCAAGCGCCCCCACCTCCCCCAAACCCTCCAAATGTAGCCCACCCCAGCACTGACAAAGCCTCAGGACAGGATGAGCCTCCTTGACCTCCTTCCACAAGAGATTTCCCTGCCCAGGCGAGAAAAGACAGGTCGCTCCATCCACCTCCTCCACCTAAACACACACACACAGAAAAACAGACATGTTTACTCAGTGCTGGGCATCTTAGTTTAAAACTGTTCCACAGAGAAATTCCTTTGGTCTGAGGAGGCAAAATACAGCAAACTTACAGATACTAATTATTACTCATTGTCCGCTCTTCTACTTTTTTAGCAGACACATATGTCTATTAAGTGAGAGCCCAGAACTGCTTACATATGACAGTTCTGCATAAAAAAAGTATCCTCCAGATGCCAAATCCCACAACTCTTACTTCATGACTTACAGGACTGTCATAAGATAATGTGATCCCGATGGCTGAACTGACACTATTGTGCTGTTGTGAAAAAGCTGGTAGGTGGTTAATGAAGTTAGAGAGCCCATACAACACTCATAAATTTGGGAATAGCAAGAATTCGCTGGAATTATAGGCATACTTGTCCTTTGTTCAAATCTAAACCACAGAGTAACTGTTAGCATTCAAAGAAAGTAATTTCAATATCATACAGTTCAAAATTATTCAACCCCCTAGAGACTGCAGTACTTTACAAATACAAGCTTTTCTGAAGATCCAGGATATAATAAAACTTGCATCTATTACAGTTCACTGGCATATTAAAAGTGATATTGTCAATATATAATGTAATATATTTGAGTTATAAGATTTTTTAATAATACTGCTATGTCATAATTATTCAACCCCTATTCAACATTGCTGTTTGTAAATCACTTATTTACATGTTTTGGAATAAAACAGTCTCAAAACACAATTAAGCCTTTAGAAACTCTATTAAAAACAGAATTAGCTTGAGCCGTTACACATACAGTTAGCCCATGCATGTATTGAAGTTGAGTAGCAAAAATTTCAACAGAGATCTCACAAAAGCAAAAGAGAAGAAATGTTGTATTACTTTAGAAAGGCTAAGGCTATATGATTATTTCCAAGACATTAAAGGTTCCTAGAGACACAGCTCTCAGCCTTATTTCTTAGCTTAAAGTTTTACCAGAAAACCTTTGAGGGTGTGGAAGAAAAAGCACAATATCATAAAATGTTTAATCAGAGCAACTGAGACTTGCAAAGACTTGCAAGATGACCCGATGGAAGGAGGAAAACCATTTCAATGCAGCGTGTAAGAAGAACACTAGACAAGTATTGCCTTCATGTTGAGACATCTTGATAAATACCACTCTTTATCAAGAAGAACAAAAAGCCAACTTGAACTTGATAAAATTCATTTGTGTAGACCTGTGGAGCTCTGGAGGAATGTTTTATGGAGTGATGTGACCAAACTGGAACTTTTTGGACCCATGGATCAGCGGTTTGTCTGCTGCAAAAAAAGGCAAAGCTCATAAGCAGAAGAAAGCCATCTCCATCCTCAAACTTGGAGGTGGATCAGTCCTATCATGGGGTTTCTTTACTGTAGAAGGAAGTGGAAATCATGACTGTATGAAGGACATCATGGATTCTTTAAATTGTCAGGCCATTTTGACAAGAATTGTGATGCCTTTGGTGCAAAGACTGAAGCTGATGATCAATGGACTTTCCTGCAGGCCAGTCATACCAAAGTACACATCCAAATCTACTACTGCTTGGTTCAGGGATCAGTCATAGAATGTACTTGAGTGACCTGTTCAGTCTCAAGGCTTAATTCTCATTTCAAATATGTGGTTGAATTTGAAGAAAGCAGTGGCAATGTGAAAACCAAAGATTATCAGTGATCTGAAAGCTTTTTCAGGTGTGGAATGGGCCAAAACTGTAGTAGAGAGGTGACAGAAGCTTCTAAACACTTACAGACTGCGTTTATTGGTGATTTTAAAGAGTAATAAAAGATTCTGCACAAAGGGGGTTGAATAATTTTTAGAAAGAATATATCTTTGGGTTTAAGACTTTAATCTGTGGAACTTTACAGATCTTATATATGCACATAACAGCTTGTAACACTCCGAAGAGAACACGAGATCGTGTCTTATGACCTCTTTAAAAAGATGTTGCCCCTTTAAGTGGCTCAATAAATGAGACACAATTTCAGCTATAGCTTAACTTCAGTGTAGTTAACATTATTTTAAAAGAGTTAATTGAAAGAACTTATCACTGTTGAACTAATCAACTGAATTAATTTTGAGCCATGAAATAATATATCATTAAAAAATAACATAATATATATTTTTGTCATTGGTAGAGTACCTGCTGCTCCGGATTTGCCATTGACACCAGGGGCGGAGGTGTCATTCTCGTATTGTTCCAGGAAAATCTGGTCCAGGCTGCTCTCAGGGTCTTCTAGGTAGGCCTTTCCTCCTCCTCCTGCTGCAATCAGCAAAGGCACTGGTTCCCCGTTCTCCATCTGCCCCCGTGCATCCCAAAAACAACATTAGACGTACTTTTCAATCAAGTAAAAAAGAAAGCATCCCATGATTCCAGACAAGCCTTCACTTCCATCTGTATTCCAATTCAGACGACCCCAAATTATTTCAGGATGTCTCAAAAATGCTTGTCTAGACTGACACTATCAGGCGACGACTGCTGTCCACATGGTTCCCCTTAAGGGCACTCACAAGGCTATGATGGATATTTTTAAAGATTTGTCTGAGACATGAGAATGGGAAGAAAAGAAAGATCTTACCCGATAAACATATGTGGCTCCTCCACCACCACCTCCGCCCCCTGCCCTCTTTAAGCCTGAACCATCGCTGTCGAAACCATCTTCTATCACAGAAGACTCCCCAAGACAGATTTTATGGGTCAGGGGGTTCCTCTGTGAATATTTGAATACAATAGAGATGTAAACAGGGAGCTATACATAAATACATTGCATATATCATGGCAACCCAATGGCCAAGTCTGAGTTTCTGCTTCACTCACTCCTGGACATGCGTCTTCTCCTTGGTGTCCAATTAGGATGTAGAGTATGTCACCTTTCTCCAGTGGGAAGATAGCTGAGATGATGACTCCATGTGACCGTTTGTTATGGTTTTTTGCTCCTTTGCCTCCTGCGGCTCCATAAGCTGAAATCCTGGAAAATCAACTTCAGCTTCAACTTTGCTTTATTGTCATTCTTCCACATACACAGTATACAAAAGAACGAAATGTCATTTCTGAAGGACCAAGGTGCAAATATTTCAATCATTTGCATTCACTGTAGTACACTGTCAATATTAGGCTATAGCAAATTATTTTAATTTGGAAACAACATGTTTTCTTAATATCATGCTTAATTTTATTAATATAATAAAGTATTAACGAGTCTTTATACATTAAAATACAGCTGCCTTAATATGTTAGAAAGGGGGTTACTAACAGCAGGATCATCATACTCCAGAGTCCTTGGCATCACAAAATTAGAAAATCCCTGTATTAATATATACTATTAATACGACAATAGCATAGTAAACTATTAAGCCATAAGTGAGTTGTGATTATACTCTCATTTTAATATACCGAATATACAACCTTAATTAATCCTAAAATGTAAAAGGAAAGACTTTAATTCCCAAACAAGATACAACTTCCTATCTCAAGGCAAATATAATATTTTTGTTGTTGTTGTTGTTGTTGTTATTAAAGCCAGTCAGTGCTTAGGGCACCAAAACAAAAGGATACAATATAAAATAATTCAGTTTTCGAATGAAGGATAGCCTGGGTCTGATCTCTATATTTCAGTCTGGCACCCTGAATGCAAGAAAAGCACAACATAGTGTTGTATAAGTTCATCTGATAGTTATCTGGCATGTTTTCCTGTCTCCTGCACCTCTCCTGCATGCCCTTCTTCACAGACAGTTTGGGGAGTTGTTTTTAATGAGCTCCCATGACTAGCCTCTATAATCACTGTAAATCAGTTCAAAGGCTTGACTACACAGGGGCCAGATTAAGTAGAGTACAGGAAGAGATTTATCTGTGCCTACAACCAATGAGTCATGCCTCTCTCTGCCCTTATAAAAAAATGAATGAGAGGAAAAGAGAGAGATGAGACACAGGAAGAAAGTAATGAACTGTTTACACCTGGTATTGACGTACCTCCTCGCAACTGGATTTTGAGGGGAGAATCTTTGCTTTTGAGACTACAAAGATTATGTTGAGAAAGCACAAGTGAAAACTAGTCTAAGGCCGTTTCACACCTCAAGCGTGAGTGGCCTGTGAGCAGTGCTTATTTGTTTGGCATGCACGTTAAAGGGATAGTTCACACAAAATTGAAAATCCAAAATTGAAAAGACCTCCAGTCCTCATCGAAACACAAATTAAGATATTTTTTATGCATTCTGAGAGCTCTCTGACACTCCCATAGACAGCAAGGTTACTATCATGATCAAGGCTCAGAAACGTAGAAAGATTGTTAAAATAACCCATGTGACATCAGTGGTTCAACTGTAATTTTACAAAGCTACCAGAATAATTTTTGTGCACAAAAAAAAACGAAAATAACTTTATTCAACAATTTGTCTCCTCCCTGCGCCATTTTGGAGAGTATCACATTCGTAAACAATCTATGCTTTTCTGTGTGAGCGGATACGCTGTTTACATTGTTTACGCTTTGATCTGAATGTAAATAATGTATCCACATACATACGTTGTTCACGTATGTGATACTCTCCAAGATAGCACTATAGGATGACACGGAGGAGACGAATTGTTGAATAAAGTCATTATTATTTTATTATTCTCCTAACTTTATAAAATTACGGGTGAACCACTGATGTTACATGTATTATTTTAACAATATCCTTGCTACGTTTCTGAGCCTTGATCATGTAAGGATCCTTGCCGTCTATGAGAGGATCAGAGAGCTCTTGGAAATAGACCCCGAAGCCGCCGCCATTTGCGCCATTTAGAATTTCAGCCGCCGCCAGCCAATAATTTCCTAAGGCAAATTGAGCCGCCATTTAATAAAGTTTGGCTGAGCCGGCTAAAATTATTTGCATCAAATAATAATTCTATCACATAGAGACATACACACACGAAATATATAAACAATACACGAGATCTATTTTCCCACTGGTTTCATTACAGCACAGTCTTGTGCTCGTTGCTACGATACACAGACTCACAGTGAATTGATGACCAATTAAAATTGCTTTCCATACAGAAGAAGCAATGCATTTTTTTTCTCGCACTGAGGTGAAATGGCGGAAAGAAGCAAGCAATGTAATTTTGATCTCACTTCTCAATTCAATTACATGTCCTCTTTCAGACTTTTGGTGAAAAAAAGTCCAAAATACACATTTGGGACTTTATTTTACTACACTTCGTCTGTTTGCGTCTGTAGATTTCTCATAAATTCAACAAAAGTTTGCGTTCTTAACATACTTCTCCGCGATCTCTGCTGATCACATGCGCCGTTACGAAGCTCTCTCTCTTCTGTGCAATCCTGTTGGATCCAAATATGGTCATTTCCTTTTTATCAGCAAACAATCGTGAAAGTAAAAAGACTGAATGCGCAATCTCATTGGCTGATGATAAATCTTTAAAGCCCGTTTTCTCAAAATGACCTTTCTCTCATACTCAAAGTCCGAAATCTCCACTTCAGTAGTACCTAGTTATATTATGAAGACATTTACAGAGGTATGTGTAAATATATTATTCCTAGCCTGATATATATAACATTTTATTCCAAAAAACATGGCGAAAATAATTTTTTAAGGCTATTGACAGTATATTCTGATTTACAGGATAACAAAAGTAGATATCCATAAATACCTCTGTAATTTTTCCCATCTAATATGTGAACACAATGAAAAAATATTTTTAACCTGGCTTTATCCAATACTCAGATTTCGTTTTTTTAAATATATGCAAATTAGCAGATATTTAATTAGATATTGCCTAATTTGCATTGTGAAATGCATTGTAGGCTATTTGAAAATGTTTAGTAGCATACAGACTACAAAATAAATATGCGCATACGTTGTGAAAGTAAAATCTGGTGTTTTCTTTATTACATTGCATTGCATTTTGTAGAAATATAGTGTAAGCCATGCATTGCTTGGAAAGATTGAGATCTAGTTAATCACTATAACATAGACATCTGTAGACATGAAGTGGCAGCTTCAGCCATTTGCAGCTATGAAAAGTTTGGCGGCTGCAGCAGCCATTTAGGTTTTGGCTGAGCCGGCTAGCCAGCCAATAACTTCATCAGCCAGCCATTATTCTCAAAACAAATGGCTTCGGGCTGTACTTGGAATGCATCAAAAATATCTTAATTTGTGTTCTGAAGATGTACAAAGGTCTTACAGGTTTGGAACGACATGAGGGTGAGTAATTCATTACAGAATATTCATTTCTGGGTGAACTACCCCTTTAAAAGAGATTGTGTATTCATACCTGCAGCAGGAGCAACACATAAGTATTAAGCAGGAGTTCAGAATAAGCACGTCTAGTGCATTTTATTAAGATTTGGAGTATGTCAAAAAGAAATTGAAGAATCAAAAATATGTATAGAAGACTTACCAATTTAAAATTGTTATTAATTATTTTGTTTGGGTGAAAGTATGATGTATTATAAAATAAAAAAAACATTATAAACAGCATGTTCTATATCAAAGTATGGCTGAAACAACAGGATCGGAGCTGTTTTCTTGATTGTCCTTGCGGTTTTCTATTTACATGTGACCCCGTGTTTATATGTGAATCCCCATGTTAACAAACTTTCAAGACTATCCTCTATTTGGACCTAAAAAGAATAAATGCATCCAGCCAGGATTAATAAAACACCCAAAATGTCCAGGATTCAGCTTTTGCTTTCTACAGTCACCAATCATTGTGTGCATTTTAAAATTAAAGCCCTGCGTGGGACTGTTTTCTTAATCCCCCTCCTGCTGAATTTCTGACTATTGCCGCCTGCTCATGCAGGCTATCAATATGCAGAGTATTTAAATCTCTTATGAATGAGTGCTCGCTGTTCACTTTCACTTTTGATTTGGCGATCACACGCACTCTGTGTAAAGGGAGCAGATCTTATAAAGGTTATGAAATACTGCATAAATTACATTTTACTTAAATGCTTGTAATCTGCATCTCCATCTGGCCCCACTTTCCTCTTTTTGGAAAACTGAAATATGGACACCCTAATAAATAACCAACTTGTTAAAACAAATATACAGTTGTCTTTCTAAGAAATATGTAGCCGTGGAGCTGCTGCAGTGATGCTGTACAAATGTTTCCAGTGTGAATACTTTCTGTAGCTGCAGTGGCGATGTAGTTTCACTGACATGAAACCAGCGTGAAGGTGCACCAAACATTTCACAGAAATACATTTAAATTGTATTAATTTTGGATGTTGGTTGCAAGCATAGGGTGATCACAGGATGAAATCTGGTTAAGCCTGACTTATTAACTAGCTTAAAGGGCACCAATTATGCGAAATTCACTTTTACATGGTATTTGGACAACAGATCCCCTGTTGGCAGTATCAAACAACTTCTCCACCAAATCAATGAGGTACCTGTATAGTACCCGTTTTGAATCCAAGAACAACTCTAAACCAGAATGATTTCAAGCTTCTGAACTTACTTGTACATATTGGTAGCTGGAACCCTCCACATCTGAACACCTTTGAGATGGCCCTCCTTCCCCACCACCACACTGACGTTGCTGTTGCGGTAGGCACTGTCACACTGGGCTTGAGTTGGGCCTAGAGGTCCACTTGCTCCACAGGACGTAAACCACCACGTCATTAGGGAAGCCTCTGAAAATAAAAGACCCTGGTTTTGTTTTAAAGCTTTTGGTTTTGCCATCACAGGAATTAATTTGCATTTTAAATTCGCATTTTATTTCGTTATTTAAAATCATAATAATATTTCACAGTATTACCGTGTAAGTAGTATTTCTGATCAAATAAATTTGGTGAACATACAAGACATTTTTTACAAGCTTACTATCTTTTGAACAGTAGTGTATTTGTGTAATGCACAGGAAAGGACGCATACCTGACGCTAAGGGTTCTGGGAGAGGACTGAAGGAGTCTAAATCATGCAGTAGTCCTTGTCCAAGAAGCAGTTCATTTAGTTCTTATAAACCAGATATGGAAAGAAAACAAGGAACACAAATGAAAATATGGCTCTTACAACCCCTGTGTAGTTTTATTTTTTTGAACTTGCCATTTTTACTTTTGGTTACCTAGATCAGAATTGTATTAAATGCTGGTTTGACTAAAACACATCTTAACCAGCGTATTCAGCATGGCTTCCTCAGTCAACCATCTCCACTACGACAATGATGTTGATACAGCTGATTCTTGCTAGTTTACCATTTAGAAAGCCACTGAACCAGCACAAGCCAGGATAAACCAGCCTAGACCATTATGGGTCCAAACTAATTCGTTCAACAGGGTTTAAATACTAGCTTTTATTGGATATGATTTAAAGGTGTTAAGAGACGACAGACCGTGTCAAAGATAATATGACAGCAGGAGGACTAAACAGAAAGCTAAAGATGATATTTTGTGAACAGATGGCTCAGGAATTTCTCAAAATCACAGATCCTGGAAAACAAAGTTAACGAGGATACTAAATCTTTATTTTCACAAGTCTTGAATGTCAATCAATGGGCTTGTTAACTCCTGCGGTCAACCGTTCATGGCAAGAAACTGGATTCTGAAGATCTGTAAATGCTTGTTAGAAAAGCAGAAAGACTATTGTTGGCATTTTTACGACATTTGCGGATTGTGAGATAGGAGGTCCTCTTATCGCTCTCTTTTCCTTCAAAACTAATCAAGCAGAATCTATATCAACTGCGTGATAAGAACCATCTCCCTCTGCTAAATGGAGACAGCGGTTAGACATCATGTGTGTGCATCACATCTTAAATTTTCTGTCTGTCTTACTAAATACTGAAAATTTTTGAAAACGCCCTATCACTGATTGCTTGGATGCAATCGCGAGTCTGCAGTGTGGTCAATAAACTTTTACACCAGGGATGAACAAAAGAACCATTATTCTGCCCTATTGTTGAGTGTTTGGGTGCAAACTTATGTTTGAGGCAGAAAGGTTACCTGTGTCAAAACATGCTGCGCTCAATGAAATGTCATCCAGTGCAATGTCAGCTTTAGATCCAGAAGTCCAGAAGGCCTGCACTTTAAGATGGAAGCTGTGCTCAAAACAAATCACAAATTCTTTTAGAATGAAATCAGATTTATTAATGTATATTTAGACATTTAATGAAATAACCTAATTCAAGTGCAGGTCAACAATTCCATTCTAAACAGGGTAAGAATATGTCTCCTCCAAAATTTGTATTTAATTTTTATTTTTTTTTTTTTACTTTACTGCTGTTTTGATATATTCTTTGTCAGAGATTCCCCATTTACTTAGTAAATGTTTTATTTAGAATTTTCTAATTTCATTAGTCCAAAAAAACAAAAACAACAACACACTTTTATTGAAGCCAGTCTGCCAAAACGACAGGCTGTGAAATGTGCCACTTTATGATGTAAAAGTGTGACTAAACACCGCCTCCACACAAGACGATCAATGCCTTTCGCCAGATAAGGGATCCTTTTAACTCAGTACTGGGACAGGATGGTCTCTTTATATGATTTTGCGGGGTGGGGTGATCTCCCTTTACCCCATATTTCCTCTTGTGGACTAATAAAAGTATTTTTTTGTCTGTTTAACCATCCAACTAATCATCTCACCCTTTTAAGATCACTGTAATCGGCAGAGCAATCTCTTGCCAAGCGTCCTTCCAGTGTCCAGATCTCTCCCAAATCAGTGGAGAAGCTGACGTTCCATTCTCCACCACTGACAGGAGCACTGTTCCATTGAAATCCCCGCACAGGTACAGAGAGAACTGCAACTACACAGAAAAATTTGCAGTTGAGCATTCTGCTACAAGACCAGATGTCCCACAATAATATCTTATTCATGGACAATCAAGTGTAAAATTGAAACTTTGGCTGCATGTGTTGTTAATCTGTGTAAGCTATTTGTAGAGAAGCTGTAGAAATGTGTCCTCATTTTTCACGGACAATTAACTTGAAATCTGCCCATAAAGTCTCAGAATCCAAATATTGTGGCATAGACAAACCACGATTTTATGTGAACAATCATACATACACTTCTACTAATAAGTTGCTTTCAGCAAGGATGCATTAAAACGATCAAAAGACAATATTACAAAAGATTTATACTTCAAATAAATTCTGAAGACTGAAGTAAACATTAAAATAGAAAACAGATATTTTAAATTGTAAAAAGGTTTGACTACATTGCTAGTTTTACTCTATTTTAGATCAAATGAACGTAGCCTTGGTGAGCATAAGAGACTTCTTTCAAACACATTTTGTGACTTTGACTGTCATCATAAACTCTTACCTGACAGTCCTGATTGGACACAGTTGAAGGGAGAGCTGGGCTTTGAACCAATGCCTCACCTTCATCACCACGACCTCTGACCCTTAAAAAAAGAAAGTGCCCTGAGGCGAGAAAGTATCAGTATTCTGCTCAGAGTGCTCTGATATGCTTGCTTACAAGTCAAGAACCGTAGTAGGCAAGGCTGGAAATCATCTTAAAAATGGGCTTTTAAAGTCTCCCAACCAAGCGCAGACAAGCTTTTTAAAAAAGGTAGCATTTCTCTATCATGTTAAAATCACAGGTGCTATTAAGACATAATGAAAATAGTTCCCCATCAAACATTTTGTTTCCCATTTCATAAAAAATCCCACTGGTGAATTTCATAACTAAAGTGATCGCGAAGAGACATTTAAAGGATGTCTTTTTTAGGACTGCAAGATAAATCACATGCGATATTTAATGCGCATCTTGTTCATTGCCAAGCTGCGCAAAACCAGTTTTCTAGGCCTTGAACGATTCAACATACACTTGTATGTGTTAAAATGGATGTCTTTCACAAGTATCCTCATAAACACAGTAATTTAGGCATTAAGTGAAAGCAAACAGATGGGAAAGAAGACATGTAACAATATATGGATCCAGGTAGCTCTTAAAGTGACAGCAGTCTAATATTCCTGTTGTTTGTCATTCATGTTAATCAAACAGCAAATGAGAGAAAATCTGTTTTCCATTTTAACATTACAAACTTTGTTATTAATGTAATCATGAAACCATTACTGTAATCATCATCATCGTTATTTGAAGTAGAAATCTTCTGTGATTTTAAACCATTTTTACTGTCACTTTTAAAAACATTTTAACATTTGGATGTCTTGAGAATGGAAACTCTGATGGGTAACCAATACAATGACTGAAAGAAGATGGTTTCACATTTACCTTGAGTGTTTTGCAGAGTTGTCCCCAGTAGATCTGAGTCTTCATTCAGCTGTAGTCCACTAACTAGTCTCCAAGATGACGGTGAATTAACCACTGACCATCCACATGAGCCCAACTCAAATGAACAGTATGAGCCCAAAGGTAAGGAGTCTGCAAAGACATTAAGCAAATTATGAAATGTCTGATAAATCTGTTTCCGCAAAATACAACAGACTGTGTCAGCAAAGATTAGCAGAGCTTGAACAGCTCATCAGAGAAATATTACATTCTCTCCTTCTATGTATCCATTAAGTCCACTTAAATGTGTCATTATGATGCCTAAATCAACAAAGCTTCAATTCAATTCAAGTATTACATGATTCCAATTTCATTTTCATTGCATTTTCAAATGTATGGTTTTAACAGAGATGAATCACCATAAGGCAAATTGTGCCTCAGTTAGCTTTACACTTTAAATAATTACTACCTAAAATGACAGCTGATATGACAAGACTCCAACTAACGTGTTTTAATATGGTCTCTGGATATCAGGTATAGGCTAGGACAGATTTAACTAACTGACAGGTTCATTATACAAAAGACAAGCTTTATAATGTCATGGATGTAATTAACAAGCTTAGTTGATATTCCTTTGATCATCTTCATTAGGATGTTGTTAGAGTTATTTTTGATATCACATAATATCAAAAGTAGTTTCCACATATCATTCCACATATTCTATATCGGGGGGGGGGGGGGGGGGGACATTCTTGGTCTACAATTCAAGATAAGGCTAGAATGCTTCTACATACTTCGGCATTACTTTTGCCAATATGTATAATGTATACAATATCATTTTCTCCAAGGCAGCATTTATTTGATCAAAAATACAAGAAAACCTAGTTTGGTTTGCTAATTTATTCCTGTGATTGCAAAGCTGAATTTTCAGCATCACTTACTCCAGTCTTTATAGTCACATACAGTAATCCTTCAGAAATCAATCTGATATGTTGATTTGCTGCTCAAAAAAAAGTTATACTACCAATGTTGATATGACAGCAATATATAACAATATGAATTATAAAAGATGCTAAATAAATAATAAAACCTGAACAAAATCAAATTGTAAATGATTAATAAAATTTTGTTTATTGCAATTTGAACCATTTATAATCACATAGTTGTTACGGGCTTTTTTTTAAATGCTAAACGAGTAGCTGATCAACCTTTTATGGATCTTTTGTTAATGCCATAATAATTAAAAGAATGTTTATGCAATTTATTTAGCAAATAAATATTTAATACATTTTAACAGTAAATATGGATTTCTTCTACAAGTCTTTGTTCTCACCTTTTTTATCGAACTGGATTATAATGTAAGTGCTGTGTGCCAAATAGACCATCAACAAAGTTCTTTGTACACAAACAATAATTATAAATCAGCTAAGTATAGTATAAATGTTAATGGAGATTAAATAAATCAATAAATATGCAAATAGTTTTCCTAGAGGAAAGCAAACACTCATGCATTTCAGGCATTTTATGCAGCTCTTTCCTCAGTGAAAAGCTTTGACAGAGCAGGTTCGCTAATCCAACGCCTCCAGTGAAAGGATTAGAAAATGATCACGGCTTTAAGATTTAATACAGCTAATGTGAGTGACACACAGCCAGCCAGTTAGTCAGCGGCACCCTCTTATATCGCCCTGTCACACTGCTGCTCATACTTTAATTGAACACTCTCAACGAAATGCAAATTGGCAAGACTGATCTCACAAATCTTAGGGATTTAGAGCTTAAAGGCCACCTTTCAAAGAAATGTTTTGATTATCATAAACTGAATTAATGGATTGGTGAGACACAGCCTGTTCTCTACACTTAAAATAACAAAATACTGTCTTTTTATAGACTAAAGAGCGGTCTGAAGTGAACAACACCGATTGCATTAAACTTTGAAAAGGGAACAGATTTTGAATGTTGAGCTCACAATTGCTGACATCCTGGTAAACAGAAACTACGCATCTTCATGGATTATAAAATATTAAAAATCTTTAATTTTACTCACTGCATATTAAGCCCTCATCTTCCCCTTGAGGACAGTCAGTATGAAAATCACACACTCTTCGCTTCTCAATGCAGCCTCCAGAACGACAGTGAAGTGATGAGTATTTCTCACAGTCTGAACCCAAATCCAAATAATCATCACCTGTAGAAAACCATAAAGATTTTGTGTCACATAAGAATAGACGAATAATGTTTAGTGCATCCATTTAAATAATTTAATGTAAAATACTAAAATAGGCAAATTCATTGTGATAAAGTAGAAATGCTCTACAGATGTAAGTAAGACATACAACACATTTGAATTAGATACTATTTGAGAATAATTAACTAGTCGTTACCCATGGCACAATCCTTCAACTCAAGTGAATCAAATGCCAGAAATCCAACTTCATGGCTGCTACAGGAAGAGTATTGCACTGTCACATGAAAAGGCTCATCTAAGCGGCCAATAACAGCCTCCAGCACCTCCCACTGCTGCCTGGGAAACACAAAAAGAAATGCTTTTAACAATCATTTTAGATCAGCCCAAAGGATGCAAAACATAATGGATATACAAGGTCGAAATCTTCTGCTGGCAAAATATACTCTATAATGTTCATAGGTCAGAATCAACCTGTTATGAATGAGCACAAGTAGGCAAACAGGCAGCGGATCCAAATGCAGTTAAAGATCCTTTAATGATAATACATGAGATATCCATCCAAAATACATGACGGAACCCAGAAAGGATCACAAGAAACACAGGAGATAACACTTATCAACAACTCACACCGACAATAGTAGACCAGGGCTTAATACACAAACACAGGACCAAAGAGGATATCGAACACATCTGAACCAGGTAGACACTAATGAAAACACAGCATGATGGGAAATGGAGTCCTCTGGCAGATGAGTTGGCAGGTGAAGAAGCAGCTCTGGCAGATGGGGGCTCTGGCTGTAGCTATCTTGGGAGCTGACCTTGATATGGCGACCTACATATGCTGACTCAGACTGGAACATGGTAGCCATCTTGGGAATTGGCTCTGGCTGTGGCATGGAAGTGGTGATGACCACTGGACTTGCAATCATCAGTCCGTGGCATGGTGGCAATCCTGGTCGGCCGGACTCCGTGGCCACAGGAGCACACAACCTACTGCACCCCCTCAAAGATCATTTGATGAATCTTGTAAATTCACAGTCCACTGCTCTGTTAAACTGAGCAACTCTCCAGTTTTAGACTAATAATATTGGCCCTCCTGCCTATTATAAGCAATTCATTTACACACATTTGACCCTTTAATGATAATCCACAGAGATATAAAATACATGACAGGACTGAGAAAGGATCACAAGAAACACAGGAGATAACACTTATCAACAACTCACACAGACAATATTAGACCAGGGCTTAATACACAAACACTGGACCAAAGAGGAAATGGAACACAGCTGAACCAGGTAGACACTAATGAAAGCACAGCATGATGGGAAATGGAGTCCATGACCAGAACAACAGGCAAGAACACAAAACACAGGAACGCCCTCTAAAGCCTCACAGTGGTGCAGGCAACCAGGCGTTACACAACCAAAAATTAACCGATGTTCAGAAGCATACAGAATATAGCTCATATTTGATTCTATGTCTCACCATATCTCAATGTCACAGCATTGTGCTAACATTATTACAGAACATTTATTTAACCGGAAAAAAAAATAATAAAAAAACGTTCCTAGAATATTGTATTACATATTGAATTGTATTATATTAATATGTACATTAACTTAACATTAAACCTTTTTCAACAAATGTGTCAAAAATTACTGAGTTTAATTATTATGGTTAATTTTTGTTTTATTCTTCACATAGTTGCTTTGAGTATACTGACCTAAGATCAGTTTAGTAGTGTCTGAATATTGAGCTAAATAACTACGAGAGAGAGGCTTTGTGGAACTCATATTACAATATACGAATCTCTCAGCTACATGTAAGAGTGCTTCATTAAATGTACAGGAGCTTAAGTACAGTGGAAAGCTAATGCATTCAGTACAATACACAGATCTCTGAGGTGGATAGTATTATTAAGTATATGACTGATTTGTATAATACACCACACTCCATGGCGTAACTTCTATTAGGCTCAGATCCATACAGCCAAATACAGAAAGTAAAAGTTTATTAGCTACGTCATGATCATACAGGCTCGTTCCAAATTGCATTACATCACCATCTATTCCTAGCTATCTGTCAGAACCAATTACGCCAAAAGAAACATCAGGTCTTACTTTTAGAAACTAAATGCTTTCATCCATCTTCTGCGTGATGTGCCTAGCATAAGAAAATCAATACCAACTACATCTCCATAAGAAAAGTCTTTTGGTTGGCATTCATTTCTTGTGGGTACAGAATGCTGCTTTATACTATTCTGTGCGAAAGTAAAGTGCATATGTCATTGCTCTTTTTTATTTACTTTCAAATAAAGGCACTGCAAAAGTATGTTCCCATCTTATGATCTGTCAATCAGATCTGTCATTACATTACCATTATATTTAGATATTGCTGTGATATATATGTATATACATTTTGTAAAATCAGAATAAGCTTTACAAATGGAAGGTTTAAACAATATTTTTCATACTTGTTCAATAAACTACAAGAAATCTTCACACATGCATCTATGGACAGGCAATGGTCATTAAGACAGGTTTAAAGGTGGTAGGCAAATAAGGTCCCAGTAATAATATCTTAATGAAATATATATAAATTTGTCACCTGCCAGTTCCTTGTTCTTTGACTGTAAGGGCTATTGGTTTGATGACGGTGTGGTCGGTGTGTTTCACAAAGGCAGATACGTTTCCTGTATGTGGTTCTGGTTGGAAGCGAGCGAGACGGAGACGACACAGTGGCCCACTGCTGAGCACTACAGGACTGGTCAGGTGGAAACTACATCTGCCAGCAGCGAAATGAGTTGAGGTGGGCTTTAGTAACAGAAAATGACCTGTTGGAAGATAGAAAACTCTTACTGGACTGCCAGTGATTAGTGAGACAACTGATACATTGAAAAAATAATCAACCAGCTATTTTATAATGAAATTATTATCAATACCTTCTAATTTTCCAGTGGAATAATCTTTGTTTAGCTGGTCATCCCTCCCATTGGATCTGTGTTGCTGTGGTGATGTGACGTTCCAGTCCCCTCCAGCACTCTGATTGGATAACGTCCACGAACATGGAGATTCGAAATCACAGAAGGAAACTGCGGAAGGATGAAGTAACACTATATTAGGGGGTTAAAGGGGCTCAAAACGCAATGGAAAAATAATGACTTAATCTTTAAATGCAGGACCAGCTTTTTATAGACGTACTAATCAAAACAGAGAAAGACTGATACATATTTATCAGCAATAATTCATAAATTCACCACCTTTTTTGTCATCTGATGCTCTTTTACCTAACCTATTTTATTTGAAGTACCCCTGAGATTTTAAAATACAGCACATTTTAATAATAAAGTATCACATTTGTGTGTTCCTGGCTTCCCGCCATTGTTTATGGTCACATGACATGCACATTAACAAATAAAATGTTAAATTTTATTTTGATTGATTTTCACCTTTATTTGTTTTCATTTAACATTAATTATTAGCTTTTCATTAAACTCGTAAACTCCCAGCTGTTCCTTTTACAAAAACAAGTTTGAGAAACCTTGAAGTAATTTAATGTTTAATGCACTTCATGTTATTGTTTATTTCACAATAACACAGGAAATCGTTCAAAAATCCTTCTAACATGCTGATTTGGAGCTGATTTAGTAATTTTTTTTCATTATTATTATTATCAATGATGAAAGCAGTTGTTCTGCTTAATATTTTTGTGGAAACAGACTTTTAGGATTTTTTAGGATTCTTTGATAAATACATAGTTCAAACTAACAGCATTTATTAGAATTTATATTTTCCCGTAGCATTATACTGTCACTTCAGATCAATTTATTGCTTCCTTGCTGAAAAAAAGTAGTAATAATATATACATATACAATGATTTCCCTAAAATTGCCCTTTCAAATATTATCTGTCAATAATTAAAAAGGGAAAGAATAAAGCAACCCTGTTTGTAAACAGATTCTGGAGAAATTGGGTTCAGTGGTAGGATCACACTGGAAAGACCTCAAGAGAATGTAATTAAACTGTTTTTTTTTTGCTCCCTGTTCCTCTAAAGTAGGTCCAAAAATGCTAAACTTTTCTAATAAAATGAAATAATGTCTGTTTGGACAAGAGAAGGAATATCTTGAGGGCTTTCTGTTTGTCATCAGGCATTCCAGTGGAAAAACACAGACAAGTTGTCTTTGGAATCATGTAAGGCTATTGATGAAGAAAGACCGCAATGAGGGAAACCACAAAAAGCCCCTCTGACATTCGACCGAAACATCTTCGGGAAGTGCCCTGGGTGGAATACTTAACCAGATCAATGTTTCTTCTCTGCACAGTGTGGTGACTGAAGTGACAAACTCCATTTAGGAAAAAATACGGTGAAACAAAAAGGAAGAAAACAACTGCAAAACAACTGTTGAAAGAAAACGGAACAAATAAATAATCAGTGATTTACACTCACTGTCTTCTACTGAACTGGAGTCGAGAGGATGTGGATGCGCTGGATCTTCTGCTGCTCTTTCCAAAAGAGCACAACTGCTCCTGACAACTGAGGAGAGACGAGAAGAATACAGGTCAAACACACCATCAGAGAAAGTCCTTGTTCTTTTATGACATGATGATTTAATAAATAATTTGGGCTTGATTATCTCTATGCTAGTAGCCAAAGAAGACCCAGGAAGCTTTATGACGTTTTATCAATGAAGCATTTATTTAGAACAGCAAGATGCAGTGTTCTAACAATCAGCACACATTCCTAACATATCTACATAGTTATGTGTCAAATAAATTAATAGAATAAAACATCAAATTAAACATTTAGCAACAGATTAATTTGAATGATTTTTTTCTTATAAATTATATACAGTTTCTTGTTTTGCATAAGACATAGTTGAAACAACATCTTCCTTCAGTCCTTAGTCTCTAAAGTTTGCCTCCCAAAAACAACAGAGCTGTTACTTTTCGGATAAGCATTCGACTTTTACTTGACTAAGTCAGGCCACATTTCAAGTTATGTCATTTATTATAACAGCACTTTAAAAGAAAAATTATAAAATGTCAATGTTTCTTCTTGCAGATAGTGGCAGGGGAAAAAATAATAATTTTCCATAAACAGGCATGAAGATCGTCAGCATTTGGTTTTAGGCATTTTACCGCAGGACATTTTATTATTTCAAGATCTAGAGAGGTTGCCATAGAAAAGCAAAAGAAAGAAAAGGAAAACTCAGCCCGTTCCATTATTAAAACAAAAATATTTAATGATAGTTCATTATCACAGCAATGGTTCGTTATAGTGTGCCAAAATCAGCTCTGTAATAAATATGCTTTGCCAATTATGACCCACACTTACACAATCGCTGGTGTACACTATTCCAGTCATGTCCCGACCTAAACCAGATCTGTCAGATGGGGTTTAATCTCCTTCCACTAAAATATTCCCTTGATTTCAATGGTGTCAACTGTATTGAGTTAACAAGAAAAGCTTCTGACGGAATGCTAATGAAGATGGGAAGCCATGAAGAAGAATTTGCAAAAACATATCACTGACTTTAATGTTCAGGTTAACAGACGAACCAAATACTGCACAACCATCATTTTGTGACATTTATGATTATTAAATAGAAGATACGCTTGTCATAACAGATAAGCATGCCAATCTTTCTAGAAATATCTGTCAGTCTTGTGAACAGCTGAGGCACTTAAGTTTACTAGCAAGCCCTGAGAAATTGAAATACTGTAAACATACTTTTGAGCATGTGGAAAATATTTCTAAAGCCAATAAAATGGCAAATGAGTCATGCAAAAACAAATTCCTTGACCAATCAATGGTCATGGTAGATTCTGCACAAGAGCAAAAAACAGTGGCATTCTAAATCAAAGAGATGATGTTATAACCGATGACATGGGTGACACAAAGGCTTCCTTTTTATCTGGAAATAGGGAAATAAACAGCCTGAGAAGATACTTAAAAAAAATCAATAAGGCAAATTTTAGCAACAAAGGCAACTACAAGTGTGTGTGTGTGTGTGTGTGTGTGTGTGGACTCAAATGGTCAAAAGGTCAAGATTCACAAATGCTCAATCACAGCCATATAGCCCATGGGGAATTTGTCATGTGATAAAATCATGTGATTTACAGCTAAATATACAAACAGACTGCCGCTGCCAAAAGTATCATTATGGGCAAGTTAGCTAAATTTCAAGCCTCATTAAAATTAACTGCAAATGAACATCCTATTTCCAGTAAATAGCAAAAAAAAAAGGGGTCTATTTTCACCAGATGAATTAGTCACACTCCCAGAAATAAACTAAATATAAGCACAGGCTAAGCAAATCAAAGAAAAATACAAGAAATCCCCAAATACTTTAAACTGAACGTATAATTAGTCAACAAATACTGACTAATAAAGTATAAGTGCCAACGTTTCTATTAGTACTGTAAAAGAAAAAAAAAATGTTTACACTGTTTACAAGTCCTAGGCTGCCACTGAATAACGTAGTTCTGATGAAGAAATTGTTTTTGTCAGAGATTTGTCAAGTTCTGCCACGTCAGTGATACTGAATCTTTGAAAGATATTCTAGTGTTTAGTTCAAACACAACTGTCAAGAACAACTGTATTTACTTCAGTGAATATCAAAGTGGAGATACATACTTTAAAGTCTGTACTACAAAAAAAAAGTACATGTCTGCCACTGGCTAGGCCTACTTTACTCAACATTCAATATTAGGGCTTGTTGTTACACAATATACAAGTTGCCACAATATAACTATAGACGTTTCACCAATATTCAAACAGTAAAAAAATAATATATTAAAAAAAACCAATTCATTAAAAAAACATTGAGTTTTAATTCAGACTAAAGGTTGATGTTAGGCTGTCAATGAGTTTCTGTCAGCAGTTTTCAGTGTGTTCCGCACCTGATTGAGTGTCTGATTGTCTGATTGAGCATGTTGAACTGAAACAGATCACTCTGATTGACTGTTCAGCTCAGTGAACCAGTGCATGAGAAAAAAAACTAAAGTAACGAAAGCGAACAAATAAACTCAAGAGGACACACGGAAGGCTGTTCTAACTTTACATAAACTAACTTAAGCATTTTAATACATGTCTATTTTCATAACAACACCTGATTATTACATTTTCTCTCAGCTCTTCTGCAGTCGCAGAACAGACTTGCTAGTTAGACACTTGGCTATAGTCACTGAAGTTTGTTCAAGTGCAATTTTTTAGCCCAGGCGCACACAACACGACGCAACAACACAGTCCGTAGTTTTTTAGTGTCAAATATAATGTGGACCAGACTTATGCTGATATGCCTGAACTGTGTTGATATTCATAAGTTTGGCCCTGTGAGATGAATTTCCATCCAGTTTGCTGATTTATTAAAGTATGTATGTGAAATAATGAATATCTGCACTACTGTGAGGAGCCAATAAACCATGAACAGTAGTAAACCATGCTGGTTTTTCAGTGAAGACTAAAACTAAGAAATCCTGAGGCATTACATGGAAATCCCTAAGGAATCTCTCATGTGTAATTCTATACTCATTTATAAAAGCTCAAGATTTAAGTTGTAACCTCAAGTTAACCTGCTTTTATCTAGGGGGTCCGTCCATCAGCAAGAGCAACTTATTTGCACTTATTTCTCTCTGCCAGGAGAGCACTCTGAGCTTGATTTGCATGTGTGACAGTCCTCTGATCCCTATCCAAGTGGTGAAGCATGGCATCTGGTCTACCTGTTCCGCCCAGTTTAGGAACATCTGACAGCTGGGTTTCGTTACACGCACACTCTCAGAAGAGTGCTGTCACTCCTCACCAACATGATACACACCACAGTGTACCCAGCTGACTCATCTGTGCTGAGAGAGTGCCCTAGTCTGCGCAAGCCTTATCCTACACTTTCTTCCTCTGAGAGGATAATGTCGACTCTTAATACTCTCTGTTTTAGCTGAGAGGCACAGGCAATCCTCACCACTAATGTCTGATGCTGTGGAGAAGCGGAGACATTCAATGTGGGTTTAAAGGGATCACACATTTTCAGATCTTGATATTATGTATCTAGGAGTCAGCTTATGAAGCAAGCAAAGTTCCTGCACCCAAAAAGTTCAGATATTTGTAATAATTATAATTTTTCTACCTTATTTTCAGTTTCTGACAAAAACACTCCATTTCAAGTGGTGTTACCTCGGAGAAATGTAAGTAAGTGGCCACTTCTGTGATTGGTGAACTTCAATGCACTGTATCCATGCACAGCATGTGACATGTTTTGATGCTCAAGATGGTAAGTGTTGTAACAGATTGCAGATGTTTGAACCAGACGCAGAAGAAAATGGACCAATGTAACTACAGTACAGTCACTGCAACACTCTGTTTCAGTGAGGTAACTGCTCTACCTTGTTAAAAATCTATTGTCTGTGTATAGTTAAGACTACTACAACTATTAAAACTGATATAAAACTTTTATTATAACTAGTTGTCGACCTGCTTTATTTAAATTAAAATTAAATGTATGCATTTAGCAGACGCTTTTATCAAAAGCAACTAACAGAGCATTTAGGCTATCAATTTTTACCTATCATGTGTTCCCGGGGAATCAAACCCCCAACCTTGCGCAATGCTCTACCAATTGAGCTACAGGAACTATTTATTTGTATATAGAAAAGCCAACAGACAAATTGAGAATAATGAACAAAGCAGTCAGTTGTGAAATGAGGCAAAAAAAAAAAACACACTCTTTAAATTGCTTAGGCATGTCATTAAAAATAAACTGATATTTAAAATTAAGAGGTGTATGCAGAGTTTTTGGTGCAGGGGTGTAGTTGGTCTACATTCAAGGACAGAACTATGTCAGACGGTCTTGATTTGCATATTAAAGGGTATGTAGAGAAAAAATATCAAACCCTTTCAAATCCTAGCATTTCTAAAGGGTGGGAAACAAAAATTCAGAGTTGACTACATGGAGCTTAGATACTTGCTAACATTGGTTTAACTGAAATCAAATAAGTCTATGTCTATGTGGCATGTTTCAAATCATTCACATAAGTTTTTGAAAATCTGATTGCGTTATCCTTAATAAAGCTCAGGTATTTCATGCAATTTTTTTCTTCTTCTTTTTTACACAAATACTAAACATTAATAGTATCTGTGTGTGTTTATATATATATATATATATATATATATATATATATATATATATATATAGAGAGAGAGAGAGAGAGAGAGAGAGAGAGAGAGAGAGAGAGACCTTGTGAAAAAAAAATAGCATGCTGGTTGGGTCTGTTTTGAAGCATGGCAGCTGGTTTGAGCTGGTTTAATCCAGTCCTGACCAGCTTAAACCAGCTCAAACCAGCTGCCATGCTTCAAAACATACCTAACGATCATGCTGTTTTTTTCAACCGGGGCAGTTAAAGATAAAAAAAACATCTTACAGTCTTTTTCGAGACGTTCCTACCAACAATACAACTGCTGCCTGTGCAAATGAGCAACTATGTGTTTCAAAACCTGAAGAAGAGATATATGTAGGCTAACAATGAATGTATCAGCAACCGCCTCTCTCAACGTTCACAAGCCACTACTGCAACACTAAACCAGGCTGTCAGCACATATTTTCTCCATAAATGTAGCTTAATTGTAGCACTTAGCGAAGATCACAGAACATGCTTTTGGGTTTGTCTGGGGCTTTGAGGCAGTGCTGAGAGCATGAAGATGTGTTGCTATTTAGGTAAATAGAAGAGACACCAATTTAACTAATCATGGAAATAATTTGCTCTATCTGACACACTGAGAACCATCTGATCAATTTCTGATTTGAATACGCTAAGCATGACTGCATTTACAGTATTTGACCATTATATACAGCAAAACAGTAACATTTTGACATGTTATTACAATTTAAAATAACTGTTTTGTATTTTGTTATATTTAAATATATAAAATGCAAGATTTTATTATTATTGTTATTTTGCTCAATTTTCAGTAGCTATTACTCATGATTTTTCTGAAATCATTTTAATGTGCTGCCTTGTTGCCCAATTTATTATTATTATAAATGTTAAAAGCCCAAATGAACTCTCCATCCACCTCTGCAAACAATATGAGACATTATAGCCCTGACTTTTAGTCACAGATTTAGTTTCGTTCTGCATCCCTAAAGGAAATGAGCTGATAATGATGTGCATTATGTTCAAACTGAGCCCTACAATGAAGAACATTTGACTTTTAACAAAAAATATGGACAGCTGTATTAAAGAATAAAGAGTGAGAGTATGCAAGCCCACTTATCTGAGCCCCCATTCATAAGAGGCAAATCAGGCTTTTGGCATTTGCAATAATAATTGCATAATTGAATTTTTCTCGTAATTGGTTGCAGCTAGGGTCAAATTATCAGAAGTAAGGGGTTTTAAGATATATTACATAGTACGTGGAGAAACATCCTACCCCCGTTTAAACCCTCAGCATTCATTTCCTGTCTGTAAAGTTCTATTATGCAGGGGACACTGATAAAAAGCAGGATGTTACTCTGTAGCCATTCTTTTGGTACCTGTAAAATGAATTTAATTTTGCACAGGACTTTACAGCTTTATCAGTAGAACATGGAAATGTGGTATCTCAGTGAAGCAAAGCGCAACCGATCTTTGTGGGTTTAGCAAAGACGGGCCAGCACAACAGGAACAGTGACATGCTGCGGCTCACCAAATGTTAAAAGTGACCAACGAATTCAAGAGAGAAAAGATCAAACTGAGTTCTACTAAGAATTCTTAGAAAAAGAAAGTCATTTTCTGTCTGTGAAAATGAAAACATATTTAGGAAAAACATGACGTTCAGACATTGATGCTGACAAACTGAAAGCAGCATTCATTTTGCTTTTTAAAATAATTCAGTTCAGGCCCACACCATCTATCATGGGATTCAGCTCTGCTTGGACTAAAATCAATTAGAAGATTAAAAAAATAGCAGTACTAAACACACATGAGAGCAGTTGTGTCCCTTCGCTTTGGAGAGAGTCTGTTTTCATTCAGTCTTTTGTCCTGTTGCCAGATCACTGCAGAAAAGACTCTCTAGCATTTATAAGGGAAGATCCATCAAAGTCAAATGTTTCAAGTCTTTATTCCGACTGAAACAACTGTTTGTTATTGTAAGGAGCATATAGATAGCACACTATTAACAAGATAGCAAGGAAAAAAATTATCACTGTATCTTCACAGACATGTTGTGAACACGTATGCAAGTGTTACACATAAAAACAAGGATATTAATGCTTTCATTCAGCAAGAATGCTTACAACCAATCAAGAGTGGCAATTAGACATTTATAATATTACCGAAAAAATATATATTTCAAAATTTGTTCATTTAAACTTTCGATTCATCAAAGAATCCTGAAAAAAATGCATCATGTTCCCACGAAAAAATATTAAGTAGCACAATTGTTTCCAACACTGATAATAATAATAAAAAATCTTTCTTGATCACCAAAATCAGCAAATTAGAATGATTTCTGAAGGATCACGTGACACTGAAGACCGGAGTAATAGCTGCTGAAAATTAAGCTTTGCCATCAAAGGAATAAACTGCATTTAAAAATGGTTTATTTTAAGTTTTAACAATATTTCACAATATTATAGTTTTTATTGTCATTTTGTAATTTTCGTTCAATCTTAACGACCCCAAACTTAGTGTATATTGTAACAATGTATATTTGTGTATCACATCAGGCCTATATTTGTCATAAATAACTGAATATTGTTTCTTTTTTAATACATTGTTATATTTTTAATGTATTGGGATCAGTAAGATTTTTCATATTCTTAAAGAAGTTTCTTATTCTCATCAAGGCTGCATGTATTTGATTAAAAATAAAGAAAAAAACTGTGATATTGAGAAATATTATGCCAATTTTAAATAACACATACATAATACATCAAATTTCATTTATTTCTGTGATGCAAAGCTGAATTTTCATTTTAATTTATTTGCCATTTTTATGTTCTAAGTTTATATGTTGTGCCGTTTGTACTACTTCCGACCTCTCCTTTTCCAATTATTGAATACACTGCAGTTCTTTTCACAACTCTATAAAAAACGTTACCGCTAATTACTTCAGGGACCCTTATCAGATTTAATGCCATTGAGAGAACATCACTTGACACAGAATGTTCCTTATAATCATTCAATCATTAACTAGACCATATCTGAGCTGCTGATAACAATCTACACTGCCAGATGTCAAAAACATCAAGTGATTCATGGACTAATCGTATAAGGTTACCATGTTTGGGTCAGTCATACCAAAGGGATTTTCTGTTTTTTTCTGATGTGAAGGATGTATTTCAACACATCTTCACTGAACAGGAGTGGTACAAAAACAACATTTCAGATTCAACTGCTGCTCCACAGGTCTAAAACCACCTTAATATTGAGTCACTGAATGTCACAAGCCAAATGTCAACAACAGGACAAAGTCAAAACAGTCTCCTGACCGCATCAAAGAGAGGAGATGTCTACATACACAAGGCCATCTGGACTGCTGCTCCACGGGAATCAAAGTGTTTCATTATTATGTAGTAGGTGTGATAGACGTTCAGGGACACAGTAATTACAGGCTAATTGTGTGTCGCTGGCCCTCTTGAGACTGTTTAGATGGACCTTGTGTAACTCTTAGGAGCACTTCAAGTATCTGCCACTTTTCGTGGTGGTGACCCGTTTTTAGAGGCACGAATCCCATGTTGTTGTACAGTGAGAACTAAACAATTTAAACCAATGTTTGAACCACAAGCAAGAAAAAATGTACCATAATATGGAAAGACAGTAGTTGTAAACAAAATGACTTTTATCCCCCTTTAAGGCCTTCGTGCAACCTCGCTACAGCATGATTTTCTCCCATGACAAAAATAAATATTTAAAAATCATTCAAATGTGATTTTTGTGCAATATTGTTACGATTTTCTCCCCTTACAAAAAATGTAAAATACATTAAAACTATACAGCATGAAGGGTGTAAATAGTCTCAGTTCCATTTTTTTTCCACTAGTGCTGACTGAATTTGCTAAGCTCAGTTATTCAGATCTGTAAATCAAAATACTGAGAGAAATGATCAAAGTGATCAAAAAAGTGGGTTTAATTTTGATATAATTTTGCATCCCCATTCTATCACTTTCCCACGCTTTTTGCTTTTTATTTAATAAAATCATACAGCTTAGGGTTTATATATTTAAGTTCAGTATTATTCATTTAAATTTTGTAAGGAGGGTTAAACTAAAAACATGAATAAAAAAAATATATTACATACTCTGTTACTGTGAAAATAAATAGAAAATAAAACATAAAAATATATCATGTGCATTTATATTTTATATAAATTAGTGTAACCTCCAGAGGTTTTTCTAAAGGCCCTCTTCAGATTTTGTGAGGTTAAGCATAAAAAAAAGTTTCTGGCTTCTATTTGTATTATTTGGCCATATTTTTGTTTATCCATGCATATGGTCAAAAGATGAACAGACAATCAACACAATTTGGGCATGAGCCAGATGATGATAATATCTGACAGCTTAAAATAACTAACTGTGAACCGTTTATGTTGGCCATGAGCACAAATACTCTGCTTGCTAGTGATGTGCATTACAACACACTTATTGTGCCTCTTTAATGTTTGATGCTAAAAGCAAACACTTTGATCTGTGTTTAGAGATTCAGACCTGTAATTACTGGACGATTATGCAGCTACCTTGGCAAAAAAAGTCAATTTCACCAGACACACAGTCATGCTGAGCAGCACTTATACATGCAAGCACCCACTTCACTTCCACAACTAAAACCTTCTTTAAGTCAAAGTCGACATATTGTCATTTCAGTAATTCATGGTGTGGGAATAATAAAATGCAGTTTCCTCAGAAACCATGGTGCCGACATTTAACACTGTACTTATAGCATACATTTGTCAAAATAATGCTGAAGCTTTTCACAAATTATATTACTTTCACAATGATGTCACCTAAGACTATAGCGTCACTGTTACTATGGTTTCATGTGTCAGCGGTGTCTCATATGTCCTATTGCAAAAAACAAAAAGTAATAATGAAATTGCTCATTCAGAATGTGAGAAACTGATATGAAAAACATGACAAGGCTGAGCTTTTTTTTCCCATCATTGCAAATTCAGGTAGAGCACACTCAGGAAACTAAAAGATAAATACATAAAACATTCCTTGACAAACAGCTTGACTTTTGTCAATGTATGCTGCCTCTCAGATTTTTTCGAGAAAAAAAATACATTTAAGTCAATGGCTGCTGCCAACTGTTTGGTTACTCAAACTCTTCAAAATATATTTTTGGGTTTGGAACAACTTGAGGGTAAGTAAATTGGATTTGGGGAGAACTATTCCTTTAATCCCACACATTTTTAGGCTTCCAATATAATGCCGGGAGTATGGCTCTGCGACGCAGCGTCCCTTTCCTTCGAGGAACTAGGGTTACATTCGTAACCTAGAGACGTTCCTCTTCAGGAACTCGAGCTGTATCGAGCGCTTTGGGGAACGATGTGCCAGCGCTGCCAGACTACCAATCCCCTGCCTAGAATGTATCCGAAGAGCACAGCTAAGGCAAGAGGACAGAAGAGCCAGGAGCGGCTCACATATCGAGATTGTAAAATCTGGCAAATGTAGATGGCGTGGACCATCCCGCAGCAATGCAGATGTCCAAGAGGGACACACCTGCTAGAAAGGCCTTAGAGGCAGCCATACTCCGCGTAGAGTGAGCCTTGGCTCCCAAAGGAAGGGGAAGACTAGAGGACTCATAGGAGACGTTGATAGCCTCGACTATCCAACGACTAAGGGTCTGCTTAGAGGCAAGGGAACCCTTTTTAGGAGGACCGTAGCAAACAAGCAATTGGTCAGATTTTCTCCACAGGGCAGCTCTGTGGACGTATGCTCGCACTGGACACATACAATTTAGCTTCTCCTGGTCTGGCTCCCGAAAGGGAGGAGGGCAGAAGGCCTGCAGTATGATAGGTTGTGGTGTAACAGAGGGAACTTTGGGAACATAACACGCTCGAGGGTATAAGAATGCTTTGGCCATACCAGGGGCAAAGTCTAAGTAGTTAGGGGCCACCGAGAGGGCCTGAAGGTCTCCAACTCTCTTTAGAGACGTAATCGCCAGTAACAGGGCAGTCTTAAGGGTCAGATGTCTATCTGATATATCTTGAATTGGCTCGAATGGAGCTTTACAGAGAACCTCTAACACCATAACCAAGTCCCACGGGGGAATACGGGACCGTACTGGAGGTCTCAGCCTCAGTGCACCGCAGAGGAAACGTGTAACTAGGGTGCCTACCCACTGACTGACCGTCGAAAGGGACGTGGTAAGCAGCTATGGCTGCCACGTACACCTTTAAAGTGGAATGAGTTAACCCCACAGAGAGCCTAGCTTGTAGAAACTCAAGAACTGTACCAACTGGGCAGTTAACAGGGTCAAGCTGGCGGTTTCCACCTCAGGGCGTACAGTTTCCTCGTAGAGGGAGCTCTGGATTGGAGGAGGGTCTCAACAACCTCAATTGAGAGACCGGAAGCTATGAACTGTGCCCCCTCAGGGGCCACACCCACAACTTACACAGCTCCGAGCGAGGGTGGATTATTTTGCCCTGCCCCTTAGAGAGTAAATCAGTCCTGATCGGAATCTCCCATGGAGAGCCGTCGAGGAGAGAGACCAGATCTGCAAACCATACTCGGCCTGGCCAGAACAGGGCTACTAGCAACAGACGGACCCTGTCCTGGCGTACTCTCGCCAGAACTCCCGGGAGCAGAGCGATGGGGGGAAAGGCGTACAGGCGAAGCCTCGGCCAAGTCTGTGTCATGGCATCTAGTCCCAGTGGAGCTGGGTGAACTAAAGGAAGAACCAGAGGGGACATTGCGATGTCTCTTGAGTCGCGAAGAGGTCCACCTGAGCTTTGCCAAATATCTGCCATATCTGCTTCACCACCTCGGGGTGAAGCATCCATTCCCCGGGCCTCGGCCCCTGTCTCGACAGCATGTCTGCTCCCACAATCAATCTCCCAGGAATATATACTGCTCTTAACGAGAGGAGTTTGCCCTGGGACCACAGGAGGATCTGGTATACCAGCTTGTATAAGGGGTGTGAACGCAGACCTGGTGATTGATATAAGAGACCACCGATGTGTTGTCGGTGTGTGCCAACACATGACGGCCTCTCAGGTCTGGGAGGAAATATTTCAATGCTCGATACACTGCTAGCATTTCTAGACAATTGATGTGCCATGCCAGATCGCGACCGCTCCACAGACCGTGGGCAGGGTTGCCACTCATGACCGCACCCCAACCGGTGAGGGACGCGTCTGTCGCTAGCGTTACATGGCGACCAAGAGCTCCCAACACCGGGCCCTGAATCAAGAACCAAAGTTTCTTTCATATGTCTAAGGCACGAAGGCATCGCCGTGTGACCTTGATAGTTCGGAATGGATTTCCCCTCGGGGAAAACCCCGTGGTCTTGAGCCACCACTGTAGGGGCCTCATGTGTAGGAGACCAAAAGGTATAACGTTGGACGCAGCTGCCATGAGCCCTAACAGTCTCTGAAACTGCTTGACAGTGAGTTACTGGCCTTCTCTGACTCTCTTGACTGAGGAAAGGATTGACTCGATCCAAGCAGGAGACATACATGCCTGCATCGTGGTCCTATCCCACACTACACCTAGATAGGTGGTTCTCTGAACTGGAGAAAGTACACTCTTCTTGGCGTTCTGTCTCAAACCCAGCTCCCCCATATGGGCGAGAACGACACCTCGATGTCGAACCGCCATTTGCTCTGACTGAGCTAAAATCAACCAATCGTCGATATATGGCCTCCTTCCTTAATAGGGTATTCACTTCTTGTTCCATCACCAGAGCCTGCTGGGGGCCGACGACTGTCAGTGTAACCCCATTGAACCTCGGCGGTGGACGGCCGAACTGAATCCAATAGCGTCTTTCTACTGTGTGCAGGATCCATTGAGATACATTTGGCAGTAGTTTCCATGCTGCTAAATAATGTACTAAGGGAATCAGTCTCTCGAGACTGATCTCTGGTGTAAGAAGCATTCCCCGCGGTGGGTTCGCAGGTGGATCTGGCGGAGGGTATGGAGACGGGCCAGTCCTTATCTCCTTCCTCATCAGCCAGATCCGGCGCCCAAACCCTGGGTCCACACATTCCAAATATTTTTTGGGAAGGTTTTTTTTTATTTTTTTTATACAGAAGAAAAAAGAAAAGAAAAACGTCTGAGGATTTCGAAATAAGCCAAGAGGAGACTGGTTTTCCTTTGCTAAAGTAAGGTAACTTTGTTTCCTTTGCTCCTACATTTCCCAGAGGCCCGCACAACACATACACCAGTGCATACAAAAGTGTTTATTACGTCTGAAATCTGGATATTTATCTTACAAAAAGGCATCGATTCGCTGCAGGGGGCCATTATTCACCCCCCGGAGCTGTGTGAGGGACGTTTTATAACAGATGTGTGCACTTTATTTCACGTCTTCTGAACAGTTGACAACAAACACATGCTTACCCCATTGAAAGGCTTGGAAGAGCAAGGACAATTTTTTTTTTTTTTTTACAACTTTGATTCGATTATTCTGAAAGAGGAAAGTCACAAACTGTATACCTAGGATGCTTCGAGGGTGAGTAGAAGATGGATGGATTTTCATTTTTCAGGTGAACTAACCCTTTAAAGTGCCGGTAAGAATACAAATGTAGTAAAACTCGGTTCGACCTTGCCATTTAGGACAATACGTAATCAGAAATCTGGGGGGTGCAGTCCAACATTCTGCTAGTATCCACTTGAGACGGCCTAATGCATATTTCATGTTGCTTGATCTGGCAAGCTGTAATGTGATTGGCTAGATTTATGCTAGCTTTGGCTTTTACCAGTCTGTCTCCCTTTATTTATGCCTATTAAATAATCAGTACTTTTGGGTTGATGGAAACTGTGGTTGTAAAGTTTCCACACATTCCAAATAATTTTTGGGAAGGTTTTTTTATTTTTTTTTATACAGCCACAGACCAACATTGCTGCAACGTTGAGTTTCCCCCCCCCCCCCCCCGATATTTCACTATTACATTAGTATTTAATGTGAAATGTTTCACATAAATCCACTGTGTAAAACAAAAGAAATTCTGTTTTTTTTTTCATGATACATGTCTTTTGGGTGGTTTTTTGCTACCACAATAATAATCTATCTTCTGATTCAGCATGGTTAGAAAATCTGCCAACAGAAGAAATGTAAAATAAATGACAATGCATCTGAACAAGACTGAACTTGGATCATAACTCCTACTTCTTTTCTAAAACAGTGACATTCACGGTCCCTAGATGGTTAAAACCCCTCAAGCTGACAGGGTAGACTCATAATACATGATATCAGAGAACTGCTTTCTCTCTTTAATGTTCATCAAAAAAGCTGAACATATTAGTATTATTACATACTGTAGTTGTTCGTACTCTGGGGAATTCCTGAGTCAGTCAGAAGTTATTTCATTTGGCTTGGAAAAAAAACATAAATAGATGAAAACTGAGAAGAGATTAGAGAAACCACTATAGAAAAAGAAAGGGAATGTAAAAGGCTAGAGGCATTATTCACCTACATACTTGTACGTGCCTTGAGTTACTTGAAAGCGGGTTTCAGTTTTTCCTCAGACTGACATCTGCTCATTTAATTTTGCTAAAAGCTCCGCTCAACTAAAGAGTGCAGAATTACATACAACTTATTGTCATTGTGTGCCAAAAATATTAATAAACAAACAAACAAATGCAGAAATAAATATGTTAGACAGATCATGTACATACTGAATACTAAATTGCCAGATTGCTGAACACTGCAGAGAAATGACGTACTGTCCAACACAAACCAAATCAGCTCATGTGGACCACTCTTTCCAGATTGCTAATTAAGTGAAGTCTGTTTGCTATTACATAAGAAATGACCTTATAAAAGCAACACACGCATTATATAAATCATACATACTCTTGTCATACTCCTGCCTAATGGACAACAAACACGCGTTGATAATCTGTGATGCTGATGAGGAAATTTTGTCTAAGCAGGACAGATGAGGTACTAATGAGAAGGGTTTGATTAAATATCACATCTCGCAGACCCAAACCAACAGATACATTAGCATATGCAAAGCCCTCTTAAATCAAAGTCATTTTGTGAATTATCTCTTTTAAAGTATTGGCTGAATAAATGGATATAATAAAAACACAGTTAGACACGGTAAGACAGAGGTTAACTATATAATGAAGGTAGACTTTATGTGGACTGGGATCTCTATTTTTTTATAAGGTCGGCAACGATGCCACATGATTTGAATATTAAGTTGATTCATTACAATATTTGTTGGCCAAAATTAATTGTTTCATAAATGTTCCACAGTCTGAATTTGCTGTAACAGCTGTTTAAAACCAGGTTAAATCGTAGACCATAAAAGTAAAACAAAGTCAAAATCAATAATTAAGCATATTTAATTAACTGCATCTTCATTTCTTGAGCATACAGAAACTGGCTTGTAACAATAAACACCCTTAAATATAACTAGGGGAATAAACATTGTGACAACTAGCACCAGTTTCTCCTATATTTTTTGTCATCTAGCCTATATCTGCACATGAAATGCATTCTAAACATCTGTTCTGATTTCAGACTGACTGTTCAAATGGCTTCCTAGAAGTCACATGTAGAACATGAATTATAAACTATAATATTTTGAAAAGTAAATAGCTATTTGTCCTCAATTTAAAGCTCCTTTTAATTTCTAAAGAGAAACTTATACTACAGAGAGTTTGCCTTTAACTCAAAAAAGGTTGCCAAGAACAGATGAATCTCCCCAAGCCTGCTCAAAGCTGAGGACAATTAGTTCTTCTCCATATACACTAACTCTTATAGGGTACTTTATTTAATTAGTATGACACCATATATTTAGCCAGCATTTTCTGGGATGTCAAAGAGTTTAATGCCTCAGAATAAATTAACTTAATTTCAAAGTGCTGATTAAATCTGCGCGGTTAGCATCTCATGCCATCCTTAAAAAGCATTAGGCCTATGTGGAAATCCGCTTACATGTGTTTGCCAATTGAGAAATTAGCGGTTTCACGATTCTGTTTCTCATGACATCAAGATGAATATATTTGTAACCATCAAAGTCTGAATACATTTCTGTCAGCGTCTTGTTTGGACATGTTTAACATCGCCAGAAACCAGCATGTCAGAATGTGTGGCAAACACTTACCTGTGAAGATGAAAAAAGCTAGTTTTAAAAAAGTTTGTCGAGTAAAATAATCCATGGCTCCTTAAGGAAGGATCCTGGAGATAAAGTACTGAGTACTGTTAGTCTAATTTCTGTCCACTTTTATTCCTGGCGCGGGACAAAGCTCAATAATAACAAATAAAGCGTATTTTCGTTACTCTCCAATTCAGTCTTCCGTCTCCCGCTTCTCGCGCCTCAGAGCTGCTGTGATTCATTATGATGCTGATGCTGCATCGTCTCTCTCTCTCTCTCTCTCTCTCTCTCTCTCTCTCTGCTACTGTTCCTGCCTGATAAACTGACGCTCGGTCCTAATGCCGTTTAGTCACGGTAGGTCAGTCTCTTACGCTCTATTGGGTTAAAGGTGGATTCGGTATTTATTTAGTATTTTTTTTTGCAAATTACACACTTGTTTTACTAGTCAGGCTTTAAAAATAAAGAAATGAACAGGGCTTTAGGAAAATAATCATTAATACTTGTACATTCACATGAGGTCTTCTAGAAAAAGATAATTAATTTTACTTGGAGCAGGTCACCCAATGGACGTCACATGACCTGTGGTGTCAGCATTATGCAAGTATTAATTAATCTGATTGTACTTTCCTAAAAGAGACAAACAACAAAGAAAAGAAAAGAAGAATATATATATATATATATATATATATATATATATATATATATATATACATACATACACACACACACACATGTTTTTAGAGCATCACAACAAGTGCTGTTGCCAGAATTGGGGTTATTGTTTCTCTGTCATGTGATGGAGCATGTGTTTGACATGAGTTTCTAATATAGAGTTTAGATTCGCCTGTCATCCCTCTAGAATAATGATGAGACATTAGGCATTTAACCTTTCAGGAAATAGTTCACTTCCTGCTATAGACATTCTGCACATAGCTGACTGGTCAAATCCATATCAAGGGCATTATTTTCTCCACTTTTTTTTCCCTTCTAGTGTATACAGTATATAATGAAGTTCTTGTGTGTGGAACCTATAAGTTTATGAAAAGTACGAGATAATGTTTTGAAGATCATGTCCTCAGTTCTGAGACAAAGCAAATATTAATTATTTGACATATACCAGTGAGAAAACTGAACATAACAGCATGTAAAGCATGTAAATACTAAGGTCTGTTTTAAAGTTTATAGCTAATTAAAACTGCATGATTTGTCGGACAGTGGATAGTTCAGTGGCAGATACATGTGTGAATTTGATTGCATTATGCTTTGTAATATCTCAGCTAGAAACCGTATTAACGTATTACTGGCCTCGGTCCGTTGGTGGAAAAATAAAAAGAATGATGTAATTCAAAGAAAGGACACAGATGAAGAATAGAAAGACGGCCAACTCAACATAATAACCTGCTCATAGGTCAAAGAGAACATGCAAATGCCATGGGTTAAATTCCCACTGAATACATGAATTCAAAAGATGTATACATTCGTATATGCAACATATGTTTGGATAAAAGCATCTGACAAATGCATAATGGTAATGTAAATGTCATTAGATAATTTCTTCAATGGACTATGTTTTCATGCTATTAATGATAAACAAAATTATTGACACTAAGAGTTTGATAAAGAATTGATACGAAAGCTGATTATTAAACAAAAAACGTAACATTTTAATATTCAGCATTCAGCGTATAAGCAGAAAGTTAAAGCACAGTTCTTCTTTCAGCACATTAAACAGCTCACTCATTACTCCTATAGTGTGTTTCAGATACATCTGTTGTGTTAGCAGTATAATATATGCTGAAAGCACTCAATCACTTGACCCTCTCCAAGCCATTTAGCTGCTTGTTATTTACTTCTCAAGGAGAGATTCTGCAAAGAAAGAAAGAAAGAAAAAACCATTTAGGCTTGTCTTTAAATCATAATGTATCGCTGCTCCAAAAGCATTTCCTAGAAAAAGCAAATCGGTTAAGCTGTATTTTACATATTTTGACCACAGTAAACCCTATAAGTAAGACTGATCTTGAGAATAATTTACCGTTATTGTGTGGTGGGCGAGTACATTTTGCCTTCAGATTTCACTGCTGTGTCATTTTTTACAGTATGCCACTGAATTTTTCCAGCAAGATTCAGAGGACAATGTAATATTGTTTCTTTGTTTGTAATAAGGCTGAATCATCCCTCTCAGGTCAGTTATTAAATTTTATCCTTTCCCAATAATTGTAAAGCCAGCCTTGGGCTGCCATATCACAAGCAAAAACTCTTCATGAGCATCAGTCAACTCAACACAGAGGCCTGAAACGCTTTCATGTCCATGCCATATTTGTTCTGGAGAGAAAAAAACTTATATTTTCTTACTTGAGAAAATAACTTAATGACCAGAATATATTTAACATGAAGAGTAAGTGCATGCGCTGACATGTGTCTGCTTATATATCTAAGTTTAGTCCTCTGCAATATATCTGCTCTCATAAAGAACAATTTCCTGTTCTTTCATGCTAAACGCTGTGAGGCTTCCTGAAGGCTAAAGAAAGAAAAAGAGTAAGAGGAATCTATATCCTGAAGCAGAATATCAGGAATTTTCCCACAGTTCTACAACATAAATGAAACAATAATTTGCACAATACTGATCCTAATGTAGCAACTTGCTAACAACATTTGTGAAGCACACAACAGTTTCCATTATTCCATTACAAAGATATGTGTGTGAGGTATGACTGTCTGTCAATGCAAAAGTTTCTTCAAGCAATCTTAACCATAGACCTTATTCATCATTTCTGTTTTATACAAATGGAGCAGCTCCATTGTAGATTAATCAGTCAGACACTCCTGTCACAGGTTTCAGAGACTGTCTTTGTCAGTTCAGCTCTTTATGTATAATTTAAAGTTGATCTCATGAGTAGCTGTCTGTAGGTGTGTGTTAACATCTCCTTCATTCACCTTACCAACATATGCTTATTCAGCACTTTATAAAGTCAGGTTTTACTCAGCACCTTACAAACTTCACCATATAATGTAGTCAGTGCCTTTTAGGCTCATGCGCACAGTATTTTATTTCTCATTTTATGTTCAGTTTACATGTTGAGATTCCTTGCATGCCAAATAACTTTTTGGCTGTACAACATATTTGACTTCACGTTCACTTATGTGAAATCAAGTTCTGTCCTGCGATTAGGGTGGTCGCATTAGTGACATTTCACATAGTTTGATGGCAAAAAATGGTCCATTGTGAATTATCAGTAATGCAGTGACCAAGCTTTTTGTTGGTCTATGTAGTGAAGTTGTGATCAACTTAAATCCTTTGTCAAATCTGAGCTTGAAAATCATGCAAAATTCCCAATCATATGGATTTCTGCTGAAATTATTGAATTTCACCCATGAAAATTTGCCAAGCAGTGGTAACTTGTGGCCACACATTTTTATGTACAAGAACCCTGGCCTATGCTAAAATCACTATATAATAAATATTATTTGTTAATTTCAGTTTGATTGAAAATGTTTAAATGTCATGATGAGACTCTTTATTCTCCATCGAGTAGCCTTAATTCCAGTCTCCATAGTCTCACTTCTTTCGAATTTGGAGATGCTTTTGTTGAATATTTAGAATGAGATAGATATGTTCATATGGTAGGAATGTGGCAATTGGATGCATATACAAGCTTCTAGAAATTATTATCTTGGATAATAATAAGATAATGTGTAATATATTAACCATATATAAACCGTACAAATGATTCCTCACAGTCTACTCATATACTGAGAGAAAAATGACTTTGGAGTTCAGTAGATCATCAAGAGAAGAATGGACAACATATTCCTTTAACAATCCAAAATATGATTAAAAGAAAACTGTTCCCAAACTTTAAATTCCGTTGAGCGAAATCATCCAGCAACTCACTCTCCACTTCCATTGGAATAGGCCGAAGCGCTGGCACAAACAATCAAGCACACATAGCAGGAGGCCGCACGTTACACTCCCTGAACTCAGCACTGAGCCACAGAGCAAATAACCTATTTCATAGCATTATCGCATTATCCATTCATATCTTATAGTGTCATCTGATCATAAAAAAACGGTAAAGGTTAACAAATTAGCCCATGCTGTGCTGAAAATCCTTTACCTAATTTGGTGTTTCCAGTCAAAAATAACCAGCTTCTTAAAACTTGCTTTAAGTCTCTCATTCCACTATATTATCACCAAATCTGGGTTTCAATCTCATACACCTCAGCGTATGTGAATAAAACATAATTTGTGGTTAATTTAAGATTAACAATGAGGATTTAAAAAAGTCAGTAAAGTGTGCATATGCACACAAACTACACTCAAAGGTACAGATTTAAAACTGTATGAATAAATATAATGCAATAACGATGAATTGCCTTATGAGACAAGTATCCTTTTCCAAGCAACACTGAGCAAAAATAGAACAGCGAGTGTTTTCAAGCAGTTTATAAAAAAAAATGAATTTTTTCATTGCTAAAATATTCAAGTGCCATACTTTATCAAGTGAACCGGTGTCAGAAATACTTTGTGTTTGAACAGGCGTTACAAGAGTCACACATTTAGCTATTCATTTGCATTAAGACAGCAGTGCCCTTTTGTTGTTGATACAGTATATGCATTTATTCCAATATTACAATTGATTTAAGCTTTGAAGAAACCATGCAGAAAAAGGTATATGATACAGATATCTTCCCATTTCATATGAATATCATAATTTAGAATGTTATCTCCTAGATAGCAATGAAAATGACTGGAGAGCAAATTTTGCAATATGATTTTCTCTTGAGTAAAAGACCTTGTAAAAGCAGTCCACACAGCATCACGTTTATGTTCAGATATGTCATGATATCAGTCAGTCTGCAATCAATAGAAACTCATTTCCCATCCCCAAACTCACCCGGACTATATAAACTTATTAAATATATAGCTCTATTCTCCAGCTGCATGTTAATAAATGTCACAGGAACACTTTCTCAGTGGAAAGGTTTTGCTGGTATAACTGCTGTCATCTGATCTCTTTGAACTCTAATAAAGAGTTTAGAGACAAACTATGACTGATTGAGGACATTATAAAGTGGTGTTTTGTAGAAACCCTTTGCACTGAAAATTCCATTGACCATTTTCCTCATAGAAGTGGTGATTAGTTAACGCATATTTGTTCAAGCTGGACATACACATCAATAATGGGGAAATAGTGGTTATAGGACCATGCTGTGCAGTGACCCGTTAAAATGAGTTAAATGGGAAAAACATCAATTGAGGGATATCCAGCGTGATGCTTCATTATTGTGACGTGCATTTATACAACCACTTAATTTGAAGTGTCTGTAGACCCAATAAGACTCAACAAGAAGTTATAATGATACGACTAAATGAGCTTCTCTAATTAGTCCTGTGAGGTCTAATGTATAGAAGACTTAAATAATTCATTAAATAAATTATTGCATAAGCAATGGCTTTGTCACACACTTTTTTTTCATCAGTATGAACCTTGTGTTTATCAGAAATGTATTTAATAAGATTACACAGACATACAGTGATGTTCAGTAGGCTCACATTGGAAACCTGATATTTAAATTTAAACCTAATTCAATCCATACTATTTGATTTAAGCAACTTTGTTTCAGAAATATGTGATATTCTCTGCTATTTCTGTGTTATTTATTTAAAAAAGTCTTCTTTTTTTTCTTTCTTTGTTTCAGCTTGTGCAAACTAAATTCATATGTGAGATGAACACAGACTTCCTCTTTGACAGGATCACATATTATCAAGCATTATCAACACAGTTAATTGATTCAGTGTGCCTTTAAGGGTATCAAACCAGAAAGTTAGTTATCAAACAGCCCTTAAATCACATTGCAAAGATTATGGAAATCCTTTCTTTCCTATATATATATATATATATATATATATATATATATATATATATATATAAGTTTATTTATTTTTACTTGTACTTAATTTCCCAGATGTCTGAAGTTAATTTGAAAACATTTGTTTATTCTTTATTTCATGGCTTTAGCCTCATGGCTAAGTATTCCAGATCTACTACAACAGAGGGTTCAGGTAAAGTTGATCTAGGAGGTTGAAAAAAATGGTTAAAAAATATTGCAGCTTTGAGTCCTGGAAGGATGAATTACTGAGATCTAGACATTTGCAGTAGAACCTGCTGTAAGATGCTCCTGCTAAATGAGAAGTAAAAACTTATTTTTCTGTAAATCTGTTTATATTTGAAAATGGTCATGCAGTGAAATTGCATAAATGAGAGCACAAAAATATCATTTCCATCTTTTGAGTAACTAAGTCTACACTTCAGTTTTGTTTATTAGACCAGTGCCAAGAAAACACTCATACTAACATTACTTAATCGACTCAACTTTTATATTTCTATTGCAATACTTCTTGCATTCCACAAAGCTTACGTTTACTCCGGTAGTTTATGAAATAATGAGAAATAACATTAAAAAGCCTAACAATATTCACAGTGAGGGATATTATCACAAGTACTCTGAGAATTTTCAAATCTCCCACACAGGAAGATCTATTCTCACTGCACATTATCATATATTTTTATTGGCAAAGTAAAAACTGGGACAGTCTCAGAGAGGAGATTATCGTTATCAACGTCTCAGACCTAAAGCTAATAAGTCTGCTGCACTCCAAGCTTGCCAATAACGTGCTGCTGCAAGTATGTAGGACTTTTACAGGCTGTGTGGGACTGCTCCAGGAAGTAGTTGGGAAGAGAAACAGGTGCATCTTGATATATAATTAGATAAGTGCATTATTTCAATGGCCTGGAAAGAATACTCAGTGGGTGTTAATGCTAGCAAGTGAGTTATTTGTTGTTCTCTGGTGTATCGCACACATTAAACAGGCTTTGTCTGGTATGTGGAGATGACTTTTAGTGTTGTATGACCTTCTCTTTTGACATGCTTCTTGCACAAGATCCTGGCATTTGTGGTGCAAGACATCTCGAACACAGCTTGGATGAGGTCTACAGCTTTAAACTTGTTTAGCTTTAGCCTGTCAACCTATATATTTTGGAATAAATATGGAACAATAAGAATTTTTAGTACATGATATAAATCAGACTCTCCCTGAGTCTGTTCCTTTCTGTATATCTTTAGTGGTTCAAACTGAATCACTAAAAGCAAACATGCACAAATATAAACAAAGATATTAGCTATGATTTTTTTGTGTTAAAAGTGAATTGTGTTATTGTTTCCTTTAAAATATTTTAGCCTATCCCAGCTTTCCCCAAAAACTGTAAACAGTGTGGCTCTGTGGTGCTATTAAAACATTGTTTTGTTTCTGTAAGCATTCTTACCAACCTAACAATAGCACAACCAATTTGGGGAATACAGACTCATTAGAAAAACCTGCCAAACATTAGAAAGGGAGATACAATTCACTACAGTTTCCAGCTGAAATGACCAATAGTGACGGTAAAACAATAACATTGTTTATTACTTTTCCACACAAATTATAATTACAGGCAGAATACACATATATAATTATTTTTGTGCAGGACTACATTATGACCTGTGAACTCTTTTAGCATAGTGCATGATTTGTAAATTAATATATTTTGACATTTCGTCCCCTTGGAATTATAAGGTTCTATCTGCATTCCGAGTAGTTTTGAGATATTGAGCTTCAAAGTTTTTGTGTTCCATTCGACTGTGTAGATAGAACCTTATTGTTTTTTAAATAAAAAGTCCCATGATATACACAACATAAAAAAATATATCACATAATGTAAATACGTTGACACAGAATAAGAATATGTGAATAACTCAATTTTGACAAAAATGTCAGATAGAACCTTATAATTCCAAGGGGACGATTTGCTTGAGATAACCAGCTCTATTGTTGGATCTTCTGACATGGTAAACTTGCTTGGTAGCACACCTGGTAGTGGAGTAATCTTCTATGATCCTAGTCACGATGATAAAACTTAAAGACTTGTAGAAGCACCTACAGTATTTTCTAATGCAATAAAGCATTAACAAGTAGAATAGATGATTTCAGGGAGGCTAGCAATAGCAAGCTAGCTTTGATAGCATAAGATCCCTCCTTGCAAATCACTCTCCAAAGCCACGCTTCCTCCAAAACACATTAGCGCATGATGAGAGACAGTGTGGTAGAGGATATTTCTCATTCTACATTGAGAAAAAATTACAGTACAAAGCAAATAATATTACAATAATAACGTCTTCCATTCTTGCTCGGTCTACAACAGTATAATGTAACTGCAATTTTCCAGTGGGCATGAGTTAAATGTGAAGTGGGTCTATTAGTTTATCTGACCAATCATGTGACCAAAGGCAGGAAACCTGTTTGATAACAGTTATTTTGCAATTATGTTTGGTGATAGTGGTTCAGAAATTTCACACTTCATCTATTAAAGAATAGCTCATCCTAAAAATGTAATTTTGTTGACATTGTTTTAATATATTTAAAATTGTAATATTGTTGATAATTACTAATGTACTCATGTACATTCACGTTTGGTTATTCTGAAGCCAAATCATAGCCTAGTATAACAAAACAGGTTATTGAAGGGGTCTGTATCCCATCAAGACTGAAAACTTTGCGATATGAGGTAAATAAAAAAGCAACACTGTTGTGTTCCATAGTCCTAGAACTCCATTCATATGATCCATTCATCATTTTTTCCCCGTGGTGCTTTGAAGTGATCACACAACAGTGGCTTTTCTTGGTTTCAAGTTTAGGCAAAGAACTCAATCATGCATTATGGAAAGAGGGATTTTGAGGCACCAAAGGATGCAGCACAGCTGGAATGTCCTTGCAGCTGACATAAATAACAGGAACTAGTGAGAACCCGGCCAGCATCTGGGAAAGAGAAATAGAGAGAGAGGACGATTGAGAGAGACAGGGGAAAAAAAAGGTCTTCCGTCACACCATGCTTCATTACTTGGCCCTGTCAAAACATACAATGTGCTGTGTGTTCAACTCGTGACCCTTTTCAGAGTAAGTTCACCAACTACGGCCCTGATGAGAGAGGACAGGTCCTCGGATTTCTCTTGGACTGGGTGAGCTCCCAGTAGAACCTGAGCAATCATAAAAAGTTACATTTTTACAGATATACTTCAGTATATTACCTGGATGGTTTCCTCAGACTAGTCAGCTCTGATTAGCCCAGAAACTTAGGGGGGCCGGTCAGAGACCAGCCAGGCGGAACCACTAATTGAAAACCTCGGTCCACTAATTCCAAAGGCATGATCTTCCCCTAAGCAACCCTGATAAACATGAGCTTACGTACAAGATCAATACTTGTTGCCTAGAGATGCATTGGCTGGCTGAGGGCCTTGATTGTTGTATCTACCCGATGCCATTTTTTCTTTTCATTAGCCCACATTAGCCTCCAGCCTGAGGCTTGATGTAACACACAAGAGGAGGTTAACAATTGGAAAGTGGTGCTAAACAATTATCCAATTAAAAGGCTTTTGCCCTAAAAGGTTGGCTGTGTACTTAATGGGTCACTGCATTGTTGCATTGCCAAAGCATTTTACCCAAATTTTGTGTATGCAGAGATATATATGTACAAAATAATCACACACAAAAATGTTTGAAAAAGCCTGGAGAGTAATGCGAATGAAGCACATTAAGTGATATTGCATAATAAACTGTAGGGTCAGCTACAAAAAAAAAAAAAAACATCCTGAAGCTTGGAGATGGAGAAGGAGAGCCATTGACGAAATATCCATTCGGCAGAGAGGTGCCGTGAAAGTAAATCTGAAAAAAGTATTTGAATAATTAATGTTGTTCAGGATCACAGTAAAGGATTTCTTGATTGGTTAACAATGACAGGTTGATACTGAAAATCAACAAGCTCAATCTCATCAAAAGAACTAGCCAGTTTGCATAAAGTCAATGCTGAGTGTGATGGTTGTGTCAAGTAAAACCTTCCATTTTTAGACTTGCCATTGGGATCCACATGTATATTAAGAGGTCAGCGTGAACTCCATTTTCTGCTATTATAATCAGTGGAAGAATAAATGGCAATCTATCCCACAGCATGCTTGTCTCTAGGCTTCTTTTGAGCTGAGCCAAAGGCCCTGAGCTGTCTTTGTAGTACAGACTTAAAAAGCGTCATACTCGTTAGCTACTTGATAAATAATGAAAACATCACAAACTACAGAGGGAGAGAGAAGATGTAGCACATTTGGATTCAAACTCACTCCATGCGCTGGCAAGGTCTCCAGATCATTATTGATGATTCAGTACATCAGTGATGTTCAAACGGTATGGGTGTGTGTCAGCTCGCATCAAGAGAACAAGCTGGTAGTCATTTAACAATTAATGCAAGATCTATTGAAGAGGCCAGAAGCTCCATGCAGGCTGCTGCTGACGTATGCTGAAAAGTTCACCTTATTGGCAGTGTTTTTTAAATGCTAATGACGCACATGACTATGATTGCTTGGTGGTCAAGTGCATTAGCAACGGTATGGCTCACGAGGGAGGACAACCTAAATAAGTCAAATGGAGTTTATGGGCAACCCTGTGAACAGGAAATCTGCTGTTAAAGAAAAAGTTTACCCAGTTTTTATTTATAACTCACCCTCATTCTGTTCCAAATAACTTCATCTGTGGAACACAAAAGGTGAATATTGAAAAATATCCTGACAGCTCAGTATAATAAAAGTAAAATGGAACGGGTGCTGTTAAGCTCTGAAAAAGCACCATAAAAAAGAACCATATGCTATGCTCTTTTATGATCTTTTGAAGCATATGATAGCTTTATGTGAGAAAAAAAGGAAAATTTAACACATTGTTTGCCAAACTTCATCCCCTAGGCATCAAAACAGCATTTTTGTAGTTTTGTAGGGCTTTTTGTTTTTGACATTAAAAGTCAATGCTGTTTTGGACACTATTTACCAGGAAATAAAGTAATAGAGGTTTGAAACTACAGTACATGGATGTGAGCAAATGAACAAAGAACGATCATGTTTGGGTGAACTATCCCTTTAAAGGGGATAAAGGGGTCATATAATGTTGCTAAAAAATATATTTTGTGTATTTGGTGTAATGAAATGGGTTAATGTGGTTTAAGTTTTAAAAAATTGACATGGTCCCTACACGGTGTTCATTGCTCCCTACTCCCTGAGCAGAGGAAATCTGTTGGAAGTTTAACTCACTTCAGAATATTCGTTCATGGATTTGCGCTGCTCAACATCTTCACATACGGAGAAGTGACATCACATACCTCTGTAAATTAAACTCATGTCTCGTACACTTCAATGCACTTTCAATCCACTTCACTTCTAACTGGAATCATGAAAATCTCTTTACAAAATAAATGTTTTTTCTCAAATTCATGTTGTCCACAATTATTAGCATCAAATTATTGCAATGTCCTTTTCCCAAGATAACAGCTCTGAGTTTTTCTCCTGTAATGACTGAAGAGTTTGGAGAAGATGTGAGGAGAGCAGATACCATTCCTTCATCCAGAATCTCTCCAGATCCTTCAGATTCCCAGCTCCATGTTGGTACACTCTTTTTCCTTTAGTGTTCAGGTCAGAGAGCTGTGACAGCCATGACAGAAGCTTCATTCTGTGCTCAGTGATACATTTTCGTGTTGGTTTTAATGTTTGTTTTGCACCATTGTCCGAATGGAAGCCCCTTATAAGATTTCTAACAGAGGCAGTCAGGTTTAGACATTTGTATCTGAAAGTATTTGAATAAATCCTTGATGCTTTGCATCTGAACAAGATATACAGGATCTCTGGCAGAAAAATAGGCCCACCACATTAAAGATCCAGCAGTATATTTCATTGTACACCTGGGGTACTTTTTATCCCTGCTTGCACCAAACCCATCTGCTGGGTTTGATGCCAAAATGCTTTTTTTTTTTTTTCATCTGACCATAGAAGCTTGTCTTATATGAAGCTTCAGTCGTGTTTGACAACTGAATATGCTGGAGTTATGCTTGGATGAGCAGAGAGGATTGTTCTTGAAACCCTCCCGAACAACATGTGTTTAATATATTTCTACATGGGATTTCTGACCCCAAGACTCTATTAACAAGACTCTAACTAATTCTCCAGCTGTGATCTTTGGAGAATCTTTGGCCACTCAAAATCTAATCCTCACCTTGCATTAGGAAAATAAGACAACATCGTCTTCCATGCAGATTGGTAACATCTTGATTGGAACTTCTTAATTATTGCCCTGATGGTAAAAATGGGGAATTTCAATGATTTAGCTCTTTTCTTACAGTCACTTTCTATTTTGTGACATTCAGCAATTTTATTCTACACATCAGAACTATATTCTTTGGTTTTACTTCATGTGATGGATGATTAAGGGAATCTGGCCTTTGCGTTCCTCATATTCACAGTCCTGTGGAACAGAAAGTCATGGCTGGACAATTTCATGTTTGTACATTTTTTTGAAAGAAAGATCAAAAAGGTAAACAATGCATATTTATTTTCACAGCCACCTTTCCTCGTGTTTACCAAGGGTGCAAATCATAATGGAGGTCACTGTAAACTTGTTTCCCATGTTTTTAGAAAGCTGTCATGATGTAAGATCGTCATTTAAAAAAATGGGTTGGCAAGTGTTTAAAAACAGTGCCAGCATACATTAGTGTAACATAGACAGAGACCTTTGCATCCATTGGGTTTCTCTGCTCGGTGATGTTTAAGAGTCAGTTCATAAACTGCTCCCAGCAGGCCTTTGCTTTATGTATCCCCTTTGAAATGTCACTTATCTGCTCTTACATAACATATGGCCTTTAGGAGGGCACTTTTAATCATGAGTGAAATGCAATCTTGCATCAGCATTTGTGTGCTGTGGCAATACATCTATAAGGCTGCTGTTATCCATATGAACTGCAGCACCAATGAACGTTCGCCAAAATATCTCAATGCACCATGCTGTGAGATTTATGGAAGCTAGAGTGAAATTGCGAGGAGGACGACAGGAAGATGGTTTTCACAGACATATTTCTCTTTTGACAGAGTGCATGAATCAATAAGTGCAGCAAAAAAAAACTGAAACTCCCAGTAACGGTTATCTAAAGTCAATAGCGAGACAAAGACAAACAATATGTCTTCACATTTGAGCAGGCATGCCACAAATCAACAACCATTCAAACAGAAGCTCTTCAAGTGATTGTGTACAGTATGTTACATTCTACTGCACATTTGAGCTCTTTATAAGATAACAAATATTATTCTGTGGCAGCACTATAGTAAAACTGACATATAGTGAGACATTTTCGCAATAAGAAGTTGTATGGATAAACAATTTAGACTCTTAAGTCCAGGCCTATTTTATCTTGCTAGAAGACAAATGCTTCTTTTAGACCCCTAATACTATAAAACCACTTTTGACTGTGTAAATTTGCAGAGAAAGAGCTGCAACGATTTGGAGCATCTTTTTCCACTGATGGCCAACTGTGGGATTTTAAAAGCATTTGTAAACTTCGATTTTTCCCTGTCTGCTCAGGATAGTCACTAGTGAAGGGTGTGGGACTGTGCACATTCTTGTGGTGGATGGGGAACTCAAGAATTTTTCTTTCACTTGTTAGCATTGCGTGATGTTTCACATTAGTTTACAGGTTCTGGTAGCTTATTAAACACTCTGTCCATCTGTTTTTCAGCTTCATTTGCTGGCAGGAGTGAACTGCTTCTTATTGCTGGAGACTTTTTATTCTCAGTCCGAAGCAAAAATGCAGACTAAAACAAATCTTATCAGCCTTTGATGACAACCCTAATTCTGAATATTTTTCGAGACGGCTTGACTTATAATAGAAAAAGTTAGTCTTTACTCACAGTCATCAGTCGTCATCGGTTTATTTTTCAGCTTACACATAAGCAGTTCTGCTCTGACAGCTGAACATTGGTTGAACAGGCAATTACAACAACAACTGCACTGCGAGAACATGCAAGAGCGTCCCCTTCGCTTGTTTTCTGCCTGCGGTCAACATGCTTCCAGCTCAATGTGGGTATTGTCAAGGCCTTGAGATATTGCCAGGGCACCATGTTCTATGTCTAATATAATCAGTCTCACTGAATTACTATCCCAGCTAATAACATTATGACTGGTGACACCAATTTAGCTCATTTAGGCTGGGGCTACGACTTCTTCATATTACACGGTCTGTTTTTCCTCAGCTGCTGTGTGTAGAGATTTGTAAGGTGTCTGTACAGCCCCTGAAAGAAGGGCACTATGCCGAATATTGAGAGATTAGTCTCAAGCCTCTTAAAAAATGGCTTGGATTTGGACTTTTTAGGCAGACCTTTGAGTCAATGAACAAATGTAGTCTGAAGAATGAAGTAGAAAATTTGTTACAGAGAAGGTCATCCAAGTGACAACCACGAACAGGAGAAAAGCTGTCATAAAAAGATTGAGTGGGGAAACTGTAAGCTTGTGTAAGTAGACACTAAAGGACGACTGTATACAGATGCCTACAGGCAAAACCTGAATATCAACCACTGCTATTAATACTGCACATCTGGACTCGGTTACCACTACACAGAAATTATTTTTTTTATTTTTTTATTTATTAGATTCACACACACACACACACACACACACACGTTTGTTTTTGTGAAAAGTGGGTTCATCCCATTGGCATAATGGTTTTTATACTGTACAAACTGTATATTCTATGGCCCTATACACCAACCCTAGCCCTCACAGGAAACTTTGTGCACTTTTACTTTCTCAAAAAAACTAATTCTGTATGATTTATAAGCGTTTTGAAAAATGGGGACATGGGTTATGTCTTCATTAGTCATCCTCTCCTTGTACTACCTGTGTCATACCAATGTCATTATACAGAGTTGTGTCCTGATATGTCACAAAAACAAGAGCACACACACACACACACACACAAAATCCATAAAATGTAAGTCAGAGGCACACAAAAGGGTCCTCAGTGTCTCCATTCACACATATGAGAAGGAATGAGTAATTAGATTAACTACCAAGTAGCAGAAAAACGCCAAAAACTCTATTAAAAATAAAAAAGACTCTGTCCTGGAAGGTTATTTCTGTTTTATATCCGGTCAAAAAAAAAATGATACCATGAATATCCACAGGCACACATTCCCTGAATTTTGTTTAATCGTGAAACACGGCCATCCATTTGAGCTAATTTAGTTTTTACATCAAAATTATAGCAAATTGAAGCAGGGAAAGTAATTCTGTGCTTTCACAAATGACTGACAAAGTCAAACAACTTTTTGATGGATTGAGAATTTTTAACTGCGTATAAATACCACCATCATTGTTTCCCTTGTCGTCTTGTTCTGTTTATTTATTGTTAACACGTTTCCGCAACTCTTGGCAAAATACTAGGAATTCGTGCTTTTAATTTGGTGCTGTTACTTTTGCTAACAGACAGAACTGGAAAAATATGCTACTTTCTCTTGAAATATCATTGGAAAGATGGCTCTTTTATTTATTTCTTTTTTACAATGCAAAGCATTCACGAAATGTCTAGAAAAACTCTTAAGAAAACAGATGCTAAAGAAGTGTACAGATGCAAAAAAATGTCTGTTGTTCATTGGTTAGAGCCACTCCGACTTAAATGCTTTGAAATCAAATGTCACACCCTTAAAATACACCACAGCATAAACAAGACTAATAGATCATCACTAGCATGTGTCATACATGCCCTGAAGACACATACATGTCATACAACACTGCAAGATTGATGTGATTTTCTATGTCTGTAATGTAAAACCGTGAGAAACAGCAGAGCTGTTCAGGCCTGTGCATTTCACCGCCTCAATAACTGCACATCTAGTCTGTCAGGAGAAAGTGTGCTTCTGTATTGAAATTGACTATACATTAGTGCCAAAAATAATAAAAGTAAGTTAATAAAAATCCTAAGATAAAAAATATGTCTCTGGCATTTTGCCTATTGCACATCGAGCAAATGGAGTCAGATTTCCATCAGCAATTTGTAGTCGCATCAACTTTAAAACGACACAAATGATTCTGGACAAAAACAAATTTGGATGAATAGGGTCTCACGGTGGGAGATACACTTTAAGCTGTTGTGTTGTCTACAGGAGCCGTAGTGAAACTCAGTGCCCCCTGCCTGTGATATAATGCAGACCAGATGTCAGCTGAACCGTGTGACTAGCATTAACAGCGCTCACAGGAGGCTTCATTGTCTTTCACTGGCAAGAAAAAGTCAGCATTCCTGAAGAAGCAAACAAGAGCCTAACCGGCAACTGCCGCCTTTCCCGTACTTTCGCATTTCGTTTTGGTTTTATTGAATTCGTAATGACATTTAAACACTAAGACGAGGGAGAAGCTGCAAGAACAGCAAAAACAAAAGTGCTTTGTGACACGGACAAGAAAAGAATTTTGAGGAAAAGAATTTAGAAGTTCCTGTTCCTTAACCACTCCAAATAAATATTTGGAAAACAGACATTAAAATTCTGTTTTCAAATGCTGGGATCATTAGCATTCTATGCTAAATGTTAAAAACCGAAATGTGGTTACATATTACATTCATTCCTTTATTTGAATAAACTACCACTGACAAAACTCATAATTGATGTAACTACATATTGTATTATGAACAATGAATCAGTAACTACACTGATTTAGGTCTCACAAGCCCTACAACATAACATAATAGGCTATCATTTCTCGGGTCACGAAGTTAAATATGATTAAATGAATGACTTGCGGTTGTTCGGTCATATTAACTAAGAAACTGCTCCAAATGATTCCTAAATATTTGTGATTCACCAAAACAAACCAGCTCACAAGAGTCATCAGCTTGGGATTCTGGGTATTAGTAATTTTCTGCCAGGAAAATTTTTACGTTTAGACATTTCCATCAACCCTAAAACCCAGCGTATAATTTAAATCAAAGGCAACACCTGTGAAAAATCAATACAGAAAATATAAAAGTTAATTTGGGTCTTGGAAAATTAAGGGAAAAATACATTTTGAATCCAATTCTGCCAAAAAGAAGGTATTTTGTGGTTCGAAACAGTTCACCAGTGTGAACGTTCTAGAAGAGTTGGAAAGATAAAACAACAACTTTGAAACGACCTACAAACTGCCATTGGTCCAAGATGATTGCATAACAGGTGTGTGTTCTGGGAATCCAATGTCTTTTATATGGAAGTCTTTTCAGGTTCATTTCTTGACTAAGTCTGTTGAAGTGAGACACAAATGAAAAAAATATCCTGAAGTGGAAGAACTACAAGCTCTAAAGAGAGAATGTAACTTTAAGACCAAACAGTAACCACAGCTCTCCATCATATTTTCACAGACGTTAAAGTCAAGTCAGAGTCGATGAAAAGAATAAACATTCCGTTGTCTTTATTTGCCCAAAGTAATCTTCCAAAGTTGATGTAGAAGTCATTTCTGTGGTACTTTAATTTCAGTATATTGAAGAGTGTGTGGTATTTGTTTCCCATTATGCAATATTTTGAACTGTAATGACATAAGTGGAGCATGTTGCTCATGCCTCTCTGACTCATCTCAGTATGAGATGAAAGAAGAATAAACAACCTTTGAAAGCTTCTTTGTAATTCCCTAAAACTATCAATGCAATAAAAAGAGGCTCAATGGTGATATTCATGTCAAGGAATTTGCTCATTTTTTCATCAGTTGTAATCATAACCAGAAAAGGTTATTCTGTAAAACAAAACTGATTAGTGATGAAACATGCTGGAATGAGAAAATATGTAATTCATGAGGGAATTCTGTTATCCTACAAACCTGGTCACACTGCATGTTAAATGATGACGATGAAAAACACACACACACACACACACTTTAAATGTTATTATCCACTGTTACTGCCTTGTGGACCATTTCAATAGTGTACGCCCTATTTTGGCTTTGCTTTATTATCTTAAGAGCTTCCACTAAATGTGGTATGGAGGGAGCTCAACTGTTAATGTGAATAATTTCAACCATTTCTGTGATAAAAGCCTCCATTGTAACAAAAGAGCAAGGCAACCGTAAAGTACTTAGCAGTGGTCAAGACGATTTCCAAAACGACTGTTGGTTTAACTCATGCTTTTAAACTTAAGAGTTTAAATTACCACACGACCCTGGTTTTTGTCCAGAAACAGTATAATTTGACTGGGGATTCTGTGGATAGAGGGAGAAAAAACCCTGACATTTTAGAATCGGGTGGAAATAAAATAACTGACTAACCCCTGTAAATTGGAATTATCTGAAGTCCCTATATCAAATAACTACCATCCAGATAGGGATATGAAAAAAAAAAAGAAAAGAAAGCTTTATGGACACAAGAAACCACACCACATCCACAAGAATCTAAATGTTTATTTTAAAGTCGATAGTTGCCACTTGTTCCTAACAGGCCAAAAACCACAGATATGAGGATGGTAGTTTACAAATCTCATACAAAACTGTGGGACAGGATTTTTCCTTTTTCACCTTTCTCCGCCCTTTATTTTTGTTCCCACAATGCTTTCCAACCTGCGGGCACGGATCGTGGGTAGCTGTTCATAAGTGATGAAGCCCAGCTCTGAATTCTGCTGGGGCAGCTGAAAAAGAAGCAGGTGGTTCTTTAACACCTGGAGAAACAAGAAACCAGACATGTCACTGAAAGAAACACACAACCGGGAAAGGTGAGAACATCAAGAGAGATGTATAGTGGAGCTAAAAGCAGATCCAGGAAATGGAATGTCTCTTTAAGGTAGAGGTGGATGCCTGATGGTACCTCATCTGTCAGGTAGCATGTCTTTCTCAGCAGGCTCCGACGTGCCGCCTCCACCTCCTACAGAGAGTGTAAGTCAAGTCAGTCATAACTCACAGCACGATGACAAAATAAGACAACTAAGAAAGCATCGATCACATTTGCTTCACCCTTCAGACATATTTCAAACCCAACCACTCCGTTTGGGATTGTGTGACAGAGTGAGAAGCGTCTGACTGCAGACTTGCACTTCCACTCTCAGACTTGCACTCTCAGACACTTGTTATTAGGCCGCTTAATGTGGCCTAATAACAGACTAAGATGATAAAGACAATTCAGTAGGCCTAGCCTATATGTCTTGTTGTTGACTCAACATATATACAGACCAGCAAATATGAACGTGCAATTATGAAATGCATTAAGTTATTTTAAAAGGATCAACTCCGTTCAGGCAAGCAGACGAGTACAGAACGCAGTGCGTTAAATTGTACATTAAACGTTTTCCTCCTATAGAAAATCATTATAAATAAAACACATAATGTAGCTTAATGTACAAAGTGATATAAGCGAGTTGTAGACAGTTTAATCTATATGGAAAAATGCTTAACGCGAGACTTTGAGTGTTGCGTTTATTCTGGGCTCACCTGCGTGCCTGTACATAAATTAGTTATGTATTTTAATAATGTAGAGAAGCATATTGAGTTTGGCCTTTATCATCAAAGTCCATTTTGCAGTATGTGAGGAAAATACTATATGCATATTCATTAAAATAATGAACTGTATATTTAATTTGATATTTTAATAGCATCTTAATACATTAAGCCATGTTAAGTGTTTATGTAGTTCTACGGAAAGACTTTGTGCATTGCGTTCATATTCTGGTGTTCTAGCCACGGATTTGCCGGTCTTGTCTTTTTTTTGCAGGACCCTGTACGTTACAGTACTAAATTAGGTTTAATCGTTTAATCAACACCACAGTTTTTGTCTCCATTGGCAACACGCACGATTTGTGTCGATTGCAAGTGTCGCAGGTAGCCGAGAGTGCAAGTGGCGATTGCAAGTTTCTTGTCTTCGCCACCTGGCTACTGTTATAAAATGTTGGGAAATTCAAACAAAAAGTAATAAAACATTCAACAAAATAAAAAATAAAGACTGCAAGTGATGTCACTAGCGGAAGTGAAAATGTCTGAAAGTGCAAGTCTGAGAGTGCAAGTGCAAGTCTGCAGCCAGTCCCTCTTGGACAGAGTGCTTGCATATATAAATTATAGTTTCCTCTGGACAAAAAATAAAAAGCCTCAAATGACACCCGGTCTATAGTATCGTATTCTGTATCAGGAGACCAATCACACTGGTCTGCGGATTTGCATAAAGTGCATTTGCTTTGTCACCTTAAATTGCATAAGAGCAGCTTTTACATTCTGCTAAATGCATATATATATATATATATATATATATATATATATATATATATATATATATATAAACAAACTGAGATGTGCAATTTTGTCTTGGCAAGTCACTGAAATTATTTAGAATACACAATAAGCGCTTAAAAAAAGGGAAAGTATATATATATATATATATATATATATATATATATATATATACACGGATTGTTGCACAGGTAATTTACCTCTGTCACTGCATCCTGGGAGAAGATAAAGGCATTCAGGTGGGCGACAGCCACCACATAAAGTACAGGACACCAGTTCCTCTTCAGAGCTCCAGTTACCAGTGCTCGAAAATACAGCCGCAGCAGAGGAAGGGAGCCTTCCATGGGGGACGTGAACTTCTCCAGTGGAATAGGCAGCTGTACAGGACAAGCAAATCAAATTTCAGATGGAGACCGCTTTAAGTGGTTTGATAACTTCCCCTCTGCCTCGTATCTACAACTGTTTTATAACGACATCTGTAATCATCCCTCCACTCCATCAACCTGTGATTGAGATTACGTTTACGATCTCTTGATGAACTTGAAGAATCAACGTTTTGGTGGAATGTACTATCAATGGAAAGATATAAAACAGGTTTCATTAAAAATATGCATTCCAAAAAAGATTAAAATGTGAGTAAAGGTTTGAAATGAGTGCATAAATGATAACAGAATTGTACATTTTGGGTTAACTATTCCCTTTATAAATCTAGATTGTGAATGATAAAGGGGTATTGAACTGCCTTTGTTTATTATTGTGTACTGTTTCCTGAGGTCCACTTATAATCAGTGGGGGAAATGTTCAAAATTCATTGTGGGGAATGTAGCTTGGGTGGGGGCTGGGGGGTTAATAATGGTAATTTTAGATGACCTTTCGGATGCATTTAATCATTCAAAACTGTATATTAAGACCAGCACCTGCAATTCTGGCCAAATTAAAGATACGCTGTTTGTGAATTTGTACATGTTATAATGTAAGGATCATTAATAACCCCCTGTGTTTAATAAAAGAAAAGATAGATTAGTTCCCTCAAAACACTTCTTATTTACTGGTAAAGTATTGAATGATTTGTAGATTATATTTAATGGTTAACACTTTGCAAAAACATTTGCAGTTTATTTTTAATGTGTGACCCTGGACCACAGAAACAGTCTTAAGTCACACAGTTATATTTGCAGCAATAGCAAGCAATGCATTGTATGGGTCAAAATGATCCACTTTTCTTTTATGCCAAAACCCATTAGGATATTAAATAAAGATTAAGTTTCATGAATATATTTTGTAAATTTCTTACCATAAACATATCAAAACTTATTTTTTTATTAGTAATATGCATTGCTAAGAACTTAATTCGAACAACTTTAAAGGTTATTTTATCAATATTTAGATTTTTTTTTCTGCAGATTTTCAAATAGTTGTATCTCAGCCAAATATTGTCCGATCCTAACAAACCATACATCAATGGAAAGCTTATTTATTCTTTGTCACTGAATCATTCATTCAATCGATTTGTTCAATGGGTTGATTCATTCAGGAACGAAGCAAGTGAATCTCTTTATGAATGGGTCATTGAATCATTGACTCACTAGATTTGTTCAAAAGCAAAGATTCTTAAACTAAACATTGCTGTGTCAAAGACTATAGATGCACAGAGCCTCAGCTGTGCCTTTGTTTTTGAACTATTTCTGTTGATGAAATAGAGCAAAATAGACAACAGTGTTCCTAAAATGTGCGTCAATTTATATTAACTTTTGAATAAAATCAAAAATGTATAAAACTGTTGTGTAAAATTCAATTTTACACTTGCAAACTCTCTTTATGATCATTTAAAAGCGGTTACCCTCTTTAATTCATCGCGATCTCACAAACCTCCATTTTAATGAACAAAGCTCTCTACAGTACACTGCACACTGAATCTATTATTTACATCGTCTCTCTACACTCTTACAATTTATGACAAAAACTGCAGTCTGCTTTCACAATCTGTGTTGTGAGGAGCAGGACGCGCTGCGATAGAGAAACATTTCTATTGGCTGCAGTCTGCAGGCAAAAGACGCATTTGTGGAGTGAAACAAACACTGAATCTGGGCTCGCTTTTGTAGTGTTTTGAATTAATAAAATATAGAAATCACTTTAATTTCCAAATAAACCTAACTAGCCGGAAGTGAAGTGACACCCCCACTCGAAATTCACTCCCCGGACTCCGTATCCACTATAGAGCAGAACATTCCATAAGCCTTCAATACAAGCTGCTTTAAGACTAACAACAATGTTTTGAGTTCTGAAACAATCAGGATGTTTTTACAGTACAATGACCCCTTATATGCCAAAAGATCAAGGGAATTCTGGTTTCTCAGTCTGTGACTTTAATGGCAAAAAAAGTACATAAAAAGCTCATTTCATGCATCCCTGCAACTCCCTAAACAAACCATTTTTACTAAATTACTTTCCCAACTCCCAATAATCAGATGTTGTGAACAGTATTTTCAGATGAAATATCAGTATGAATTGGCTCACAGCTCCAGATGCCCAGAACTACAAAGACAAAAGTACAGTCATGTTTCCATTACGCCTAATCTGTGCGTAGATCACCTGACAAAAAGACACCCCTTACCTGCTGTAGCGGGACCCCCAGCGATCGCAACATTCCCACATGTTCTCCGAACACAGCCAGCCTCATGGTGACACTGTAGCGCCGCTGTAGAGGCAAAAGCATGAAGCAACCAAAGAGTGGGTCACCGAATGACACAGCCTCATACTGCGCCAGCAGAGCTGAGTACAGGTCATGAAAGGAAGCCAAGCCTGGTGGAGGTGAGCCCAGATCCAGCGCCTCAAGCTGAGCTGGCTGTGTTAGCCTGCGAAACAACGCCCAAGTAAGCTCTTGCACAGGCCGCTCCAGGAAGAGGTCACTGGAGCACAGAAAGACACAGGCTAGCCGGGCTAACTTTGCCACTGGTGGCACCGGCGTGAGAGCCTGCTCTCTCCAACTCTCCAGAACAAGCAGCCATTGAAGGCAGTTAGTGACTGACTGCACTGACCCTGCTGGAAGACACTCAACCTGATGCCCACCACCAGCTGACAGCCCCATTCGCTCATAGAGACTAATGAGCGGTAAGAAGGGCCAATCAGAAGGCAGGGAGGGGCCAGTAAGTTCAGGTAGGAGATGAGAGCTGACAAAAGGCGTTCGGCCGAGGTACCGGTCACGGGATGAAAGAACAGAGGATTCCATGTGTGCAAGGTGGGTGAGGTAACAACCGCGGATGGAGGGCAAATGATGGAGAGCCTCACGCAGCAGAGCACCAACAGCAGGTGAAGTCCTGTCTTTAAGCTGCAGCTCAGCCAACGCAGCAATCTCTGGTTCACCAGAGACACCCTCCCTAACAATAAGAAAAAAAAAACATGTCATATTACAGCAGTTCATTTCCAAGACAACAATATATTTCTCATGAACATAAAGGTACATCCTTGAAGTGCTTAAACTGTAACATATACTACTAAGTTTAGGACTGGTAAGATTTTTTCCCTTCAGAAATCCTTCTAATATGCTGATTTGATACTTAAGAAACATTTCTTATTAATAATTGTGAAAATAGTCCTGCTTAATTTATTTTTTTTTAATCAATAGAAAGTTCAAAAGAGCAGTATTTGAAATGCAAATCTGTTGAAACAATTACGAGTTGCCTTTACTGAAAAAAACAGACATAATAAAATACCATAGATACATTTTTAAAAATGACAAACATTTACCAATAAATATATATATATAAAAGAAACATAAATCAGAATCAACTGTCCGTGCAAAGACCTGCTACATTCTGTCTGAAATGTGCAGCTTGCTGCTCTCTTGTGAGTATGATGTGAAACTACAGCTTGATACAGCTGGGATTTCAGAGTTCACTTTTTTGCTTTTTACACTGAATCTATTAAAAATGAATCATAAATGCATTTAAACATGTTTGATACTCTTATGTAAACTTAGAAAAACATCTGGAGGTAAACATCTGAACAGAAAGAGTATACAATCAGAATATGATAAACAATAATATGAGATCAAATCTAAATATCCAGCCAAGACCTGAGCAGATTTGAGACAGGAGACACTTTGTGTAATTAATCTCTCCCAATGAGTTTCAGCTTTTATCCCTGTGCAGTTCTCATAGCACATGTCTGAAGAGGTTCAGGAATATTAATACTTTTAACCATAGTACATCAAAGCAACATAATGAACATGAACAATCATATTAAAATGAGATCTATTAAATAAAATTGCCTCCTAGAAACTCTCTGATCTAAAGGCACTTAAACTCTTACTATTAGTTAAAGAATCAAATCAAAGAATCGAAAATCTAATATTTGTGACATTTGTAATGACAATAAACATAAGTTATTAAATTATGATAAAATATGAAAGTGGCTTTTCTTCATTTCTGTTTAAACAACTGATGTCAAGCTGATGTATGATGTCTAGCTTATGTGTCTGGAGCCACTATACAACAAAGTGTGAATACTTTGTGTGACTGAAGTCACTGCAATCATACAATATATGAGACAAACATCAGAGACTTACGGAAGGAGGCTGTGACTGAAGGTCATGACAGACATGAGTTCATGTGCCAGATATTCACTGCCAGGCAGCAGCCAGGACACTAGAGCCAGCGATACATGGTGGAACAAGACTGCGTGTTTGGCCACCTCTGGGTCAACTGGAACCTAAAAATAAAGAAATCACAATAAAAGTAAGGCAAGGCATTAAAATTCATTAACTAACCCAATGCTTTTAAAAAAAAGCCAGCATATTTAAAGGTACAATTTGTAAATTATTTGCAGTAACATATCCAAAAACCACTAGGCTAGTGTTATATATTTTGTCCAGCTGATTACTAACAATTTCTCTAAGGCAGTGGTTCCCAACCTTTTTCAACTCGCGGCCCACACAACCAAACACATATGTTTGCGCGGCCCACTTCAAAAAAATTAACTGCCCCCGCTATTGTTGGGTTAATAACTTAGTACTCAGAAGCTAGATTTTAAACTATATTTATTGAATAAACTAGGGCTGTGCGATATGGACAAAAAAAAATTTTTTGATCAATTTTGCAATTGTGCTTTTACAGTCATAAATGCATTCAGGATTAATTTGAAACATATTTCCAAAAGAAAACCAATCAGAGCTTTATCAAAAAGTTGTAACATCTCTAGAACAGACATAAGTCAAAATTATCACTATAGTGAAGATGTAAAAAAATGTATAGACTTGTGGCAAAAAAATAAAATAATAAAAAATCCTATACAGGGACTTTTTTTTCTTTTTTGCCATGCATTGTTCATAGAGCTCATTAATTGTAGCGGTGCCTCAGGTGTTTGCAGTGTGTATACAGTATGTGTATGCGGTCAGCAGTGAGAGCGCATAAATATAACGCGAAAGCACATTAAAATAATGCACGAGTGCGAATCTCTCTGTTCGCAGCAGATTTCCTTTGCTCTGTCACAAAACCGGTCGTGCTTGCTCAGATACACGCTGCTTTGCGAGGAGAGAGTGTGCACACTTAAAACGTGTCTCCTCTCACTTAAACTGCATCCTGTTCACTAACAAATTCACTCTATGCTCATGTGTTAGACATGAATTATTTTCGCACGTTTTTATTTCTAGCCTTTTACCGCAGTGAGAACGCTCTGATCCGTCAACATTGGCTCAGAAAAAAGGCGCATCACAGACAGTGTGTGAACCTGGAGTTAGGCATATGCGCACGCTCAAATCGTGATTTTAGGACGTTTTCTTTTAATCGCACAGCCCTAGAATGGACTGGAAATGAACAGAAAATAATTGGCGGCCCACGGCCGCGGACCACAGGTTGAAAACCACTGCTCTAAGGTTTTCAACTACTTGTAAATCATGAGAAAATTGTGACATGGGGCAGTGCAGTCGCCTGTCAATGACGTTAGTTACCCTTTGTTACCGCCTTTACTGACGTAGAAATCACATGACAACAGTGTCCTGGACAAATGCTGAAGTAGCTTCGCAAAAAATTCAACTAGAAAGAGATGCCGATCTCGCTTGTGTTTTACTCGACATGTGAGTTATTTTGATTCGTATCTTTACAGAAAACGTATGCTATTATAACGACCAACAAGATTAGTATTATGGGGCATACACGCCAAACGCGGGGCATCACGCGAGGACGAGTCTGATCCATAGTCTGATCGGGTCTTTGCATTGACCTTGTATGTAATCTACTCGCGCAAATCGTTGAACTTGCGTTAAATCCATGATTTATCTTTCCGTCTGATTGATGGCCGTCAGCGGTTGGGTAGAGACAACAAATCCCATCATTCCACGCTCCTTCTTAGTGTCATCAAACAACGCGATCGTTATTGTTTTGATAGTGCGCCCTCTAGTGGCAGGTCCTATAACCTGTAACTTTAAGAGCTTTTGAATAGCGCAAAATAGTGCAGTAATTCATCCCTGGAAAGATAGGATTACATTCTGTAGAGTCGATCCTGTCCTCTACCATGGAAGGGACAAACGGCAGAGTTTCAAGCATAGTTAATGTTAATTAATCACAATGTATTGCATTAAAACTACATTTTATTTTCTAATTAAAATATATTTATGTGTGCGTGCAAGTAAATACGCATACAATGAATGCAAATGTGTTAGATGCAGAGGTTGCAGTTACCAGCTTGTGAGCCAGTCTGAGCAGCAGATACAGCAGGTGGTGCTCATGGCGTAAAATCCAGGCACTCGAGTGAGAAACAGTGGGCATGGCTCCGATACAAGACCGCAGATAACTCAGTACAGAGTCCGAGAGGATGAGAGGACTGAACTGATGAGAGACACGAGAAAGATTTTATCTCACCTCTTTTTTTGAGAGATTTACCATCAAAATGACTTTACCTTCTTTATTAAGCCTTTGTGGATGGAGGTGATGGTGTTCAGCAGGTACAGGAGGGCAGTAGGGAGAGGCAGAGGGGAGTTGAGCCCTGCCATTGTGCTGGAGGTCTTCATCCTCGAGCAGCCCAGACCTGGCAGACTGGAGATGACCTCCCCACCAGCTGCACTCAGCCCGGGGTTACAGATAATAGAGCTGGACCTGCAGCAGGAGAACAGATTATGTTCCACTTACACAAGATCTGCTCTTTTTATATTGCTCAAAATGATCACTACAGACTTTAAATTACGATGAAAAAATCTAATGCTTAGATCTAACAATATAAGCATGGTCTTATCCTATATTTATTTAGTTAGTTATTTCCCGTATGTGCATCAATGACTATATTAATGGCAAAAATAATACAATTAAACTATTTTTAATTATAATAGAATTCAGGCAATATATTTTACTTGATTCTTTAAACAAACAAGTAAACAAAGTCATATATTAGTCATTTTATTGTGCATTTAAGTCATTATAATTGTAAAATTCTAACTAATTTCACTAATCTACCAAAAAAAAAAATCTTACAATTATTATTTTAATAATATTACATTTATTTTATTGTTATATAATATAATATTAGATTTAGTGCTGTCATAATATTAATCGCGAGTAATCGCATCCAAAATAAAAGTTTTTGTTTACACAATATATGTGTGTGTACTGTGCATATTTATTATGTATGTATAAATACCCATGCATATAGTATAGGTTTAGAAAATATTTACACGTATTTACATGTATATATTCATATAATTGATATTATATATACATATATTTCTTAAAAATATACATGTGTTCATATTTATATATACATAAAACATACACATTACACACTCATGTATTATGTAAACAAAATATTTTATTTTGGATGCAATTATTTTATTTTATATTATATTATATATTGTAGTGGATATGTTTAATTCTCATAATGCAGAAATTATCGGTCAATAGGTTTCTAAACTTCCCAAACCATTGGTTTAAAAAAGAAATATATTGTAACAGATGTAGTTAATCTCAGGAAGTCTCTGGAGTTCACTGTACCTAAAGCTGCTGGTTATATTTTGCATGGCCTGATGGGATATCAGTGGCAGAAGCACATCTGAAGTTAGTGACTCGAGTTCTTGCAGACACTGTACCGGCTGGAAAGAGCTCTAACAAAGGAATCAGATCATTCACATTACATATGCAAAAGATGCTAATTATTTAAAACATCTGAAATATTAGGCCCATCTGCACTAAGAGTTTAAGTTACCACAACTAAATGTTGATATAATCCAAATACCAAATAAAAAAGTATGCAAGGCTGTGAATGGCATTCAATTTCTACTAGCAGTGTAAAAAAAACAACAACAAAAAAACACATAAAAATGCTATTTTGTGAAGGTACATTATCAGCAGCTATTTTGTGCAGACAGCATTATTTTGCCTTAAGGGATCTGACTGAATGCGCTGAATAATGTGGTATAATCTTTCATATTTTGGCGTTTAGCACACCAGAATCTTTGATGAAAGGCAGTCTGGATTTAAAAGAAGCCAATGATTATCCACTTTGATTCTGAGAGTTGAGCTCCTAATGTCCTTACATATGCATTTATCAACTTTTCAAGGCATTTATAATGTATACTATGTACTTAAAAGTGGCTAAATATAAGCTTCAGGTAGATTTTACATGCCTCCAAAAGAACAGGCGTTTTTTAAATAACCTTGTTTAGGGGTCTGCTGTGACACTGGCTTTGACGCTTATTTCTTTCTTATTAATACCTACTTGTACACAGAGCTGTGAATAATACGCCTCGGTGTAGAGCAGGTAGGATGGAAGCAGAATCAGAGCACTTGACATTTGAGCCGGGCCATCGAGTGCTCTCACATAGCCCTTGAGAGAGCTGATGACAGTGGGCTGGAGACCGGTCACATGACTCCACACGACCGGAGGAGCTGGAGGACACTCTGTACCCTGAGCACTGTCAATACACAGAGAGAGTCAGCTCAAGGCCATATCCAAAATTTATAGCACAGAAATGAAACACCAATATTAATATAGCAAATTGGTCTCTTGGTTAAAATGAAAACACTCCAACAGCTGTCAATCAGTTCCTGACTAAACTGTAAAACTGAACCAAACAGAAAATAGTTCAAAATCTTTCTAGTTATTTTTAAATAATCCATGCAATTGCTTAATTGGTGCACTTTTCCTTTTCAATCCAGCAGGACATACTAAAATAGTTAAATATATACATACTTTATAATGTCAGTACATAATCTTTCATTAGTTTTTGTAATAAATATTTAAGTCGAATTGTAGTAAATGTGTTAAATAATGATGCAGGTTTTATTAGTATTAGCATCATGTATTTTGAAACAGAACAGACAATGAATATTCCACTAAAACTGATTAAATAATATTTATAAACATGATTTATAATTTAACAGTAAAGACAGTTATAATTTTACAAAATATTGATATTTCAAATACATGCTTTTAAACTTTCTATTAATTGAAAAATCACAAAAAAAAAAGCTAATTACCTAATAAAATAAATATTAAGCAGCAGAACAGTTTTCAACATGGATTATAATAAAAATGTTTCTTGAGCAGCAAACCAGCATGACCCCGTCATGTGACACTGAAGACTGGAGCAATGATCGCTGAAAAAGCGACTTTGCAAATCACAGGAATAAATTCAACATATTAAAATAGAAATTGGATATTTTAAATTGTACTGAACCGTACTGAATTTTAAATTAAATAAATAAATCCAGTGGAAATAAGAGGATTCTTTCAAAAACATAAAAAAATCCTACCAACCCAAACATTTGAACGGTAGTGTATATTATTAGTTTCTTAAATGATCAGAAGTAGCAATCAAATACATACACTCTATTAGCATTTAATGTTGATACATTTGGTCATTGTATGCCACAATGGTTACATTGTAAAAGTGTAGTCTCACCTGACTAGGTCTCTCTGCAGTTCTTCATGGCATCCTGCCGTCTGAGTGACCCGAGTCAGCAGCACGAGCAGAGCTCTGATTGGGTCCAGCTCCTGAAGCAGCACAGCCTCAGATGAAGCACACAGCCGGTTCCGAGCCTGCAACCTCTTCACCAGCACAGGATACAGGTCTCTGGAATGAAGCACACACTCACCGTCCATCACTACAATCGCATGCTTTAAATATCTACACTATGTTTTAAAGTGTAAAGTGGCTGGTCCTCCTCACGTGTACAGACTGCAAGCCTGTCCGTAGCCGGCAGCCACTGCGAACAGTCTCAGCGCCTCCGTACTGCAGCGAAGAGCTTCACCTGCTTCCAGCAACATCTCTGACGGTTCCACAACCACGAAACGTGACAAAACCTCCTTCCCTCCTAGAGAGTTCAGCTAAGACGCACAGACTAATTACAGCCAAGTTTGACTTTCAGATAGCAAGAACACTCTTAAAAGGAAGTTTTAATTTAAAAAATAACTACATTTTTACTTTAACCAGATTATTAATATTTGACATCAATAAAGCATAGTAGCCCACATCAAGACTATATATATAGAAATATTTTAGCAGAACGATATGGTTTGACATCTGAGTAGGAGACCTGTCACTTGTTTTAATAAACATCATACTCATTTGCTGAAGTGGGTGGGAGACCTGTCAGTTTTGTAATAAGTAATATAATTATTCAAAAGGAGTGGGTGCTTGAAGCTATTAACCTACACTATTTAGTGGATACTTACTATTCTAGCACAAGCATGCCTCCCAGCACTTGCTAAAACACGAAGCAGCTTCATCGCCAAGGCAACCGGGAGCCCATACAAAGAGGACGGAGCCTGTGAGGTGGCAGGAGCCCAGGAGCAGGGAAGAAACTCCGAAATCACAGTGTTCATCAGCCGCGGACAGTCCAGGATCTGACCGAGAAAAAGGATTCAGGGCAGTGTTATTATTGCTAACTAAAACTAAAACGATTAATAATCATTTTTAGTAATTAAAATAAAGCTGGAATAAAATAAAGCATGAATACAAGATTAAAAATTTTTGCATTGGCAACTAACTGAAATAGAGAAGCTTAAAGGAACACTCCACACTCCCCCAGAGTTAATCAATTTGAGTTTGACCATTTTTGAATCCATTGAGCCGATCGCTGGCGGTAGCACTTTTAGCATAGCTTAAGTGCATCATTGAATCCTATTAGACCAGTAGCATTACGAAAAGTTGTGATTTTCAGGTGCCTCGTGATATCACTACACCTGCTGAGGCCATGTTACAGCAGCACAGTTCCTTGATTATTACGCCAGAATGAGAGTATAGTTCCTAATCATATCGGCCTAGAAAATCACAACTTTCATTTTCCGCTGGTCTTAGTGCATGATATAACTACAGAAGAATCAAGTTTTAAACAGGAAAAATATCGAAACTCTTTGGTCATTTTTGAACGCCATGCTACTGGTCTAATAGGATTCAATGATGTATGCTAAGCTAAGCTAAAAGTGCTACGGCCAGACCCGGAGATCGGCTGAATGGATTCAAAACTGGCAAAACTCAATTTATTAACTCTGGGGGAGTTTGAGAAAGAGCCTCTTTCAAAGAAAAAAGTGGAGTGTTCCTTTAAGCTGAAGTACTAAACTTACTAAAACAGAAATTAAAATAAAATAAATAAATAAAAATGACATCAGCACATTATAATGTTACTAAAATTAAAATTTAAATAAAAGTGAATCAAAAATATTAATAAATACCATAGCAGAATAAATATACACACACACTGAAATATATTTTAAATGCATTTATTTCATGCTGAGTATACTACAAATACATTTACATATTTATTTATTTAATTAAAAATACCTCACAATTGTACTTTTAGTATACTAAACTGTTATACTTAACATCTGTTACTCTGTAACTAATTTTGTACTTAATGCACTTATTACTAATTGTGCAGATGTAGTGCTGAAGTCCAACTATAGACATACTGAAGTCTATTTGATTGTGCTAAAGTGGACTTATTGCAAGTACACTTAAATGTCCTGTATTCAAAGATCATACAATCCTCTTAAATGGTGACACTAAAACATATTTTAGGCTTAATATTAAGAAAATAAGTACTCAAAATAAAATAAAATTATAAGTTTTATATTAAGTCTAAAGAGACATGTCACTTAATATGTTCATAGACTTGAAATATACTTAGTATGAAATAAATATATTTTAAATATATTCTTTTCTCACTATAGGGTATATAATAACACTGGTTCAGAATTCATCTACCTGTGTTGCTGCAGCAGTCGAGTGGCGAGCGATTCGGATCAGAACCTCCAGAATATCAAGAACGACCCGGGGAGAGGGCCGCACCACCTCCACGATGTACCGCAGCCGAGGAAGACCCTGCATCTTCAGAAAGCCCTGATGCCAACACAGACATTTCAGTAACTCTGCAAAAGCAGCAACTAACTTTGCAGAAAGAGATCAATCTTAGACCCCAGTTACCTTGACAACATCCTGCCTAGCAACATCATGATCTGTTTTTCTTTCTTCTTTCTCTTTAGCAGTTTCTTTCATGGTCTCATCCAAGCCTTCATCATCCTCATCCTCATCCTCCTGAGCAGTGGGCAGTAAAGGAAAGGTTGCCATCCCGAGCAGCCATGAGAAGGCATTATCCAAGCACTCCTAGGATGAGACGAACCGGAAATGCTGTGGTTACTTGTAACTCCTTGTGGCAAAGACAATATGATTCTCTCTTACTTCATCGTCAGATGAGACCAGCAGAGCTCGCAAGGCATGCACTGCTGCTGACATCACACCCTCCACACTGTCATCCAGGGAGAACCGCAGAAGAAAGAGGACTCCAGAATCCAATAAAGAAGACAAGACGCTGCCCTTTAGAGAGGAAATGTACTCACCAGCCCGGGCCTGATGAAGAACACGTTTACAGTGTTTATAAGAGACAAATCTACAGAAATAGAAAGAAACGGCCACAAAGCTTCTCTTGGCATTAAAAATGAAAAGCAATGAAAAGGCTCTGATCTTTTTTTTTTACTGATTTTTTTTTCTTTTTATTTATATACGTGTCTTAACCCAGATAGACGAATAGATGTGCATCTTTTAAAGGATCCGGCATTTGCTCTCTCATAGTACCATCTTTGTGGTCTCAAATCTCCAAGAAATATAATAGCTCTTTACAATAACTCAGTGAACTTTTGTTTTAATTTTGAAATGTTTGTTTACTTTGGCCAGGATATTAGCGAGAGTGCTGACGGCCAGATTGCGCTGTTGGTTCAGCTGACTGCGAGAGAGGAGGAAAAGCTCTTGCAGTGAGTAGCCAGCCAGCTGGAACAGAGGAGAGAGAGAAAATTATAGTTAGTATTACACATATACAACAACTACACACGTCTGCATTTGACTGATTCAAACACCTTTTAAAAGAAGTACTGGCATCAGTTCTAGTTTGCTGCCGGTCTAAAAACAATCCAGCAGATGAATTTAGCTGAACCCACTCACCTCTGGCTCCTCTCCATGGTGATGCAGGCCTAAATGGGTGGGCACGTCTTCGGTGGGTGGGATGAGAGAGCCAGCAAAATCAAAACGTGCTTGCATAGCCTTTAATAAAGCATTCATGCAAACATGAACAGAGAATAACATTAAAGTCAGTATAAAATGAATGTTGTAGATCTTGCGTAACGCATTTTTCACTTTTTACATTTAGTTCTGACCTGTAATTTTTGTCCACTAATTACTGTTCTCCAATCATTTTGCATGCATGCAGCAATGTCAGTTGTAGGGCTGGGTTATTTTTGCTAGACACAATTAATCGGTAGAAATTTTTCGACCTGTAGAGATTTTGGACTATCGTTTCTATCATGGTTACACGCTCACGTGATTTTGCTGTGCTACATGGTCACGAAAACGTATTGGTTTGTACATGCTCATAGCACGTGGAAGTATTAAACTGCTTTAAATAGGCCTTGTTATATTTATAGGAAGTCTTATTTGCTGCTTTACAGGCCTTGAACAGTTAAATACACACACTTGTCAAAACGCCCGTCTTTTAAAAAAAAACGCATAAACAAGAGTAGGTCTTAAGTGAAAGCAAACAGCGGAGAAAGAAACTGTGTAAAACAGTATATTGGATCCGGGCAGCTCTTAAAGTGAAAGCAGTCTGTCATTCATGTTAATCAAACAACAAGAGAAAATCTCTCACTGCTTTTGATTAAATGACTTTTGTAACTTTAATAAGAAGACATACATATATATATATATATATATTTAATTGACTGAAGTATGTGCAGTGTTTTTATAAATTTAATTCATTTATACAATGCATGTACCAATTTTTGTTTGCTTGTTCTACTGTAGGTTTTTGTCCTTTTGCATGTAGTTAGTTTTTATTATTTAATCGCTGACTGCTGTCAGTGACCTTGAGTTTTTTTTTTTTTTTTAGGCTAGTATTAGTTTTTGTAATATTGACACTGGTGACAAGAATTATGAAATTTCCATAAAGACCTTATTTATTGCAAAAATAACTTTATTGTGATATATATCGTTAACGTGAAATAAAACAACTTGAATATATGATTTTGGTCATATCCCCCACCCTAAGTAAGTTGAATGGGATATCTTTACATAATTTGATATGATATGAGAAATAATTTGAAGTATAATTCAAGTCTGTAGCACAAACAATGCAGTATTACGTAGTTACAGTATGTGCCATATTTTGGGGTTTTGGGTTTAAAAAAAAGAGTTCTACTGATGCTTGCCTTACCAAGCAGTGGTTTGTACCTTTTTGGTGCTCTGCTTCCTGGGTGCAGGAAGGTCTCTTGTCCATTCCAGTTTTTCTGGCTCCACCTTGTCCATGTGAAGCCATTCCTTTTGAGGCTTGACTGGCAGCTCCTCGTCTGTAAATAATAAATAATACCAGTAATACATATGATTAATGGCAACACAGAGCAACAAAAAACACCAGACTTTCCATTAGTTTAACAGCCTATTCCCATTCCCATGTATATTGACATACACAGCATCACATGCTGACAGCATTGCAACTACGGAAGAACTGTTCTCTGAACAGTAACCCCTGATGTGCTTCATCCATAAACGTCAATGAGTTCCTCTTATCTCGATTACCTTAAAACAAATTGGTGCTTGCTCTAGCTAACTCTGCTCTCATCAGACTAATTGAAATTGATGCATCTGCCTTGCACGCAGGCCTCAAAGCTCAGCTGGACAGATCTGCAAAGTGCACAGTCCTGAATATATGTGTTGAGTTCCAAGCCGAGGGTGAATACAGAACTGGAAACCATCCAACTTGTGCTGACAAGATTGAGAAGACTAGATCTGGTACATTAGGTTTACATTCTAATGCTGTTTGCATGCAGACCAGTCCCAAGTCCCCATTCAGCTTTCTTAAAGAGCCACACAGATGTATTACAGTGTATGATGTAGCTGTCCATCTGTGTAAACAATGTGCAAATAATTAAACCAAAAAGTACACGATTTATAAAGTTATTGGCTTCTAAAGTAAGGAGTCGACTCTGAATCACTGAAACGAGTCGTTATAGATTTGAAATCTTTTGCCCATCTCTATGTACGTCACTAGGGACACTTTGCATAATAATCTCCGCCTACCGTGTTGGGAGAAACGGAACTCTGACCTGCCCCACCCCCCCACACACAGACGCTCTGTTTGGTGTGATAGCATCATGTCGAGGAGACAGTGTGTTTTATTTTCACTGCCAAAGAATGAAAATCAGAAGAACCAATGCCTAAAATTCATTTTCACCACAATACCAGAGCAGTACAACAAATCCCTTTTGTTGTGTTCACAACATTTCACTGATGACTGCTTTTCTAATCTTGGTGAGTACAGCGGGATTTTCAAAGCGTTTGGTCATAAAAGAGGGTTCATTACCAACTTTATTTAGACCAACGAGCATCTCCGAATCACAACGCGAAGTATGATTCTGAAGTTATGTGTCTGTTTTCTCCTGAGCGTCTTATCAGTATGTGTGCTGTCTGCAGCCTGTCTGCGCTGATCGTCATGTACAAACACGTCATTAATATGAAGTGTAACTCCGTGAATACTCAACGAAGAGACATGAGAGAGATATCTATAGAAAGCTTGACATGTCTACTTTAAAACGAAACAAGTGCTGCTGAAAACAGATATTCTGTGATAAAGTAATCCATATGAAAACAACGCGATGTCTGTTTTTCATGTCTCCCTTCATTATATGTGACCACGCCCCCGCGCTGAACGGCTATTCAGATTCAAACTGAAACGCGCAGCTTGAATACACACACACAGAAGAAAAAGCAGCCAGGCTGTTCAAGTTTTTTATTTTACTGTTTGCTTCGCGGTGAGAGGAATAAGACATAATTCACCCCAAACAGATGCTAACGCATAGTTTACAGTGGAGGTGTGTGCGAACAACCAATCCAATCTGCTTGTATGTTAGTTGACCAATCAGAACACAGTATGCTACCGAAAGGTGGGGTTTAAGGAAACTGAATCTTTTGAACAGCTTCGTGCGAACTGTTTGGGGATCTCTGAGAATTGAGGTAATTTTAAAATGATATTTTGACAAAATGACAATGTTTTTTAACCTTGGATGGATTTAAACCTAATGTACAGGACTTATAAACAGTGATAGGAGGCTTAGAATTTTCATCTTACTGGCTCTTTAATGAAACTAAAGCAATGCTGTATAACTGAGTGTCAAATAAATCTCAAAGACTGTGTAATAACATTTTTACAACATTTATTCACCATGTAGTGGTGCATGATGTGATCTGTCTCTGCCAAACAAGCTCTAAACTCGCTTACCTGTAATTGGAGGTTGAGCTAGAAGCTGATTCTCATCTTCCTCATCATCCTCCATGGTATTCCCCTGAGATTCCTGAGTTTTTATTGTGTGGTCTAACTGTGGAGACGTGCTGTCGGGCAGAGGTTCATTCAGGAAGTCTTCTCTTTGCACAGTCCCAGATGCTGACTCAGATCCCGGGGTTCTCTGTGCCCCTCGAGATCTCACGAAGTCTACTAATCTAGGGCCTGACATAATATAACAACACGAGGGCCAAGTGAATAAAACGTCACTGTTACAAAAGGCATGTTCCACAAATTAGGTCTAAAAATGAAGATATAAATAAAACAAATAAAATCAACTTAACAAAATGGTCAGTGAAGGCTGCTTAAACTTCAGAAAATGCCAATCAAGCTCAGGAGGTCAAATTATGGACACTTTTAATTAAATATTTATTTTATATGAGGTTGGCAACCCTGCTAAAATATGGGATAATTCCTAGCAACAAATATTAAATATGTCTACCGATCAAAAGTTTGGTGACACTAGAATTTTTTGCATGTTTTTTTTAAAGGGATAGTACACCCAAAAATGAAAATTATATTATTAATTACTCAGCCCCATGTCCTTCCAAACCCATAAGACCTCTGTCATCTTCGGAAGACAAATTAAGATATTTGTGGTCTTGCGGAATGATATGAGGGTGAGTAATTAATGACAGAATTTTCAGTTTTGAGTAAACTATCCCTTTAAAGTCTTATGTTCACCAATACTGCATTTATTTGATCAAAAATAAAATAAAACTGTAATAATGATGTTTCTGGTGACACATGACCCTTAAGAATTCTTTATAAAATGCTGCTTTGGTGCTCAAATATTTCTTATTATAATCAATGTTGAAAACTGCTTAATATTTTGATGGAAACTGAAATATTTTTTCAGGATTCTTGACAAATCGAAAGATCCTATTTTATTTAATATTAAAATCTATTTTAACATTTTAAATGTCTTCACTATCACTTTAGATCAATTTAATGCATCCTTGTTGAATAAAAATACTAATTTCTTTAAAGAAATCTTAATGACCCCAAACTTTTGAATAGTAGCGTGCATCAAAATTAAATATAATTTATACAATTACTATGCTAGAATGGGTTTGCAAATACAATGGTTGCACATTATAATAATTCAGAAGACTAGCTTGTTAAGGACCAAATATAAAACATAAATATATTTTCCAAAAACTAACAAAAAGATATTTGTATACAGTATTTGTTTACCCCTTACAATAACCTGAGTAGGGGAAAGTTGGCAGATCATATTTTTTTATATAAATTTGTCGTTTGCCATTAAAAGTTCAATTTTCACCATACAAATCATTGCAAAGCAGCTTAACAGAAAATTAAGTTTCTACAATATATTTAGTAGTAGCTCAGTGGTGACTATGTCAGTTAATATACATATGGCAGAAATGTATGGAAAAAAACTATTAAAGACATAATCGATCAGACAATGAACACTATTTACAGCAATTATGATCTACAATCAAACTGATAGCAAAATCTGGTAGTTCTGTATGTTGTTTGAGGGTTGTCATCGAGTGAAGAAGTGTCAGTTTACCAAGCTGTGCCAGCAGCTTCCTCTGTTCCTCCAGGATCTCACTCTGGGACATCGCCTGCAACTTTGCCTGATTCTCCTCATGGATTTTCATCGTCTCCATGGCACTATTTGCAATCCCTAGTCCTTGACCTGTAAGTAGCACAGGGCCACCAACACGGTCTGTAACAGAAGCCCAATCAGAAATGAACCATGCGTTAGTTTACCATGAAGAATTTTGTGGAATGTGACAGCACTTACCCATCACATCTGACTCAGGTCGCTCAGTCTCCATATTCCCCATCAGAGAGAAGCTCACATGTCTAGATGCAGAACACTGATTTCTAGTCTCTTCCTTCTTAGACCTTTGGGCCGCAATTTGACGTGCAAAAATACTTTTTCTTCCTTTAGGAGCTCTTTCCTGCCCCTAAGTGCAGAGACAAAAACAGAAACGTCAGAGAAACACACAAGCTGGGAGGGATTTGTGCATGTATAATATTTCCTCACCTCACTTTCCATTACAGATCTATGTAAGACTTTAGGGAAAGCAGCGCCTGTGATAGACGGGAGCGACACGGGTACCGTACTCGTGTCCCTCTCCTTTAGGAAGACATAAAACAATAAGCATGGCATTGACGTGTTGACATTCAGTCAAAAGACAGGCCCATTGTAATAACTGTGACTCACAATGATTCTAGACAGGACAGCACTGATGTGGGTATCATGTCTGTCCAGTCGCTCTCCTGGGTCCTCATCTTCAAAATGCACCCGCTCCTGTTTGAAGCGTGACTTCTTTAGAGGTGCAGGGGTCAAAGTGGGAAGGTCATCTGGAAGATCTGGGGGGGGGGGGATAATTTCAATACTCGGTTAATATAAATTTGTTTTATATCAGCCTGAACTTATTTAAGCAGGTAATGTGTTTAAAGATAACTAAGAGGACGCTCAGAAATGTCTAACCTACCTTCTATAGTCACAACATCTCTCTGGTTTCCCTGCTCCAGTGCATCAGCTGCAGCCGCGTCTCCTCGGCGTTTATCAGCGCGCTTCACCCCGGAGACAGAGGACCGAGCGCCCGCCGCCAGAAGCTCCTGCTGCTCCCGGAGCAGATCCGCCTCGCTGTCCGTGGGCTTGGGACGCCGCAGCATCCCGACTCCCGAATTAACACAAGGGTGTCTAATGGTTCTGAGGAGACTGTCGGAAATAATAATGATTCAAGATTTAGTTCTTAAATTGGCCATTTTATCTTGTAATTCGCTGACTGACAGTATAAAGTTTTTCTTGTTGGCTTGCAGAGGATAATAATTAGAGCAAATTTCTAATATTATTAGTAATCAGTCCGTGATCAGCAATGATGGAAATATTCCTTTATTGTAAATCCAGGAAGGTCATCAATCAGCTATATGACTGGATATGTACACAGCCACAACCAACACATGTAGAGTTTAGTTTACAGACGCGACTCCATTTCCGGGTTATGTGTAGCCATTACAAAATAAAAGCCTTTACGTTTACCCATAGACATATATGGGTTTAAGAGCTTTTTTGTTTGTTTGTTTGTTTGTTTGTTTACATAAAAGATTGCATCGTTACTAAATTATATAAATATATAATATAATACAGAATAATACATTCAGTTTTATTACATGTTCTTCATTTTCTTTTTATTTACATTACTAGAACCTTATTTCATTTACCTTTTCTATCGTGGAAATTATATTACATTAAAGTATACTATAATATTAATTTATTTTATATTAAGAATATTAAAAAATAAATATAATTTAATAAATATATAAACGACGAAGAGACTTGATATAAAGGATAACAGAAATAATATTTGAACAAGAATATCATAAGAGAAGCTTTATTATAGAGATATTGTCTGAATGTTTGGGTGGTATCTCTGGCTTTCCTCTGATGGCTTTGGCAGCTTATACATGTAGGTATAGGCCTATCTGTTTCTCATCACATAGGCTTATGTTTATCATTAGGCTATATAATAATTTCATATATTAGCAGGGAATTAACTTTTAAAACATTTATACCCTATAAAATCCTTAACATTTAATTAGTAAGTTAGAAATTAGTTAGTTAAATGTATGTGGAATATCTTCACAATATTTATGACAAACATGGCAAAACAAGCAACATCTTTATCTTATTATGCTGATTGCATCTGGCGCAGTTTAGTATAAACACAAATCAAAGAATCAGCTTCGGTCTCCATGAGACTTTGGAGAGCTTTTTTTTTTCCTCCTCCGTCCTCCGCAGTCTCCCCGCGGTCTCCGCCCCCCTGTCTGCCTGAATGGGAACACCCAGAGCGGGATCCCCGGCGCTCCTGGCATCCATCCCAAACACGGCACCGCCGGACAAAACAACGTCCCGCTGAAGCGTGTTTCGTTGAGAAAAGCGGCTTATTGCAGATAACATATTTGACTGCAATGTTACACCTGCCGCAGGATGTTGTCTCTAGATCTGGAAACTGATACTACTGCGGAGGACACCGCGCCGAGCTCCCCAGATGGAGGCGCGCAGACACCGGCCAGTCTCGATGTGCTGGAAGAGGTATGAGATGACTCTTATGAGTACTAGATGTACCATAGTCATCATGGAGGAGATGGGGTTTATGCATTATAACGCCTTGTAGAGGCTAAGTGTCTTAGTGTGGTTTGACTTGTTCCAATAAAAGGCTGGTCACAGTAAAGGTTTGTTTGAGATTGAGAAAATGTTCTTGTAAATTCACTTATATTTGTTTTGTCTAAAAGAAACTGTTAAATATAATAAGGTTTTTTTTTTTCAACAATTCCTCTGCTTCAAATTGATGCATAAACTTTATGCTGCAAGTTATTGATAATCATCCGTAATGAAACTCTGAGTTCTTTTCAGTAGCCTATAGTCAAAGGTCACTGACTGCAGATCCAGATTAATAAACCCACTATGCAATGCTTTAATCTAATTTAGGCTATATATGGTTTACGCTTATATTAAAATCATGCTACTGCTTGATGTACACATTTCCATAAGGACAGTAAATTTGACAAGACTCCAAGAAGGACAAACTGATTTAAATTGCATTTTATATCAGGTATAGCTCTAAATCTGTTGTCACATTCACTGCACTCAGACGGTTTGTGCATTGATCAACACCTCTGTATTACACTGCTGTAATTATGGAGTTGTCACTGTGGAAAAGATCATGTGCCTGTTAGCTTGAGAATCACCCTCATCACAGGGAGTTTGAGCAGATATGTTTAACTCAGTATTTTAGATAAAACCTTTCATATATCACTCTAAATAGCTTGCCACTGTTGCTGATTCCAACCCGCATTTCTGATATTAATTGTATTGGTGCATATGGTATGGCCTGCCAGTTCTGTGAATGTCCCTCATCTTCCACACAAATTCTGCTTGCTGGAACCCAGAACCGTGATATTTTTGAGATGGTACCACAGTAAACCAACCAACAAAATCAGTGCCCCACATTTGGTATTCCTTAAGTCATTATCAAGTTTCATATAATCTGCTTAAGCATCTTATATCACAACCACATTATGTCCAAAGTTTCACTTATCCAAGAGCAGCGAGGATAAGAGCAGTTTTTCTACAGTATGCTTTTGAATGGCTGACTGTTAGCTCTGTCAAAGTATTGTCTTTCATGTGGGATTTCCATTATTGATGTTGCACCTCCCCTCTTTAAAAGCCTTTCAACCCTTATAAATATCAGAAGCTGTGGCATTAGCTGCTGAAATGTACAGACACTTATGGCACAACAGCATACTTTCTCAAAACGTACAGATGCCAGTCCATTTTATATTCAAAACACAAACTTCTCAGATTTTGGATCAATTAAGCTAAATAAAAGTAGCCTCTTAGTATCTTTTATTCAGTGAACTTTCAGTAATGGCTGACATTTTCATCGTCATTTGTATTCAGTAGCTCAGCACCCTTGAGTGAGATTCAAATCCACCAACTCGGAATTAGGAGCAAAGATCCTTTTCCACTTACAAATAACTTCTGTGCATTGCCAAAGAGGTGTCCAAGTTCAGAGTTTGCAAATAAAAGCTTTGCCGAGCTACTCTCCTGCAGGTTTTAAATTTAAAAAAAAAATAAATAGATAAATTTGATAGATTTTGTCTGGCATTGATTAAAGATGCAAGACAAAGTTGCAATGACATCCACCAAATTTTGCTTCATCCATATCATTGCCTGGATTCAAAGTGCTCTATGATTTTCACGATGTGGAAGAGAAGCCAAAAATTGTGCAATAGTATCATAAAAATTGTATTACCTGTAAAATGTTCAAATGGTTAACCAGTTTAATACAGGTCAATTATCTGAAGCTAGTGAATAGGTTTAATAGATAATCTGAAGACTTTTTGTGCCAGGATGTACTGTAAGTGATTAAGTCTGAACTGAGGGATTGCAACAAATCCTTAGTCTTGTCAGGCCCCACTTTCTCACATTGATCTATATATCCCTCTAGTCATCTTAAGGGTTTACTGTCAGAGCGGTGTCTGCACTTTATTTGAATTAGACTCAAACGAATGTCCATTGCAGACTACATTTAGGAATGAAATGTATTTTATAAATTTTAAAGGGTTAGTACACCCCTAAATGACAATTCTGTCATTAATTACTCACCCTCATGTCGTTCCATACCCGTAAGACATCTTCTGAACACAAATGAGTATAGATTTTTATGAAATCCGAGAGCTTTCTGACCCTCCCATAGACAGCAACACAACTACCAAGTTCAAGGCCCAGAAAGGTATAAAGGACATCTTTAAAATACTCCATGTGACATCAGTGGTTCAACCGTAATTTTGTGTGCAAAGAAAACATGTATATACATGTATATACATATATACATGTATCTTGTGATATATATACACAAACATACATCATGCATATATTTATTTTACTAACTTCACAACTCTGTATACAGTGTATTTATTTTAATTATTTGAATGTACTCTAAGTGTGCACCAAACTAACATTAATGTAATATACATATATGGGATCAGGACCCAGTATCAGCAGATACTTAATATTCAATGACTCGGATAAGGGACACAAACCTGATCGGGACACCCCTAGTAATTAGTTTGTTTTTATTATTCTTTTTAGCTTTAATTCTTTTTTTAAGTTTTAGTCATTTCAACTTATTTCAGTTATTTGGTAAGGCAACATTTCTAGTTTTTAATTTTGAAAGTTCATATAATATTTATATTTATTATTTTATTGTTTTTCATCTTTATTTCAATGACTCGGATCAGGGACACAAACCTGATCGGGACATCCCTAGTAATTTAGTTTGTTTTTATTATTCTTTTTAGCTTTAATTCAGTTTTCCAAAAACATTGTTTAATAGTTTTAATTTTAGTTGACCACTCTGATCTAAAGTAGGGATTCACCAATATGAATATTCTTATTTTTTTTTTTTTTTTAATGCTGATAACCGAGATGTTGGCCAATAAATCTATATCCAAATTTTTATATACCTTTTGAAAACCTGATTACAAAAAAGGTCTCATCATTAAAAGCCACATCCCAAACATTTCAACATAAGCAGCCTAGTTTGAACAGTGTACATTTAAAAAATAGTTTTACTCTCCCATTAACAAATTTTTTAAATAAAAAGTCTTACAAATAAATAAAATAAAGCATAAATAATCCAAATAAGTAATCTCAAGTCAAGTTTTTCTGAAGGAAATAATAATGAAATTAATCTGCTTTTAAGATATCGGTCAAATTTTCTTATTGGCCGATACCGATATGATGGCCGATATATCGTGCATCCCTAATCTAAAGATATTGTATCCTTTTGTCCAATATCATTATCAATATATCATCCTCATATAAGTGACATTAAATCTCTGATGGTTTGTATTGTATTCATTACCTCTTGTTTTCATATTCACAGTATTCATAGCAAGCCTGTGTGCCTTACAATATGCTTATTACTATTTTTCTTTCTCATTATTCCTTGTAGCAATGGCCAATAAAACAGTCCCTAAGTGCCTCTATGTGCCGCGAGACGCACTGGCGATGCCTCCTCCTTTCGCTGCTCATGTACAGCTGCCTGGGTGCCGTGACCTGGTGTCAGCTCACCCAGGTCACCAAGCTGAGCTTCGATTCCTCCAGTACTTCCCTCACAACCTCAATGAACTCTCTCAAAGGAGGAGGTCGCGCCATGATATACCACGACAGCCCTTGCTCTGATGGCTATGTGTACATCCCCTTGGCCTTCCTGCTCATGCTCTACGCTGTTTACCTTATGGAGTGCTGGCACTGTCGCGCCCGCAGTGAGTTACAATGCAAGGCCAACATTGACAGCGTGTATGACAGGGTTCTACGGATGCGGCAAGCCCGACCATGTGTATGGTGGAAAGCCATCAGTTACCATTTTGTACGCAGGACTCGACAAGTAACGCGTTACCGGAATGGAGATGCCTACACAACCATGCAGGTTTATCACGAGCGGGTTAACACACATGTAGCCGAGGGTGAGTTCGACTACGGTCGCTACGGAATGAGAGACGTCTCCCGCAACTTGCGCGGACTGGAGGGTCACGTGGCGACACGGTTGCATTTCTCCAAGTGCTTTAGCTTCACAGGAGCAGGACCTGAAAATGCTTACCTCAACCAACGAGCCAGGTTCTTCTCGGAAATCGAAGGACTGGATGACTACATGGAAGCCCGTGAAGGAATGCTGCTGAAGAACGTCGACTTTAAGGAGCACCTCATCGCTTACGTTGATCCCGACCAAATGCCATGGTACACCTCTCGGGTCACCTTCTGGTTGGCGGCTCTACTCATGCTCTCCTGGCCTTTGCGAGTGCTGATAGAGTACCGTACAGCGTTTGTGCACTACCAAGTCGAGAAACTCTTCGGACTAGAGTATAGCAACAACAGCCCATCTCCAGAAGTCGACGCCACCACGAGGAACAATCGCTACGGCCTTCCAAGAGCAGAAACCGTTGATAGTACGGAGCTGGAATGGCACATTCGAACAAACCGCCAGCTTATACCAAGCTACTCAGAGGCCATGCTAATGAACCTGGGGACTTCTGGTTCAAACCAAAGAGACAGCATTTCCTCCAACCAACTGCTGTTGGACAGCTGCTCGACACAGAGCTACGGGACACTGGTGCAGAACTGTGAGCACTGTTGTGAACACGAAGGTGGGCAAAGACGCCCGACTATCAGCTCTAGCTGTTCCTCCATCTTCTCTCGCCACACCTTCCACTCCCGTTTGTCCCTGGACACCTCGCACTTCTCACTTTGCCGCATGTACGGCTCCAGGCGCACCGTGGGACTTTGGAGGAGCCGCAGTAGTACACTTACAGATCGCTGCTGCCCCGATGAACAGTGCTGCAGGTCTTACACCAGTCAGCTTGCGCTTAATGACAGCCCGCCGAACTACCAAGACGCCCGCTTCTTCCCAGTCCTCATTGTACATCGGCCTGAGGGCTGTGGGGACTCCTCTGAGGTGAGGAGATATTATGTTCGCAGAGGCTCCTGTTCTGTGGAGACTTCGGTTTAGAGTGGCTTGAACTGGTCAGGCTGACTAATTCAGCGATAGAAAACATTTGTTTAACATTATTATTTGCACTATGCAGAAAGTGGACTTGATGGCTGTAGCTTGATGCCGAACTGATGAAGTGTATTCTCTGAACTGTCTTGATCTATCAGCAAACATGTGTAAAATTAGAAATGTGGCTTATTCAGTGCAGCACTTTTTTTATACATTTTGATTTCAATTAAAGGGCTGGACTGGAATTATCAATAAATATAACAAGTTTTTCATACTCTTTATGAACAGCTGGCTTAAGGATATGCCAGCTTTAATAAAATCATATAAAAAAAGAAATCACATTACACATATTTTACGTCAAAAACATGCATTGCTTGTAATAAATGTTTGTGCTCACTGACGGAATGGGTTATGACTTCTGACTTGCAGAAGAGAGAAAGAGAGAAAATAAATTCACTAGCTGACATTTTGCCTTTGTTACTAATCTGAAATGTTTTTTAAAGAAATAAATAATTTTATAACGAGTTATATACATATATATGCATAATTAAAGACAAATATCATTATTGTTATAGTTGTTATTTTCATTATTGTATTATTATTATTTTTAATTTTTTTAATATTAATGAACATGAACACTGAATGAGTATGTTGGCATCAATAATTTTCTTTGATGTCTGGTTTATATAAGCAAAGGTTGCATGGCAATTTGCTTACATTGTTGAGAGAGACTCATCAATTTAATGACCCCCTTATGGCCTAACCTGTATGTTCGAGGTATGGATGTGAGAAAGTTAATAAATGCTGCTGAAATGGCAGTGACTGTTATAAAATAGTGCAGAATAAAATTTCTCCAATGCTAAAACTTGAAAATGTTTTCCAACTTTTTTATTCATCTGATTTTATCTTTCTGCCAAACCTTATCAGTGGGTATTGTAGACTGTGAACCCTACACCAGAAAGCGAATATTTAACTTGCTATTTAAAGAATATTTTTTGTGAACAACTTTCTCTCGTTAACTTTATGCACTGACCTATAGTCTATATTTAGTGCTGAATGAAGCATGTAAGTGATTGTTTTCCTACCTTCAAAGAATAGAGCTTGGCACTGCGCATTGCATTGTGGGTAGTCGCGGCCATGTTTGGGGACACGCTCGTCAGCTGCAGAAATAATAATGAATTTTATTTATAAAGCACTTTACTTTTTTCTTTTTAATCTCAAAGTGCTACAGTAAGGCATAATAAAACAAGGTAATTTAAAATAAACAATGATTTTTACATTAAAAGGTTTAAAAAAAATTACATTCAAAGACTTTTTATAAAGGTATGTTTAAGACCCTTTTAAAAAATATCAGTCCTTTGTGGGGCCCTCAGATGTTCAGGGAGGGCATTCCACAGGAGTGTTGGCACAGAAAGCTCTGTCACCAGTGGTGCGAGTCTTAGTCCTTGGGGGAAGGAGCCTATAAGTGTTTGTGGAGCAAAGGGAGCGTGCTGGGATCTGTGGTGTAAGTAGTTCTTGAAGGTAACTGGAGGCATTTACACAGTGTAGGAGGGAAACTTTGTCCTCAATTCTGGCTGGAATAGGAAGCCAATGTAGGGATTGAAGGATTGGTGTGATGTGTTCATATTTGCGAACTCTCATCAGGATCCGAGATACCGTGTTCTGAATGTGCTGAAGTTTCTGAATGCTCTTGGCAGGGATCCCGATGAGAAGAGCATTACAATAGTCCAATCTTGAGGAGACAAAGGCATAGACAAGCATCACGTAAAGTTAATGTGGGACGGAGTCTGGCAATGTTTCTGAGGTGATGAAATGATGTCTTCCAAAGTTGCTTTATGTGAGACTCAAAGGTTAAATGGGGATCACGCCTGACACCAAGATTTGTAACTGATGATGATAGTGGAATGACTTGGCCAGAAAAAGTAATGCAGGTTATGGAAGATGTTCTGATCTGATGTGGAGAACCAATGAGGATAGCTTCTGTTTTCGAACTGTTCAGCTAGAATTATGATTCATCCATATACTTATTTCCTCTAGACAGGCAGTGATTATGTGTTTGAGATGTTTAATCATTGTACCTATGGTATCTCTGGTGGAGACATCATCTTTTGAGCAAGCTCTTCCTTCAGTCTCCTGTTCTCCTCCAATAAGCAGTTAATTTCGGCACGCATGCAACTACAAAGATGGCATTCCTGCTGTTCTGCAGTGTTGTAACTTGAGTCTGTGTCATCCATTTGTGAAGCATCATTTGCTGTTGCAGCTTCATCCATCAGTCTGTGGCCAGCTACATCTTGTGGTGCAGGTGAAGCATGATCCCCCGTGACAGATTGCAGTCTCCTTGTACTCTGGTCAAACAGCTCAGGGAGCCTTGCTTTAACTTCCGAGATTCACTCTAGCATCTCATAGGCTGGTTTGCCTAAAAATAAAAGATCAAATTATTCAGTCTGTTACAAGTGTTTGTCAGGATTGAGGGTAAAGATAAGGCAAGGACTCAAATGCAGAAAGCAAAGCATTGAATAATAAAGCAAACGAAAAAAGAACAAACAAGCAAACACCTGGGGGAAAACTTAGACAAGGACACAACCACAGAAGACAAGAGACAAGAGCATATGGTGAGGAAATGAACACTCAACACACAGGCGAGAGCCCAAGCAAACTTGAACCACACGCTCACATAAAAACAAGATACATGAGTGTCAGGGCTCTGACACATAACCAAGAATAAACCAAAGTAACAGAACCCTAAAGATACCGGTGCAACAACACAGTTGTTCATAACTTAACTTGAGAAAATGCTGTGGGCAAACAAGCATGCTTCAGGAAATGTTCTTGAAGGTAATGGTTTTCCTCCTTACTGCTGCTACCCAAGCTATGCGATGCCGCTTTGTTAACTCAGAGACCTGAGATCCAAGGTGATGTTTTCAGGCAGGAAAGCTACAAAATCTCAATCCATTTGAGATTTGATTTCCACGCTGGTGCTACCCTGTTAGATTTTTTACCTCCTATTAAAACAGATGGTAGAATAATTTGATAGCAAAAAGTGCTACCAATCAGATTTTGCTTCCAGTGTGATATTAATAAGGTGTGTGGCTTTATTAACATGTACACCTACCCCAACTCTAAACCTACCCTTACAGTAGCATAAATACAGTGTTGGTAGCATGATCTGAGGTAGGATTATTTGTCAGAACACCGGTCATGAGTGCGATTGTGGCAGTTATTTACACAACAAGCTTTTACCAATCTTACAAGACCAGAAGCAGAGAGTAATACACAGGTGTCTTTATATAGCCACTGGTGCTCGTTGGATGTAATGGAGGTAAACATCAAATTATGTGGACAAAATACTAACGTTTTGCCAAAACACGTATATCTACTTTTAACTAGCTGTAATGATTTAAGCCCAGTTTATTAAAGGCTTTTTATCTTACCACGTGAGTGCCTTAGAAGTATTTCATCCACAAGCTTTCACCATTGTAACATATTTTAGCTGTACAAAGCAATCAAAAGCATTCCAATCCAACACAGTATAGACAGCAGCGTCCATGTCCCCAAGTCCCAAAATGTCACCTATTGGACACCTATTGGTTCGGGAGTGAATTATGAATACTGTATTAAGCTATTTTGTAATTTTTCAGTCAATCTCTTGAGGGGATTTATGTATGTAAGTAAATGAAGACACAAGTACAATGATGTAAGAACATCACTGCAAGTGGTAAAATTTATTAAAGGGTTACTCCACCCAAAAATACAATTTTTGTCATTAATCACTTACCCCCATCAGTGATGCGCAGGTCAATGTATAAAAAACCCGCACCTGACCGATGTTTTCAACTAACCAGCCCGCTACTCAGACCGCAAAAAAATAAAATAAAAATATTGTACCCTACCCACTTCCTGACCCGTATTTTTTACAAGTAGTAAATGCGTCGCCCATTTATATTAATTTAATTACTTAAAGGGGGGGTGAAATGCTCGTTTTCACTCAATATCCTGTTAATCTTGAGTACAGAGTAGTACTGCATCCTTCATAAATCCAAAAAGTCTTTAGTTTTATTATATTCATAAGAGAAAGATGTACTGTCTGTCTGTACCGATTTTTCCCGGAAAAAGACGACCGGCTGGAGGCGTGACGTGTGGGCGGAGCTAAAGAATCACGAGCGCGAGTAGGCTTTTGCGTTGAGAGCATGTGGAAGCTGTGACATTACCGTGAGGACAAAACCAACCAAAACAAACCATGGCTAACAGTCAGATTCAGCGTATATTTATGATCCAGAATCAGATCCAGAGGCTGAAATTTAACAAGAGCAGCATCAGCAACGACGTCTCTATGTGGTATGTACTGAAACTGTATATATTTGCTTGGCGGTTTTGGAAAATGACTAAGTTCCACTTTATGTCGTCTTTTTTTTTTTTTTTTTTTTTAAGCTGTACATGTGGAAAGTGCAGTTTGATGACAACATCGCATGTTGTTTACTTGATGTGCTTACGCGCTGATAGCTAAGTTAACAACACAGAGATATTTGAAGCAGTTTTCGTTGGAACTGCATTATCCTTAAGAAATAAATGATGTGCAAATCCGGCGTCAAACTGGGCCTTGTTGGTAAAACAAGCATCTTCGAAATGCAGGGAACAAACAAAAACACTTGCACAACTCCGTTGATGCTCTGTAAAAATAAACTCCATCCACTGGTCCCTTAATTTTTTTTTTGGTAATCTGTGCAGGGTTGTCTTGCCCTGGCAACCAAAAACACACTCCTTTTGTGACATTTCGCGACGCTCTCGCTCTGATCAGTGAATGTCTGTGCTGCTCAGCCTCGCTATAAAGGAGCGCGCGCTCTTCCGGCAGAAGTGCCCTAAGGACCCATATAAGGAAATTCCGCTCCATCTAACGTCACACAGAGCCATACTCGAAAAAAACTTTCCGAAACTTGTGACAAACCGGAAGGAGTATTTTTGGAACAGAAATACTCCTTCAAACATACAAATTAATTTTTGAAACTTTGTCCATGTTTAGCATGGGAATCCAACTCTTTAACAGTGTAAAAAAATCAGTATGCATGAAATAGCATTTCACCCTCCCTTTAAATAGGCTATAACCTACAGGATAATAAGCATTATGACAGACACATAAAGCTTGCCACAAAGAAATTGTTAAAGTAATGATTATGAATGTCTAAATTAGCAAGGAGACATTTAATTGTTTAGTAATAAACTGTTTTTTTTCTGTGTCGCTGCTAAGATGAAGTTGACGATGCGGACTCGCCATGAACGCCAGAGAGAAATTACATAATCAGATAGTAGCCTGTTTATTTTGGTTTTAATATTTTTGTTTAAAAGTAGACATTTAAAGCTTTCTGTAATATATTGCCTATATTTTTTTTTAAACCCACCGACTAGAAGATTAAGACACTACCTGACCCAAAATATCACCCAACGTTTCTACAGCTTTTTTCTTAGCTATTCCATAATCTGGAACAATGACTTGGGCTCACTTGTTACTGCAGTCGGTAAAGCAATATGAATGTGTGTGATGTACGGCATGATAAATACTCGTCACTTCTGCTGCCCAAACTTTGTCAGCCTGTGGGTCATTTGGCTTATTGAAAAACAATTGCACTGATTTGCATGTTTCTTGATGATGTGATTTTTTTCCTGTGGTAAAATACGTCGCTTCACGTCGTATTCTCCACCATGTCCCACAGAAAAACTGCAAAAAGCTCTCTCTGCTTCGCCATCTACAGGTCTTAACCAAGAGTATGTTGTGGTCGATTCGCTATTAAAAGTGCATCTTCTCTTTTTTGTGGCCATTAACCTGACCGAACAGCACATGCGTCAACAGTTTGATTCATGTACGACTGAGCCTATCGACTAACGCTTTTATTTCTCTCCTCTGAACTATTGGACATAAGTAAACACTACGCCTATGGATGTATCTGTGTATTTATTAGGCAGGGTCGAATGAAAAAGCGGGACAGAAGCTCAATTTGCGTGAGGCAGGACAAAGGGTAAAATTACTGTACAGTACAACGTAAAGCGGGTCAGGTGGTCACTCTATAATCGCGCCAGTTATTCAGCCAATAAAGTGTAGGCCTATGTATTTCGAAATTGTGTCTAGTACTATATAAATTACAAAGGTTTAATTGGCATCTTTAATTCAAACGACCCGACCGACTGCGACCCGAATATAATAAAAAATATTTTGGGATGACTCGTAACCGCGGGTGACCGCAGGCACCAGCTCATTTTGGATCAATTCGCGCATGACTGACCCCCATGTCATTCCAAACCCATAGAAGTTGCGTTCTTTACAATTTAAGATATTTTGGATGAAAAAAAATATCTTAAATTGTGTTCCGAAGACAAACAAAGCTTTTACAGGTTTGGAACGACATGGTAGTACATGATTAATGACAAAATTTTCATTTTGGGGTGGAGTAACCCTTTAAGTTGTTGTTTACAACAAATCGAGTACATCATGTATGATGATGCATTCATATGATGACACATACAAACCTAAAGACACCTAAAATGAGATAGTGGATGAATCGATTTGGGGAACTGATTAAAAATATTTGACTCACTGTCACTGGGATAAAGTCTCCACAGCAGTTGCTCTGCAGCCAAAACAAGCTTTTGTCTTTTTCTCTGATATAAACCGCTTTGAAAAATAAAAACTTTTCAGCGTGAGCTCTGATGTGATGTGCAGTGTGTCGGGAGGTGACTTCTCATAATAGCCGAAGTTGCACTTTTTTATTTACATTTTTGAATGATCTATTTTTTTCTATCTATTTTTTTCTATCTATCTATCTATCTAGTTGTTTATTTATTTATTTTTCAACTTTATCATTATCAATGGGTTCATTTTAGGTAGTGGTTTAAAACACAAGCCAGATTTCTTTTCTTTTAAAGCCAGCAGGCTTTAAGAATCAAATAATCAATTTCTATTTGATCATCATTTCCTTTTATATCCCATAAGGCCTGACTGGGAATCATGAATTTACAGCATGTAAAATGGAGACCAGAGCACCACAGCCAGCACAGAGAGGACCGTCTGTACAAACAGCTTCTGAATAATGCAAGCCAGATCTTTTCTTTCTCCAAAGAAGTTATGGACGAGATGGGGGCCATTTAATACAGAAAAGCTGACTTTAACTGGCTTTTTCATGCCACAGGCTCCTTAGCACCAGTTACCAGATTAAAGAAAATAAAGAGGCATGCGAACACTGACATAGCCTGCAACATCAATCGTTTAAACCAAGAAGGCGGCAGAATTTCAGTAAAGACTCCTGCAGTGAACAGTAAAGTTTACCAAAAACAAATTCACATTCTATCATCATTTAATCAATATCATGTCGTTCCAATCTTGCACTACTTTCTTTCTTCTGTGGAACATAGAAGAAAATGTTTTGAAGAATGTAGGTAACCAAACAGTTTCCGTTCATTTTCCCTTCCACTGTATGGACAAAAATACAGTGTAAGTCAATGGGAACCAAAACCGTTTGGTCACCAATATTCTTTTTTTATTTGTGTTCCGCAGAAGAAAAAAAAATGCATGCAGGTTTGTAACGAGATGTGGGTGAGTAAATGACGAGATAATTTTTGGGGGTGTACTATCCTTTCATGTATACACCTACTTAGTCCAAGACCTGAGCCACACTTGTATAGATTTTTGTGGTCTCTGACCCTATTTAACAGAATACCAGGTTATGTGCTCTCTCCAGTAAGCAAAGATGTGCAGAACCGCATAAATAAAACAGCAACCACTGTGACCACCAAGCACATTGAGATCCCACATGCCCCTCGGCTTCAGGACGTCTTGAATCCACGAGCTGTCACAAAGAACGTCTCTGACCGGGAGATCTTCTCAGGTATAACACATGCATCTTGAATGTAAATGTTTACTTGCAGTTAAAGTACAGTATTAGAGTTAAAAATGTCATTGTGAAATAGCCAACATTTTAATATTTACATTTCTGTCTTCCATTTGCTTTAGCAGGAACTGTAAGAGCAGAACAATAGTGGATGGATCAGCCCATCAAAATTGACTATGTCCTCAAGCAGGGTCTCAGACCTCCTGACTTCAGCGGACAGGACCCTGAGATGCCCAAACAGTCTGTGGCTGAACCTTCCATACTTCGCTATGCAACTGATAAATAGAGGAATGCCTGTAACATCAGTAGCTGTATCTTTTCAAAGCTCTGTGTGCGATACAGGAGCACTGCTATGGTTTCTGGTCCCCCTTGACAGCATACTCTCTGCAAATCACATTCCGGGGAAGTCCTCATCGGGAGAAATCACGATCACGTTCTTGTTTCCCCCTAGGGGCCCCCCCTCCATTATCGGGGCCTTATTAAGTAATACACTTATATTGGTTAGAGCTGAGATTTGTTAGCTATAGATAGATATCCAGTGTGTGCTATTTGCAGGAAAGCACCTTGGATACCTCCATACATTTGATTGTTTTTGCATGGATTGCTGACATGGAAACCCCTTTTGGAAAATCATTATTTGTTTCATCTAGAGTTTCCCTAGTAGAGAGTGACCATCGAGGGCCTAAAAAGTGCTCTTAGTGAACCTAATTATCCAGTGTGGCTGGAAGCCATCTTAACTTGTGCACTGGGAGCACTTAATGCACCACAAGAAGAGCTTGACCCTGGCAAAGCAGGTATTTCAAAGGCTTTTCTCAAGTTTGGGGTCAGTAGGAATTCATACTTTTATTCAACAATGAGACATTAAATGAATCAAAAGTAACTACTAAAAAAATACACATTCCAAATACTGTAAATGTTGTATTTTACTTTCTATTCATCACAGGTTTCCACAAAAATATTAGGCAGCACAACTGTTTTTAACATTTATAATAATAAGACATGTTTCTTGAGCAGCAAAATCCGCATATTAGAGTGATTTCTGAAGGATCGTGAGACACTAAAGACTGAAGTAATGGCTGCTGAAAATTCAGCACAGGAATTAATAACATTTTATAATATATTCAGATAGAATATATAGTCATATACTCAGATATGATGACCCAGTGAAGAGAGTTCAGATGGCTGCTGTAGTGTGCGGTATGCCATGAGGACACCTAACGCTTGCGCCAGAGATATACTACGAAACACTTTGCAGCAAGGTCTGTGGAAGGATGCCAATAACTTAAATTACTAACAAACATTAATGTCACAGGTAAAGCTGTCTGTTCTACTCAGATGTAGGCTCTAAATGACCATCATATGTTACGTCTCAGACTCTTCTGGCACAGGTGCAGACAGCTGGGAGCTCGGCGACAGACGGTGACGTGAGTCAAGCTGACATACAGAGACTCCTGTCACAGCACTTTCTCAGAGACGCTCCTTCAGATCATGAGGATCATGTCTATGATGCTCCTCTCCAACATTAGCAGCAAGACTGTGAGTGACTCTCGCAGTAGTTTTTGAGTAAAAGATTCTATCATTTGTGCATGCACGAGGAAAACTAGTTTATCTTGTTCACATAAAATCATTTTTCATGCACCACTGTTTAAAAGTTTGGGCTTTGTATGATTTTGTTTTTGAAAGAAGTATTTTGCTGAACCAAGGTCGCAGTTACTTGATCAAAAATATAGTGAAAACTACAATATTGAAATGTTATTACACTTTAAACTTACTTTTGAATATATTTTAATCAATTTTGAAATATAATTTATTTCTGTGATGGCAAGGCTGAATCTTCAGCAGCATTATTCCAGTCTTCAGTGTCACATGATCCTTCAGAAATCATTCTTATATGCTGATTTAGTGCTATCAGTGTTTCAAATTAATATTTTTGTGGAAACCATGATTTTTTGAGAATTCTTGGATGAATACAAAGTTAAAAATAACATTTATTTGAAATAAAATAAATATGTACCATTATAAATATCCAAACTGTTTGAACAATTGAATGTATCCTTGCTGAGCAAAATAATATATATATATATATATATATTTTTTTTTAAATGGTGTTTCGCATCCAGACACTAGTGCTAGTAGTTTTAGGATTGCACAACTCAGAAGTCCGATAAACAAGGTATCATTTAATTCCTTAGCGAATTTCTGACCACTATCTACATATCTAATATCTCTAATGGTTGTAGAAAATACTATTGCTTTCCATGCAGGATCTTTGAAACAAACTCAGCAGTGGCTCTGAGTAAAATGGATGCAGTCACAAAGATGCACAACATCTCTACCCAACAGACATATGGATTTAGTTCATTCTTTAAACACAATATCTCCACAATGTGAAGTTGGAGGAGGGTCCAGCTGCTTGGCAGAAGGAAGCACAATATAATGGCACCTAAGCTACTAATACCTACTTTTCTGCAGTGCTTTAATGATGACTTTGTGGCTGTGCTCAAACAAGCTTGCTTGACTGCAGAATGATGGATGACCAGTTGGGAGGAAGGTAATAAGATCTTTGATGGCATACGGACAATAAAAGACTGTGGTTCACTCAAATGAGCACATCAAACATGTTCACGGATCCTGGATCAGTTAATTAACCCGATGCAGAATGATCCATTGTGGGAGGTGAAAGTGGAAGCTATTAATGGTAAGTATGAAAATAAATTAAAGGAAGTTTTCACAAAAAATAGCTGAAAATGTATTTACTCTCAAGCCGTCCATGATGTAGATGAGTTTGTTTCTTTATCGTGACAGAGACATTTGGCATTATATCACTTGGCAGAAAGTTAGAAAGCTTCCGGATTTCATCAAACATATCTTAATTTGTGTTACGAAGATTAACGAAGGTCTGAAGGTTTAACAGTATGAGGGTAATTTTTAACAATTTTGGATGAACTATCCCTTTAAATTTAAAATGATGGATTTCCAATATACAAAAAATGAATTGTTCAACTGTAGTCGTGTGGATTACTTGTGGATTATTGTGGACCAATTACTTGTGGACTAATGTTCTGACATTTTGTGTCAAATAATTAAAGTTACTATTTTTATTATTGCATTAAGGAGTTATTATTATATCAATTAAGCTTTAGGGAAAACAGGTTGGATGAACCCAGCTCTCTGGGAGTTGCTGATGTGGGCTGTACATCATGAGGAGGAGCGTTGCACTGGAACCCAACACTGAGGTGCAGAGGTGTTAACTGGATTAGGTCACAATCATTATTAGTAAAATTATGAAAACTTGAAAGTAAAACTTTTTGAATGGTGCTTTGACCACATTTCTTACTAAAGCACATTGAAAGTCTTCTGAAAAAGTATGGATACAGTCTAAAGGGAAACAAAAGCAAGATTCATCAGATAAAGCTCCAGGTTATTTCCTGTTTATTTAGATTTTTTTCATGTATTAATAATAATTTCAACACTTTATAAGTTATCCTGTGGCCCCCTGGTTGAAAACCATTGCTCTAGAAATGAATGTGAACATCACACGAACTGCAAGTCACTCTTTCTCTCTTGTTCTGTTACTGTAGGTGGAGCTGTGGTGAACAAAACCCATCATTCCACAGAAAGTGCTCTTAATGGAAGAGAGGAGAAAGCAGCAGGAGCTCAATTTATGGTTTCATTTGTCATACTTGATCAAAAATGATAAAGCCAGAATCAAATCTTTCAAGATGTTCCACCTAAAATCATCCACTGACATCCAAAACTGTTTTGATGAATCAGGTATATAACTGTTCACTACATTTTTTACACTGATGGTATATTAAGGTATCAGCAAAAGGAAAGTATAACTAGTGCACAAATCATAAAATACATAATGTCGGTTACCAGCAATAAAAACTGATTTTGGTTTCAAAGGTGGAACATTTATTTATTATTATTTAACATAAAAATACAAACGATATCTCACATAAAATGAAACATTTACATATTGCTGCATTATTTACATATCTAATCCATGAATTAAAACAAACCAAATCAGTTTTCTCTAATGTGCCTGTCTCAGAAACCAGTAGGTTGTTATGTAATATGAAACAAAACACGAATGTTATATAGTTTGAAGATACAGAATACAGAACTGTACAAATGTATACTGAATCTAGTCAGTGATGTTTAGTTATTTTTATTCATTTAATATTCACTAGTATCCTGATCAAATGCTACAAGTTCTTTAAATTATTTATCAACTGGACATGTCTTTAATGTTGGTGTGCAGATGGCCTCGTTGCTTGAGAACTTGTCTGTACAAGTTTTCAACTTCAGTGACCTGAGCCAGCACTTGAGTTATGGCACTGTTCTGATGGGGAAATAACAGAAATAACTGTTAGAATATGCATTTATTAAAATATAAACATGACAGGTTTGCTAGAATAGCAAAGGTAAATCACACATAGACACTGGTTTCAAAGCATTACACATACTTATATGAACATTTAACCACCACAGGTCAATAGGTTTTCAGTTCTAACAAGCACATTTCTATATATATATATATATCAGTGGTGTCAAAAGTATTGGCATTCATTACTCAAGTAGAAGTATAGATACTAGGGTTTAAAAAGACTTTTGTAGAAGTTGAAGTATCAACTCAAGCTTTTTACTCAAGTAAAAGTGTAAAAGTACTGGTTTAAAAAACTACCTAAAGTATAAAAGTAAAAGTAATATAAGGAAATAAAATGCCATTAAGAACAAAAGCTTGGGCCGTGCCACAAGGGCCTATTGTGCACTACCCCACCTCCTCAAAAAAAAAATTTTCTAAAGGCCATAATGACTATAATGTTATATTAAAATGTTCATGTTGAAAAATTTGGGAGGCACTAGGCTACCTGTTTCAGCCGCATATATGCCCATTGAAAATGAACTCATTTTAGTACAATGCAAATACATTAAAGAGCTAGAGATATGATGACTAGTTGCCAATAAGTATTGTTATGGTGCAAAAAGTCAAACTTCAGAGGCATGTCATCAATAACCTTGAATGGAATGTAAATGTACATCCAAGCTTAGCTGCAGGACTCTGTGAGGCCAATGGACAAGAACATTGGTGCAGGCTAAGAAACAATTACTCTTGTGTGGTTGACTATTTACAATAAACATTATAGTGCTGTCAAAATGAAAGATTAATCTAAGTGATTATTCAAAAACTAAAAATGAAAAATAACTCATAATCCTGATACCTTCTTGATTGATAGCTTCTTGTATTCGTTACATACGTCTGCTATGTCCAGTGTTCGGGGGGTAACGAGTTACAAAGTTGATATAGAGCTTCACAGTCCCACCCACAGCCCGAGAGAGCTCTGGTGCCGGAAGTAAATTTCCCATTCATTTCTCCCATTCACTTTCGGAAAAATCCGTATCTAAAGAGTTTTAGAGCATGTGTGAGGATAACCAGCTACGGCTGAACTCATAAGCATATAACATATCATTTCAAGTGAAAAAATTAAGACAAAATCCAAAAAAAGTCAAAGGTACAAGACTGTATACATATTTTCATTTCGAGCGCAGGAACTACTCATCCCATAAACCACCGCGCCCCATTGAATTCGACTGAAGCCACAACTGCGAACGAGGCAACGAGCCTTTTGAGCGACATCCAAATCTGATGATGGCCGCTCCTCCAGTGAATTTTATTTTATATAGTGAATGTGCAGTAATAGCAGTTCTTTCAGTATTAATCGTGTAAATAAATAGTGTTTTATATATGTATTGTGTATTGATTTTTATTTTATCATCGTGTATTTTATATTGTGTGCGTGTGTGAAAGTGGTTAACGATAACGTCAGCAATGGTGCAGTGCTTTGTATCTGACTGCAATCACTGCTCAGTTGTCAACACATGTCGTTGCCATTACACAAATGTTCAGTAAATGCACAAAAAGGTATGTCTAGGCTAAATATTGTTTTGACAGTGGCATTATAAAATGCTTGATATGACTCATTTCATATGGAGGCTACAGTAGCCTAGCTAAAGTGGACGATAATGCTAACTAAAGTTACCAACCTCCCTGCAAAACTCTCAATGGCAGCCAAGGAGATCATGATTGCACTGATAAGTCTACCATGCAAAAACGCAATACAGGTTTTTATTTTATTTTATTTTTTTATTAATGATCTTCAGTCTTCACGGACCTTCGAGGGGTTTAACCAGACGGTTATACGAGCTCCACCAATCAAATGCATCACTGTGGGATTGTGGGATTGTTCAGGATTGTGGGTAATGAAGTACTTAGCCAAGACATAGCGAATAAAAGGCATTTAGATCAAAACAAGGTTAGTGCCCCCATGATCTTTTTACGTTTATATGAGCATATACTGTTGCTTAGTACAGCCTTAGCTGGTTTTAAGTCTACCATGTATGGTTACGTTTTAATGGCTTATACCCCAAATGTCAATGCAGAAATTGCATTGAATTTTTAGTTCCGGCACCAGCTGTGGGTGGGACTGTGATGCTCTATAGCCTAGATATCACAACATTGTCATTTGCGTCATTAATCGCAAACGATAATTTATTAAAACATCGCACTACCCAACTACCTACAGTAGCTTAATTTGTGGAGGATGAAGAGAAAGCACCCATTTGGCAAATGAGCCAGTAGTGAGAAATAAATAATAACTTAAGTAGGGTCCAGTGCCTTTTCGATACTTTTAAAATGTACTGGCGCCTCAACGTGCCTGAACCGATACTTAAAAAAAAAAAAAAAAGAACTACAAAAAAAACTATGGATAACATTAAAGAACATTACAAATATTTAAAATAAATCCATAGCTTTCACCTGGGATGCTCTCATTTCCCAAGTTGTGCTTCCCTTAATCTAAGGCTAATAAATGTATTTCACAATCTGGGTCATTATTTAATACAAAAGTACACATAATGTTTCTACTGTATCTCTGTCACTCACTCTGATATTTAGTTAAGATGAGTGCTGTCTGTCACTGTCTTAAATCAGTTCTGTGAATGACTGTATGCTCATTCTTTATAAAGTAGCAACAATCTCGTTTTTAAAATACAGTACTGTGCAAAAGTCTTATGGAAAAGAAAGAATAGTGTTTTCACCCCAAAAAAGGGTTTTAAGCCAGTTATTTATATCTTTTGCTGCAATGTGTCAGTAGGACAGTAGTTTGCCATTAATTTTAATAATAATCTAGTGCGATTTTGAATGCACAAGCAGTTTGACGATGGCAAAATGAATGTTTGGAATTGTAAACTGATATTTTATACTGACAGTGACACTCTACAGCAAAATATATAAATAACTGGCCGAACACCATTCTTTTAAGTGAAAATACTGCCTAAGACTTTTGCACAGTAGTGTATGTACGTATGATTAAATGAAGTATATTTAAATAAGTGTAAGGAAACAGCTGTTTCGTGATTAGCGGTGACAAGCGAAAACTTTACACTAGATGAGAAACCGACTGATCGTGACCTTTTGTAAACTGTATTTATGACAAAGAACTTCACAGATACAGATATTCTAACAATCTATCGGTAAACACACACCTTGTGTCCTCTGTCTCTGTTTGAGCTCGCGCTGCTCCACCGTGGTCGGCGGATTGAAGAGCGCGCTGAAAGACGGGAGGAGACCGGACTGACGCCGGTTTCATTTGAAATTTAAGCGGACTGACTCTGAGGCGATCGGATACTACTGGTTCCAACCTACTTTTAAGAAATATATTTTTTGATAAACGAACCCAAAACTGTCTATGCAGTGTGATGTGACTTGTGTCATGTGCAGGTGTGATGGATCGCGTATGGACCAATAGGGTGTCGGAATGTATGTGTATACTTCTCATCCAACCACAATCAAATTCACTCCATCCTGATGGCGCGATTTATCTGGATAGGGTTTTTTTCTTTCTCTCTCTGAACGATAACAATCCGGAATGAAATAGCAGTAACGAAGCTATTTTTTTAAATGTAAGGAGTAGAAAGTACAGATACTTGCGTGAAAATGTAAGGAGTAGAAGTAAAAAGTAAGAAGAAAAATAATTACTCAAGTAAAGTATAGATACCCCAAATTTCTACTTAAGTACAGTAACGAAGTATTTGTACTTCGTTACTTGACACCTCTGATATATATATATATATAATTTATACACACTTACCAAATTACTCCGATAACTGTCCGTTTTTGGAATAGCTTGAACCATCTTAATTTTCACTTCCAAGTTCTGAATGAACTCCACCACCATCCCCATGAGCTCTACCACATATCTGTGCATACAGTCATTTATACTGTTAGCAGTTCATTACAAAAATACAATTTAAATCAAAAACCACTTTCTGTGAGTGGCACATGAAATGCATCTGGCCTGTGAAGATCAGCATGAATGGGCAGGTTCTGCTGACAAAGTGGCTTTGTGAGTCTCTCTCGTAGGACTGTCTGTTCTCGCAACACTTCCTGAAGGTGGGATGTGAACTGTTGCAAGGAAACATACCTTTGACCTTACAACGAAATAGTAAAATTAGAGTCTTCTAGTATATCAGTTTTGTGAACCAAATGTGCATGATTCCATTTGCAACACTTACTGAGGTAATGAGTGTGAGTGACGTCTGCACTGTCTCTCTCCAGCTTCAGCAGCTCTAACTCTAGATTAGCCTTGAGAGAGTGGATGACAAACAAAATCACGCCAAGGCATAGTTCACTCAAAAATCTCAATTATTTCATTATTTACTCACCCCCAAGTTGATGGTAGCCATTGACTTTCATAATTTTTTTTTTCCTCCATACTATAGATGTCAATGGCTACCGTTCTTGTGTGCTCAACAGAAAAAAAAAGTAACTTTGGAACAACTCGAGGGGGAGTAAATGATGACAGAATTTTTGGATGAGTAATCCCTTAAAGGTTTGTAAATCAGAAAAATATTACTTAGTGAGATAAATATATATATGTTTGTTTCCAACCTGATCAAGATCACGTCTAATTCTGTTCAGCTGCTCAGCTTCAAGTAAAGATGTAGAAAAGACTTTTGAATCCTGTGGAAGAGCATTGAGCTCCTCCTATGAGATCCATAACACAAATGCTTGACATTATCCACCATAAAAGTTTAAAATATCCTTAGTTTCTAAGTTTACCTGTGTCATGGTGCCTGATGTGACACATCTGGCTAAAATCTTAGCAGCAGGTGTCACTGTATAGGTAATGGGGTCCCAGGGATTCATAACAAGCCTTGTTGTCGTTTTTTTCAGACCTGATGGTAATTAAACAAACAATGAGGCATAAAGATGAGTGTGTTTCTTCAGTAATAGGCATTTTAATGTTTAAGGGGCTTTTTTCATTATTAAAGAAAATAGATTACAACTTATTTTTATATAGAACGTTACGTCCTAGGAGCCCCTAAGAGCAAATAGTTATATAATATCATAGTTAAAAATATGGGAGTGGGATAAAAATATTATATTTCAATGGTGTAACTAAGCGTTAGCCCTCCAGACTTATGTTTCCCAAAGAAACCTTGCTAACTCTCAGTGTTTTATTTTTTGCTTTTTGCTCTTAGCTGCTCTGTAATATTAATATAAATGCTCCACCGCCTGTTGCTGCGTGAGTTGTGTTTTTCAAGGCGCCCAGTATTAACTTACTGAGATGTCCCCCGATCCGTCCGATTCCGATCAATAAAACTTCTGTTGTGTTTCGATTTCAATCTACCGCCTCTTTCTTTGTTGAACACGAGCACAGCTCACTTTACGCAAACGGATTAGAAGCGTTAGATGTCGTAAACACATGCATATATTCGCACAGTTCTTAATAATAAGCGTATGATATACAGATCGCCGAAAGCGTAGCGTGACGCCCAATGCTACTTCCTACTGTACGTCTAGCTAAATTCTCAGGTCCGCAGATTCAAAAATAACCACAAAGATCATTTCTGCACAAGAAAGCAGTTATAACCAAACAACAAAGTATAAGTCAATTGTTAATGACTGTTTTATATGCATTATTCAAGTTATCTCCGAATGCAGAATTTGTTGAATCAGCCAACGTTAAAACGTAGATCACTTTCTTCAACAGCTGCGCGCCATCGCTGTTTACAAAGGTCTGCGCGGAGAATCTCTAATTAAATAACAAAATAAATGCATTATATCAAAAGAAACAAACGTTTCGGCAAAGTAATTATCGGTCGAAATCATATCATATTCACGAAAGGTTTAATATATCGTGATGCGTATATATTTGACATGCTGGGGTAAATATCGGGTCACACAATGACAGCGGTCCTCCAGCGCAACAAAACCCGGATGTCACTGTGCTAGATTCATACTAGGTCCGTCTGAAACGATTTATTGAGTGTAGTTTGTGTTTACAGTAAGTTAAGATACAGCCAGAGAGATGTCGGCTGCGGCGCGTGTAGCAGCGCCCGTGATGCTGTCCCGGTTCCGCGGCGCACTGGTCGGCTCGGTCTTGGGCGACTGTATAGGCGGCGAGTTCGAAGGCGCCGTGGATGTGCCTTTAGATCGAGTCCTGCAGCATCTCAGCGCTCTGGAGGACGAAACACGGGGTGATGGTGAGGATTCACGTTTTTAAAGATTATACTATGAACATATTTACTTACGTTTGTATATAATCTTTGAGACTACTATGGTTTTCCCATATCAGAAGGCCATGTCAGTCGTACTGAAATGAAATCTCACACTTTTGCTTGTCTCAAAGTCTTTACTAACCCTCTGGTATTCCTCTTTTAGTGTCCACATTTGTGATCCTTCGCAGTAACATTTTTCATTATATTTATACTGTAATATTTTGAGATAATTTCATGGTACCAGGAAATATTCACCACTAAATCATATAAAGAATACCTTTTTGTACAAGCATTTTTTACTTTGAATCTAATTGTTTCTTAAATACACATCTCATTTACATTTTTCCCAGGAATTCTTCAGTACAGTGATGACACGGCCATGATGCGATGCGTTTCAGATTCACTCCTCACCAGGATGCCGTTTGATGAACGAGACATGGCTCGAAGGTTTGTTATCATTGGAAATGTTTAAAAAAGCAAGTATTGGATTCTCCTGATCATTTTACTTGATTCCAGATTTGCAAAGGAGTATAACCTTGCTCCGGGACGAGGTTATGGCTCGGGTGTCATACAGGTCCTGCGGAAGCTTGCATCGCCCCATCTGAAGGACGTCTTCCAGCCGGCACAGGCTCAGTTTGGCGGACGCGGTTCTTTCGGGAATGGAGGAGCCATGAGAGCAGCACCCTTTGCCCTGGCCTACAAAAGTCAAGCTGATGTCTGCAGGGTAAATAGTCATCAGATTGTTGAATATAAGCTAGTGGCATGCTGGAATTCAAAAAAGTGCAGCCAGCAATAGCTTTAGACTTTATATAATGAGGATTCATATAAATGGTTTCAACCTGGGTGCCTCAACATGGCTTAAGCATCTTTAAATTAATCAATTATTATTAATAAATTAAGTCAGTAATTGACTCAAATCTATTTAAGAATGCTAAAAACACATGAATCAACAGTTAAAGTGAATCATAATTCTTTCTTTAATCATTTTAACTAAAGAACATAGTTTTTAAATTTTGTATTTGTTATGCTGGTTGAAAGTCTCTTCACATCCCGAGAGCAATCAATAAGTTAAGAGGTATATTTGTATTTATATCATCTTTGGAAGGCATAGGACCATAAAATGTTCGGCCAATCAGATAATTCGGTCCGAACATTATGATAACAGTTAATGTATGTATTTGCATAGCTCCATGCACCCTGTTCACGCAGACTACCCTACCTTTTTTTATTTGAAAAGCTAATTTGAACTGTTCCAGGCTAACATTCAGTTCTTCCATTTGCTTTTGGCAGTACTCTCGGCTTGGTGCAATGTTAACACACTCATGCTCTTTGGGCTACAATGGGGCAGCGTTGCAGGCCCTTGCTGTCCATCTGTCTCTCCAAGGCGCTCTGGCTCTGCCAAAAGAATTCATCAACAAACTGATATCAGAAATGGAGGAGATGGAAAAAGATGAAACAGCCCAGCTTGATGCTAAAGCGTAAGTGAACTCATGGACAGAACACATTTCAGCTGTAAGTTTCTTAAAGGGATAGTTTACTCAAAAATGAAATGAATGTCATCATTTACTCACCCTTACATTGTTCCAATTTAATTGTTCCAATCCATTTGATTATTTCACCATGTTTTATTCCACAGACTCAATTTATCAGATTTCCCATATTGCTCACGATTGCACAGAGTGAAAGAACTTATGGACCGAAACAGTGTGAGCATTGAGGAGGTCATATCTGAACTGGGTTAGTATTGATTACTATTGATTAGCTTTGATTGGATCATTCATAAAGGCATTCTGTTTACACTCTGTCTTTATGTTAGGGAACGGCATCGCTGCCTTGCAGTCAGTGCCCACCGCTATCTTCTGCGTGCTGCATTGTTTGGAGCCCCGGGACGGGCTGCCAGAGCGATTCGGAGGACTGGAGAGGACAATAGCCTACAGCTTGGCTCTGGGTGGTGACACTGACACCATTGCTTGCATGGCAGGGGCAATCGCAGGGGCACATTATGGCATTGACTCCATTCCCCAGAGCTGGCAGAAGAGCTGCGAAGGGGTGGAGGAGGCAGATGATTTAGCCAGACGTTTGTATGATCTTTACTGCCTTCCACAGTTTGAAGAAGACAGGGGGACGTCAAGCTGTGAGAACAATCAACCGCATACACACCAGTGATCAACACACTGTAAAAACTGACTGACCCACTACATGGCTTTATGCAACATGCAGCCACACATAAGTGAAACTTTATCTGGCACTCAGTGTCAAATGCACTTGCTAATATACCATCATCTATGTTTATAAAAATGTGAAACTTGTGCAAAATGTTTACAATAAAAAGAACTGGCACCATTTTATTGGTAATGATCATGTGTTTTGTCCTTTCTTCACACTTAACCCTGTTTTGAAAACTACAAACAGTGGGGTTTTGAAGTTCACTAGTCAACATGTCTCTCTTTTTGGTGCATTTTAATTTAGTATTTAAATTAAAATAATTTTGAACCATAGAAACATTAAAACATACAGGTAAAAAATGTAATATGTTGCAAACATTTCATTATTAGATACTTTTCTCATTATTGTAGCTAAATTTTTTTGTAGAATTGTCTGCTCTTAGCTCAGAGTGACATCATAAAATAATTCTACAAAAAAGAGATTTAGAACGTTTTGTCCAGAGGCGAAAAAGGAGTAGTTTGTCTGAGAGAAAAGGTGGAGGAGGGAAGTGATGAGTGTGCATGTGAGGTCAGTCCCCGTACACCAGATACATCCACCGACCACAAGGAGGGGGTCCATCCTCGTCCTCCTGACAGGACACCTGTGGATATCATGAGGGAGGAGGTGGGCAGTCCAACAAAACCAAGTCAGACCAAGTTCGCTTTTCTATTCTGCTACAATAATGGTCTTTCTGCTACAATGCGGGATTCTGATCCCATAGTTGATGTCTCAGCTCTATTTAAATTTAAATCAAGTTTATTTTTACATAAATTAAGTCTGATTTTATTACGAAAACAAAATCTGTAGATGACAGAAATAGTCTGTCCAACCTTCAAACTACTATTTTTACAAAACTTTAATACTCCCTTTACAAAACAGTATGTGCCTTCAGAATAAAGTGGTTGATCTTTATCCAGCGCATTTATAAATCTATCAATCTAGATAAAAGAGAGAGAGAGACCGCAAGAAAACAAAACAGGCATCAGGCTTCTGTTGAAGTAGATGAACCTTCATCAGCAACAGTAGGGGGCAGTAAAAAGCTTTGCAAATGTCAAAGCACAACACGGCAGAAGTAGAGAGAGAGAGAGAGAGAGTAGAGAGGAACATGTGAGTGTAAAATGATGTCAAATGTGATAAACTAAAGTAGTTTGTGAAGGAATATAATAAATTACAACTATACGGCTTTTTTAGACGAAATATGTTAATTTGCACACAGGTAATTAGTTCATATTTAAGTTACTGGATGAGAAAACGCGCGGCAACCTAACAGTTATTTCAGCTGATGTTATTGTATTGTATACATTTACTTTAAAGCAAGCACTATTAATTGCGTCATGTCAGAGTCCACGACCCCAGGAAAAAAGGGCAATTTGACCGGAAGTGCCAGAAAACTAAAGGACGACGCCGCAGATTGGCATAATCTCATCCAGAAATGGGAACGATTAAATGACGAGGGATCCACGATTGCGACTAAAATTGTTAATCTGGGAATGAGCAAAAAGTAAGTCTTACATGTCAAACCTAAATACTATAAATATAAATTGTAATGTTTAGTGAAATTGTAATGCGTTTATATATATATGAATTAGTGTGTAAGCAACACGCCCGCTCGTTTATACCGGTAGCCACTGCTCTATATGTTCTATATTATAGATCAGTGCCTGTAACCCGTTTTCTCCATCCTGTGTGTTCACAGATCAGATACTGAGGCTGATGTTGTGATGGAAGGAGGCAGTGTGAAAGCTGGAGACATATCAGACAATCTGAAACGGAGCAACCAAGAGCTGGAGGAAGAATGTGTGAAGTTACAAGACGTTGTGGATAAAATGGTAACTTTTTGCAGAACGAGAATTAGCAATACTTAACGTTTGTACATTTTTATACAGTCTAAGTTGTTTCGCCAAAGGCAAACATACTGTCAAAGATGGAGAAGATGGTCCAAGCCGAGCGAGGGATCTGTGAGTTAGAAGCGTTTCAGTGGGGAGAGAAAAGAGCAGCTCCACTCTTCCACACGTGGTCCACACAACAGTTTGGTAAGAGCCAGAAATACTCATCCATCTTTATCAAAATGCCATTTCCATCCAAGATATACATTAGATTCTTCTTCACATCATATTTGAAGAAATTTGGGATTACTTGCTCACCAAATGAACAGGTGCCGTCAGAACGAGTCTAAACAGCTGATAAACACTTTTCTTTGTTCACTTCATAATACATTAATAGATTGCCTGGGAGTCATGTGGATTATTCTGACTCCAGAGGATCCATTGGTGAGCAACTAATGCTACATTTCTCTAAATCTGTTCTAATGAGGACAAAAATCATTTGACTTTTGTCCTCTTCATGACAGTTGAAGTATCTTCCAAGCTTTACGAGTCATACAAGCAGGAGTTGGCGCTGAAGAAGACTATACTACAAGAATTGGCCCACACTGCTAATGCTGATCTTTCCATGGTCTACCTGTCCTCGTGGCTGTATCAACCCTACATTGAGGACAGTGGGAAACTGCTACTAGAGAGTCTGCTATTGGAAACAGGTCACAGACCTTTGTGATGAGGACTGTGTAAACAAATGAAAGGCATATCATGACGTATACAGCTTTGATTGAATCCGTTTAACCTTCAAATTTATTTCTCAAAAATATCCTATTCTTATACTGTATTACTTCCCTGTAAGCAGTCTGTACCATACAAAGTCTTAACTCCATAAACTCACTCACAAAAGATTTAATGTCATATTTGAACATGTCCCTTTGTATTAAAAATGCTGAGATGTTTCAAAAACACAGTAAACCAGATATTTTATAAAAAGTAATAAAATAGTGCAATGACTTCTCAAATGACTTTTGCACTAGACAAACTACTAAAGAACAGAAACAATGGAACATCTGAGGCTGCGGTCTGAGATTATAAGCACCTCAAGTCTTCTCTGTTTGTTTTACAAATCTAGAGTGTCTTCAAACTGCTTGAAGAGGCAAGTTTTTAAAACCGAAATGTCCCCCCGTCTCAAAATACCATGTTTTTAGGTCAGACCTCTAGGGGTCGACTATTTTCAGCCTTAAGGTAAGGGGTAATTTTCAAACAAACGAACATCCAAAAGTATTTGAATAAATAAAATCTCATGGGGTACCGATTTAAACTGTATTGTAACTACAGCCTGGTTTTCTAACATGAAGGAACGGTTATGTAGATTTCTCTGGATGGCCTGTTGGATGGACACGGGATCACAAAAATCTTACCACAGCTTTTACTGAACCTCGCTGGAGTCCATAACTTAGTTTTGGCAGACAGTTTTTTCTTTTCTCCCAACTGTGCATGTTATGAAAGATTCAGTCTCCCGAATGAAAAGCCCTGGATTCCCTCCCAGGTTTAGTGTGTTGTCACAAATATTTCCCACCATCTCATCACGTGCAGCTACATAGTCATGGACTCCGAAACCAATAGTTAAGATATGCTAACGTAAGTCAACAATCTCTAAAATTGGAAATGAACGACAACCTTTTTTTGTATAAACAGAAAAAACACTAATACTGTTTTTATACAAATTTACAAAGAATGCAATAAAAGTTCATTGAAAAAACACCATCTCGCAGACAGAACGCATGTATGGTGTGAATAACGGACAAAAACAGGAAGTGAAGATGTGACTCCGTTAAGTCTTTCTTTCAGTTTCAATGCCCAGCAGGGCATGAACGGTCTCTAAAGGGACGCCTTCAGGAGCCTCGATGTGCATCATGGTGCCATCGGGCCCGTTGACAATGATGATGCCTTTGGCGGCTAACTCTTCTGCGCTCTGCATCACAAGCCCCTCTGCCGTCTGGATCATAACTGGAGAGTCTTGCTGCAACACCTGACTGGTCGCGGGATCTTCGAGAGCATCGGTCTGGCACTCTAGAACCTCTTGTTGAGCGGGTTCTTCTGAGTTCTTAATCTCGGAGTCTGTGCTCAGAGCTTGTTCCAGCTGTTTCATCTGATCCGCGATATCAACGATGACGCTACTGTTCAGAACCTTGGAGAGCTCTGGATCTTCTGTGGTTTTTGTGGCATCAGAATCTGAAGAAGGCATCTCCGTCTCCATTGGCTCTTCCTCGGTCCTCTCCGGGATGGCGTTTTCAGCGCTCTGTGTAGCATTGTCGGTGGTTAGATCTACAGAAGTCAAGTTCTCCAGTCTGGTTAGCACCACCTGAGGTTTACGCAGCATAGAGCCATCAATACTCTCGTCCTTCTGGATGCCATTCTGATGAACCTGATAGCCGTTGGTTTCTTCTTTGCAGTTTTCCATTTTAAACCTTTTTGCAGGAGGCAGCATTTTGGTATTCTAAGAAAAACGGAGAAAAAAAAGATATTACCATACAAATTGTAAATGTATTTTGTTCACATAAAATTATGACATGATGACCATAAGAGTGGAGTGGTGAATTAAATTAAGGCTGGTTCACACGGCAGGATAATCAGGCCGATTTTAGCCCCGATTCACCCCTTCCGACAATCTTAGGATGCTCCGATTATCGTAAAATAATCTGATCAAATATTCCTGCCGTGTGTGGTGTGTTAAGACCGCTCTCCTCTGCTCGGAAGAATGTCGGGACCGCTCCGATCTCAAATCGGGGATATCCAACATGTTGGATTTATTTGGCCCGATTTCTTCTCGTGTGTGGTGTCCCCCGAGGACAAACGATAACGCAGCCTGTGGACTGTGGCGTGTAGCCAATCAGAAAGCGAGGTGACGAGGCGGTGAGGAAGTGCCGGGAAACAGAAACAAAATCAAAACAACCGGCGGAATGGCGCACCAGAAAGTCCGGTGGACGTCGGAGATGGAGGACCAACTTGTCGACCTGTGGCAACACAGGGAATGTTTGTACAACGTTTCGTGTAAAGATTATCACAACCGAAATGACAAGGAGAGGAACTGGGCAGAAATTGCTGCTGCACTTGAAATACCAGGTAATGTTTATCTACAGTAACGTTACCCATCGCTAGCATGAAAGTCACGTTTGATCTCGAGGGATTTTGCGAGATTTCCCGTCTGACACGAGAATGCTCGGGAGTCAAATCGGTTCGTGTGTGATGTGTTGATATTGCCGTGTGGCTGCACACCACACACTGAACGATCAAAACTGTTAGACCCGTGATTTTTTATCGCCGTGTGTGGGGTCTCTCAGGTTTGGAAAATCGGCCGACAATTTTAAAATCGTCCCGTGTGAACCAGGCCTTAAAGGTTGTGGTTCAAAACCCTAAAGAAGCAAATCTAAGTAAAATAAGGGAAACATTCAAAATAATAATAATAATAATAAGCATGTCAAGGTTAACTTAAAATAACAAAAAGAAAAAAGAAATACTTTTATTCAACAAGGACATATGACATCAAAAGTAACTGTAAAGATGCAAAAGAGTTAATAATGTTACAAAAGACTTCTATTACAAATAAATGCAAAAAAATAATATTTAATCAAAGAATCTTGAAAAAAAAGAGAGAAAAAAAAATCTGTTTCCACAAAAATATCAAGCAGCACAACGGTTTTCTTGATCTGCATATAAAAATGAAAACACTGAAAGGTCTGCTTTGTCATCACATGAATAAATTGTACTAAAATACAAAAAAAAGAGACTTTTCCCACAACTTTCATCATGTTTTTGATATAATGCTTTCATTGTGTATCCATGAGATAAATCAAGATTACTTTGTTACTTATTAAGTAAATATTCTTTAAATAACATTTTAATAAATGACTTTAGTACAAAGTCAAAATGCAAGCTTTTGAGTTTTTTTTTTCAATTATTTAAAAAAAGACTATCAAACTTAGTCTTTGTACATCAGAATTTTACGAAGGGGTTTCTTCACAAGAGCATCCCATCTGGAGGTTCAGGCAGAGCGTCTAGTTACTAGACAGAATTAAATCATTTTGAAATTGCAGCTGAGCAATGTGTGATACTTGCATACAGGAGTCTACACTGGAATGATTTTTGCTCAGAACAATACCTCAATACTCCGTAGGCTCTTAGTGGTCTGATTTGTCTTTTGACTTTGTTGTCCTTCAGACGAAGTCAGGAGTTTTAGTGCATTGGGATCGGTTATACCCAGAGATTGTAAAACCTGGAATGACAGAAAATGTGTATGGTACTCAGGTTTGATTACAATGCTGCAGTGGCTAAATATCTTACGATTACTTACTTCCATGTTGTTGACCTCTATAGCTGGCCGGGAGGCTGGTGAAGTGTGCAAATATTCCAGGGCCATCTTCTTCACCTGGCTGTGTAGTTGTTCAAATTCATGGTAAACGCTCGGGAACTGCTGCTTTGACGGGTAACCCTTTTCCACCTGAAGGGACAAGAACACTGCACATGAAAGTGTGCATGAAATGCTTCCAACACTCATAAAAACATGGTATTTTACAGTGACAAATGGACATGACTAGAAAAATTATATCCCATGCTTCGGATTATCTAAACATACCTTCATCAGCACAAACTCCCATACAGTCATGACTCTGGCCAGACGTGGAAGAACGATCTCCATGAGATCTTCATCATCATACTGTTTAATAAACTAGAGATAGAGACGAAAGAAATTCAATAATTGCTGTTAGCATCAGTGATGTAATTAACTGCTCTGGTATTAACGCAATAATGAGAATATTTACCATAACATTACAATATTTGTTTGTAAAGATAGTAAAATAAAAGTTTTACTTTAATTGCTGAAACATAGCAATTAAAAAAAAAAATGTAATTTGGTTTTAAAAGGTTACACCACCCCAAAATGAAAATTTTGTCATTAATTACTCACCCTCATGTTGTTCCTGTTCTGCGTCAGCCGCACCACACAGATATGTTTTCTATGTTTATTTTATGATTTTATTTGAACAAAAACAACGTATCTGTGTGGTGCTGCTGATACAAAACAGCATACGCTCTTTGCGTTGAGTAGATACTCTCCAAATTGCCGCTACGGAGGAGACAAATTGTTGAATAAAGCATTTATTTTTGTTTTCTTTTTTGCGTACAAAAAGTATTCTCATAGCTTGGTAACATTACGGTTGAACCCCTGATGTGATACGGATTATTTGACCGATCTCCTTGCTATGTTTCTGGACGTTGATTCTGTTACTTACATTGCTGTCTATGGGAAGGTCAGGGAGCTCTCAGAATTGATCAAAAATATCTTAATTTGTGTTCCGAAGATGAACAGAGGAGTTACAAGTTCGGAACGACATTAGAGTGTCTAATTAATGACAGTCATTTCTGGGTGTAGTAACCCTTTAATCTATCAGTCTCATTACAATTTATATAAAAATTGATTGTAAAAATTATAAAAAAAAAACTCAAAAGTGTCAGTTCTACCCAGAAACACAGTGGGATTTTACATTTTCAATCTACACAGAAAATCTGAGATTTGAATTCAAATATTATCCTGAAAAAAAAAAAAAAAAAGCTAATCGGATTTTTTTATATATATATATATATATATATATATATATATATATATATATATATATATATATATATATATATATATATATTTATATTAGGGGTGTAACGATACGCGTATTCATCTGATACGCGTCTGTGCGCTATAAAACTAGAAAGTTTTACTACTCATTCTTACACTATGAGAATAGGGATGTCCACAGCAAGACTATCACGATAATGACAAAGATCACTTTAAGAAACATTTTTTCCAACTCGTGAACAAAATTTTTTGACAGCTTATCAGAATCACACTTATAATTAAGAGACGATAGGTGAGGACACGATCATATTTGGTGTGAAGGGTTAAGACATTCTGAAAAAAGATTTCTTTCATTCACATTGACCACATAATTTGTCAAAGGTAGGCCTGTCGCAATAATCAATATATCGACTTAATTTGCAATATACAGTATTGTTCAAAATAATAGCAGTACAATGTGACTAACCAGAATATTCAAGGTTTTTCGTATATTTTTTTATTGCTACGTGGCAAACAAGTTACCAGTAGGTTCAGTAGATTCTCTGAAAACAAATGAGACCCAGCATTCATGATATGCACGCTCTTAAGGCTGTGCAATTGGGCAATTAGTTGAAAGGGGTGTGTTCAAAAAAATAGCAGTGTGGCATTCAATCACTGAGGTCATCAATTTTGTGAAGAAACAGGTGTGAATCAGGTGGCGCCTATTTAAGGATGAAGCCAACACTTGTTGAACATGCATTTGAAAGCTGAGGAAAATTGGTCGTTCAAGACATTGTTCAGAAGAACAGCGTACTTTGATTAAAAAGTTGATTAGAGAGGGGAAAACCTATAAAGAGGTGCAAAAAATTATAGGCTGTTCAGCTAAAATGATCTCCAATGCCTTAAAATGGAGAGCAAAACCAGAGAGACGTGGAAGAAAACGGAAGACAACCATCAAAATGGATAGAAGAATAACCAGAATGGCAAAGGCTCAGCCAATGATCACCTCCAGGATGATCAAAGACAGTCTGGAGTTACCTGTAAGTACTGTGACAGTTAGAAGACGTCTGTGTGAAGCTAATCTATTTTCAAGAATCCCCCGCAAAGTCCCTCTGTTAAAAAAAAGGCATGTGCAGAAGAGGTTACAATTTGCCAAAGAACACATCAACTGGCCTAAAGAGAAATGGAGGAACATTTTGTGGACTGATGAGAGTAAAATTGTTCTTTTTGGGTCCAAGGGCCACAGGCAGTTTGTGAGACGACCCCCAAACTCTGAATTCAAGCCACAGTACACAGTGAAGACAGTGAAGCATGGAGGTGCAAGCATCATGATATGGGCATGTTTCTCCTACTATGGTGTTGGGCCTATTTATCGCATACCAGGGATCATGGATCAGTTTGCATATGTTAAAATACTTGAAGAGGTCATGTTGCCCTATGCTGAAGAGGACATGCCCTTGAAATGGTGGTTTCAACAAGAAAATTACCCAAAACACACTAGTAAACGGGCAAAGTCTTGGTTCCAAACCAACAAAATTAATGTTATGGAGTGGCCAGCCCAATCTCCAGACCTTAATCCAATTGAGAACTTGTGGGGTGATATCAAAAATGCTGTTTCTGAAGCAAAACCAAGAAATGTGAATGAATTGTGGAATGTTGTTAAAGAATCATGGAGTGGAATAACAGCTGAGAGGTGCCACAAGTTGGTTGACTCCATGCCACACAGATGTCAAGCAGTTTTAAAAAACTGTGGTCATACAACTAAATATTAGTTTAGTGATTCACAGGATTGCTAAATCCCAGAAAGAAAAATGTTTGTACAAAAATAGTTTTGAGTTTGTACAGTCAAAGGTAGACACTGCTATTTTTTTGAACACACCCCTTTCAACTAATTGCCCAATTGCACAGCCTTAAGAGCGTGCATATCATGAATGCTGGGTCTCGTTTGTTTTCTGAGAATCTACTGAACCTACTGGTAACTTGTTTGCCACGTAGCAATAAAAAATATACTAAAAACTTTGATTATTCTGGTTAGTCACATTGTACTGCTATTATTTTGAACAATACTGTATGTACATGACCTCAATAATTTTTGATGACGAAATATATCACCCATTATATTAACTTAAAAATGTATGTCACCATGTTTTGTACATTCCACTTGTCTTTTGCAGCTTTTCGTACATAACGTGGTGCAGGCGTGAGGAGCTTGTTCAAATTTAAAACGCTTCTACAAAAAAAGTTGAATCTGCAGATTCAGTCTTATTTAGGGATCTGTGCCTTTGTGCACACAGACATCTGACTGCTAAATACTGATTGTGTTTTTCAGTAATGGTGTGCACCGTTAATTTACAGAGAAAAGAAAGTCAGTGAGGAATCTGTAGATGGAAAAATCTCCATACAAGTTCTTCTTGCATTTTTATTATTTTCTACTCGTTACTTTGCTCTTTTTGTTAAAAAAAAAGAAAGAAAAGAAAAAAACAGTTTACTTACTATTTATTACGTTTTTAAGGTATCTTATATTTGGATACTTAATTTCCACAATCTAAATATTCTCAAAACTGTATAGTTTGTTGTCATTTGGAAGTATGTAGGCCTTTTTGCATTTTATGTTGTTACATTATGATTTTATATTCCATGGCATAAAAAGGTTTTTAAAATGACAATAATATCGATAATTAACCCAATTATTTCTGGGGCAGTATATCGCACAACAAATTAGTTGTTATCGTGAGAGGCCTACTCAAAGGAGAAACTATTAAATTCAAAATTCTAAACAGATGCTGTGAACTTTTGAATCAACCAATATTTTGAGAATACTTTTCTAACATTATGCATATATCACCCACCCCAGCATTGCACTCAGTAGTTACATGATGTAACGCAACATAAACCACAAATATAACAGTGAGAAGTCACTACATAAGAAACCAAAAAAGCATGCATAACTGATCTGAATGTCTGAAAAACACACATTTGTACAGCAAACCAGATCTTACTTCTCTCAGTCGATTCCTCTGTCTTTGAGCTTGCTCCTCCAAGCTCATTCCTCTGGGGTACTTGGGTGGCCGTCCTGGGCGTCCTCTTTTAGGTGGCCGCCCAGGCCTCCTAGGACGACCAGGCCGTCCTGGTCCTCTGGGCCGCCCAGGTCTCCTAGGTTCTACCCTCCCAATTTCTTGAACCTGAAGTATTTAATATGCAATTACCTGATCAATCTGATCCATTTTTAATGATCTGAGACCTAATATCAAACAAGCGAAACAAATCATCTTACTTTTTGATTACTGAGTGTTTTCACTTGACTAGCATTGGTGACTTCTGTTCCTGAAGGCTGTTCGTCTCTAGTTTTGGAGAGGTCTTCTGCTTGAGGTGGCGTCGGGTTCTTGTCATGTGTGGGATTTAGCTTATAGTGTCTGTTCAAACCGGCAACGCCGATGTACGACTTCTCACAGGTATCACATTTAAAAGCTTTGTCACGGAGGTTGACAGTTGCATCGGAGGACTTCTTCTTGCCTTCCTCTCCATCCTCATCCTCCACGCTTATCTCCGAGTAGTCATCTGAATCTGACTGGTGGCTTTCCGCCAAGTCCTCGTTCCTAATAAACTTGTAGTCTTTCGCCTTGTGCTTAGGTGGTCTGGACACCCGACCAGAGCGTGTCTGGATTTTCGGAGGCTTCTTCTGGCGATTTTTAACCTTCTGTGTGTCCTTTACAATGGCTGAAGTTGCGGTTTTTGTTTCTACAGTAATGACTTTGGGAGGAATCGTTACCTTGGCTGGAGGAGATGAAACTTTCGGAGATGGCACTAGGATCTTTGGGGTAGGAGCTACCGGTTTGGCTGGTGGACTCTTGACCGTGGCAGGTGCCGGGACGTGTACTTTACTAATGGGGACAGAAATGGTGCTAACAACAGGAGCTGGTTTCTGAAGGAGAAGCTGAATTGGAGGATCGCTTGGGTTTTGTAAGAAATATTGCTGCTGTCCAGGCACAGGGGTGATGTGGATGATCTGTGGGCTGCTCAATGTTCCTACGGTTGAAACCTTCACCAGCGGCTGACTGGCTGACAGATTCTGTGGCTGTAAAATTGTTATTGGAGTTGTCTGCCGTAGTTTATTGTCTTGCTTCAGAGGTACCTGAACTTGAATTTGGATGGGCTCAGCTGCCTGAATAATTCAAAATGTGAAAAAACTAAATTAAAAACACTTCAAATTTAGTCTGTGGACTAAATTCAGTTAATGCATATACAGAATATCTGATGCATGCAGGACACTGAAGAGCAGTTAGAAGGATGATACTACTGTAAAATAAAAGTACTGGTTTCTTTTACAAAACTTGTTTGTGACCATAGTTTCTGTTCATATAACATAATTACTACAAATATTGATTACCACAGTGAAATCTTAAATTAATATACGATTCATTTCTTTATGTAATGCACAGTTTTTAAGGAAGGAGAAAAGATATGGAAGTTAGTATGTGAAGAAAAAATGACTACAGGAAGAAAGTACAAAAAAAACTTGTAGGTAGTAAGGAAGCAAGTACAGAAGGAAGTATGTTCGGAAATAAGAATATAAGGAAAACATTGTGGAATGTACAGAAGAAGTGCTTTTGGAAATCTGCACAAAAGAAAGAAAAAGCAGCAAGACAGCAGAGGAGGAAAAACTTGTGGAAGAAAAAAGATACATTGAGGAAAATGTGTGTGGAAGAAAGGAAGCATGTTTGAAAGGAAGTACAGAAGAAAATGATTGTGTGTGAACAAATGTACAGAAGGATGAATGAAAGGTAATCTGTGCAGAAGTAAGTACAAAAGGAATGGAGGAGGTAAGTACAGAAGGATATAGCTGTAAGAGAAATTAGTATTTGTGGAAGGAAGGAAGGAAAGTAAATGCAGAAAAAATAAAAAGACACATACATGTGGTAAAAACTAAATACTTACAGAAGGAGGTATGTACGGAAGAATGGAAGTGTTTTATAGAAGCAAATACTTGAGGAAGAATGAATGCACCAACTTACAAAAGGAAATTTGTTCAGAACAGATGGAAAAACTTATGGAAGGAAATCTGTGCAGAGGAAATGAAGAGCAGAAGGAAATATTTGTGGAAGAAAGAATGTACAGAGGGACGCTCAGAAGGAAACATACAGAAGAAAAGGGTAGGAAAGGAAGAAGGTAAAAAAGGAAATACATGTGTGAAAAGGAAGTATCTGCAGAAGAAAGTGAATACGTGTGGAAGCAAGTAACGTTAAAGAAAATGCTGAAAAAAGGTACAAAAAGAAATTAAAGAGAGGCAAATGTTTCTAAAGAAGTTAGCCTAATATATACGCATGAAGTAAACAGAGAAAAAAAGAAGCGAATCAAAGTACTCCACAGATTTTCTGAGAAACCATTCACAAAAAAAAATGAATCGTCTCGAAATTCAATTACTTCATCTGATGAGACACGCAATGTTACCTTCTGCGCGGTCGCGTGCGCTCCGTTCTGCGCCTGCTGCAGCGCGACGTGTTTGGCGACGCTCTGCAGCTGCTGCGACGCGTTCTGCACGACGCTGGCGGGCTGCGGCTGGATCGCCGTCGCCAGCTGCAAGTTCACGTTACTGGACTCCAGCGCGATGTAGGAGGTCGGCTGCGTCGTGACAGGTCTCTGTAGTATTTTGGGGGTCGTTGCGTGGGTCGCAGCCGGCTCGGCCTGCGTAATCACCTGCGCTTTACTCACTATAATCTGCTGTACGTCCACTATGGGGGAGGTGGAGGGTTTCACAGCTGTCTCAGTACCTGCCACATGGACCAACTCTTGTTCCGTTAGCTGCTCGATTAACTGTTGCTGCTCCTCGGCCGATAAACCCGAGCTCTCCACGAAGCTGCCGTCGGGCTGCACGTAAATGATGGTGGTCGTCGGCGCGAGAGCGTTTAAGACGTCCCCGCTCACAGTGGTGCACTCAGCAGACACACCTGCCTCTGCAGTGGCATGGACATAAGACGTTATGAAACTCGGATCGGTTATGACCTCGCCGCTCACGATCTGCCCGATGACCTCCTGGGTAACGTTACCGTCCACGACTCTGACGTCCAGCGCCGACTCGCTGTGCATTAACTCGGCGAGGCCTTGATTAACGCCCCCTTCTGCGGCGGTTGGGGTCTTGCCTGCGTCCTCTTGATTATTTCCCGCTTCGGCTGTGGTTTGCATCGTTTCGGGCTGCGGCAGAGATCCGCTCGCGTCGAGGCTTTCTATTTTATCTGCTACAGATTTGGTCGCCGAATTATTATCGTCTTCATTGTCCGCCATTTTGTTTATAGGAGCAAAACTTGCTAGCTGACGTAGGAATCCTCTCAAGAGCGCGAGAAGTGGCCCTTTGTTTGCAGACGATTAACGCTCAAGATGTGAGTAATATTTGTGAGGTTGATTCAAAACCCGGTACAAAACATTTCAAAGGTGGGAAAATTTTATAATCCAGAGACGCTCGCGAAGGTAACGGTAGCCAGGCAATTGGTTTTCTCCGTCCATGCCACCAATGACGATAGCACGGAGGCTGGGTAACAACAAGATACGTCATTTCCGCTTTTGGCGCGCCGTTACCTCGTTTGTTTTTCTTTTACTGTCTATGGTTTTTCATAAAAGGCCTCTCTCTTTACCATATGCTCTTTAGGCCTCTCTCTTTAACATTTTCTTTACCCGCTTAAAGTTCCTGCCGCCTTCACACTAGAAACTATTTATAATAATTTAAGGAAAATAATCATTTATTTTATTTGTTTCATTAGTTTGTGATATATTATTATTATTTGAATATTGACTGATTAAGAAACACAATTTGAGTTAAGAAAGACTACATTTTGCGACACATTTTAGTCAACATTTTCCCTTATACTAGTTAATTCCTATGAATGGTGTGTATTTTACACATTTCACAAATAATATTACAATTATATGATTAATTCTAGGCCTATTTTATTCCAAATACCAGTGCTTATAGATATTAGGGTGAATACCTGCAAACTGAGGTTTTTGTTTGCATTGAGATGACTGAACCTCTGTGTCATAGAGAATACTCTTTTTGGACTAAACATCAGTGTAATATATATATATATATATTATTTTATATATATAAACATCAATGTAGTATTGGTGGGTTTATTGGATGATATTGCACTATTCATATTTTGCACAGACTGTACATTGTTCAAGCTATTACATTGTAAACTAACGTTGTTACTGTACAAATCACAGTAAACTATCTATTAAAATATTATTGCACTACTGATATTTTGCATAGACTATATATACATTGTTTAACAATAGTATTGTACACATAACTGTATTTAATACCACTGTTCTTACGTTGCTGCTGTTCATAATGTACATATAACCCTACAATGCATCCCTTTTTATATTATGTACATACTCTTCTTAATATTGTATAAGTTATAGATTATCTTACTCTGCACTTATCTGTATATAAAACACTATATTCTTGCACTTCTGATTAGATGCTAGATGCATTTCATTAGCTCTGTACTTGTACGCTGTATAATGACAATAAAGTTGAATCTAATCTAATCTAGTGTAGGTTATTCGGGTACATGACCTATTACAGTAAATGTCCAGCAGAGGGCAGGAAGGGACCATTTTTACATCCCTCAAGCTTTACTGTATATGCCATCAAGCCACATTTTACGGTCTCTCTTTTGTCGTAATGCTACATCAGTAAAACAAACTGAATCATTCTTATCACGTTATTGCCATTATTTTAATAAGCCAAAATACCCTAAAACAGAGCAACAACTAGCCAATAATATATTAATATCGGCCTAATAATGAACAAGTCCACTTTTAATTTAACAAATGTTTATGCCTAAAACATTTACCATAGGCTACATAAGAATTCCGGAATTGTTCTTTCAATCAAATTTTTTTTTTCAATCAATATTGAATGTCTAAAGAAACAGATTTAGATTGTAAAGCCTTAAGAGTTTAGTGTGTCTGCAATGTTCTATAAACAGAAAATAATTTTCAGTGTATTTAAAATGATCAAAGCGTTTTCAAATAATGTGAGTGAATAGCAATATTTAAATGATATTTTATGGCAGGTGTCATTCAAAATGGCCTTATTTATTTAGCATAATTATAGATCAGGACATATATCATTTAAAATGTATATTTAAATATAAAATTAGTCACAGGAGCCAGCTGGAAAGATTGCAGGTTACAGAATCAATTAATAATTCAAATCAGTTTGATTAATAAAATATGACTGGTGTATTTTACATGCATACTATCAAAGTGAATTTGTCAGATATTACCTAACGGCACAGCAGCTTGGTGATCATCACAATCTGATTAAGAAATCACAGCATGGATTTGCCACTAAGATCATCACAGATAAAGTCCAGTTCCTCTCATAGTCAGGCCTCTAATGGCCCCCATTAGTGACCTTGTGGGATTAGAAAGTACTTTAATTCAGGATTCCTCTTAGAGAGAGTCTCTGAAACTTGAGTTTTGGTGAAACAAAGAAACTGCTAATCGACACAAACAGCTTTACCAAGTCTTTCTAAAGATAAAAACAACTGTCTGAAGAATAAGTGTTGATTAAAACACGCTTTTGGAATCCGTTTGAGGTTCAAACAACATTTCGTTTATTAAACCATGTCTAGAGCAATACAGGGAAATGTAAAAGGCTAATATGCCTGACAGGATCACTGGGTGAAAGAGGATAGAGATACAGTATATTCTGTTGCCACGTAAGCCTAGCCTTATCACCCCAGATGTCGACTAATTAATTACGCAGCCACTAAGTAAATTAAATTAGGATTGAATTAACAGTGTGTATCAATAATCTGTTGACAGGCCTTGATAATAAGGGCATGGAAAGGATCAACAACCCAGATGAGGTAGAGAGAGAGCGTGCAACATCCCTTTGGACGCTTCTAATCAGCACAATCCTGATTGATTTCACAATTCACAGATTAGTCAGAGGGAGACCTATATATTTTTATTCATTAGGTTTAACATGGACATTTTAATGGCTAATATTTAATTATGCACAGTTGTTAGATAATTACCATGCTTTTCTCTATCCTGTTATGTGGGGATTTTTCAATTGTAAGGCATCCGAGACTGCTAATATGAGACAGAATGATTGTAATCCTGGGCCTTTTACATTTAAAATATAAAGATAGATAGATAGATAGATAGATAGATAGATAGATAGATAGATAGATAGATAGATAGATAGATAGATAGATAGATAGATAGATAGATAAATAGAAAGATAGATAGATAGATAGATAGATAGATAGATAGATAGATAGATAGATAGATAGATAGATAGATAGATAGATGATTGTATATGTGACAGCATGCATGAAGGATAAATGGTATTAATTCAGGAGAACTATAGTCTCAGTGAGAGCACCTTATCTAGGGCTGTTTCCCTGCTCTCTCCCATATGTCTGTTATGCATGGCTCCTGCTGTTTAATCTGCCCAGATTGAGGCCTCTCAACTGTGTGGGATTACGCTCAGTGACACACAACTCTTTTGGTGACATACAAACGATTGTTACTCAGGCTCCATAGCCCGAAAACACACTATAAAAAAAAATAAAAAAGCATTCACAAATTGTTCGTTGTAAATAAAACAAATATTACAGTACTTTTTACAAGAAAATACTTTTTCATATTTTTTGCTTTAGAATTTTAGTTGACTTCACTGTTATTTGCCATTTCTTTGTAATTGTTACTAAAATTTATTAGCAATTTTTATGTTTTTTTCAGTGCATTGCAAAAGATTTGAACGCAAGTTTGGATTTTAATTACTGTTTGTAAAGATTTATTTTTGGTGTACTGTATTTGAAGTGAAGTGGGAGAGAGGGGGGTGGGATTGGGAAAGGTCCTCGAGACGGGATTTGAACTCGGGACGCCTGTAGTGCAACAGCTCTATATGTCAATATGATATAAAATTATACCTAAAACAGTTCCGATGCTGTACATAAAATCTGCTTACGTAAATTGATGCATTTTATGTTCTCCATCACTTATGATTGAATTTAAACACACTTGATGAAAAACAGGTTTGTAATGTTCATCTTTTTTTTGTAATTTGATTACATTTGACATGTTACGAAAAAAGCACATAAGATACAGTACATTAATGTATAGTTCAAACAATACTGTAGCAGGCTATTTTCATTTACAATATATACAGCAATACATTCTATTACAACGTTTTAACAACAGAGTTTGAAGACGGGGCACTGTACAAAAGTAAAATGAAAAGCACTTCAATTCTGTTCTTTCAAGCGCAAGAGGAGCTCTTGACCAATCATTTTCTGATGTCAATATTACTTAATATTGAAATTATATCATAAATATCCACACTTCTATGGTTTTGTTCAATTGAGCAGTTTTGCAAACAGCACTGAGGAGGCTGCCAACATGATAAAGGGCCCTATACTTATTCATATTAGTTTTATGGCTGGAATCTTTGTAGGCTTATATTTGAAAGAGGAAGAAGAAAAAAAAAGCTATTAATCACTGGCATGATGGACTGATGCTGCTATCAAAATCCTGAATATTTCTAAATGGGTTTGACCTTGCTAATGTGAAATAAAAAGCAGAGGAACATTGAGAATCTATCAAAAGTCCAGTGCTGTCATGAGATCAGTGCAGGAATATGATATTTTCACACCAAGCCTATGTTTCTTGCGCTATGAAGGGATGAATAACAGTGCATAATCTAAGAACTCTTTTCTTCTTCTTTTGCGTCTAACTGTTCGCTGGACTTCTCCTCTGACACTGACGTCTCCATTTTGTGCTCTAGTCTCTCAGAGGAAACCGTTCCCAGCACTTTGGCACTGTGCTCCTGTGCTTTTGCCCTGAGAACAGCAATACTGTTCTCCCTCAGTTCCTCTTTGGACATGGGTGACTCTGTCCTCCTTTCCTCAGCCTCGGCGGCTTCATCCGGCTTGGGATTGGTCGGTTTCTGAGTGACATCTGCCTTCTCGTTTGATTGGACTGCAACGGTCTCCAGGGTCTTCTTGTGCATCCCTGCAAAGAATGGTGGGTATTGGTGTTTAGAAAAGCAGCTGGTGGTAGGAAAACCATCTTGAACTGGAAACAGCAAGAGACAGATTTTAGATTTAGTATCAAAATATGACTAATCTTAGCCATGAGAGTCATGAATTGCATCAAAAATAAATGGATAAATAAAAGATGGATACATTAAAAAATACAATAGGCCTATTCTTTTTAGATTTTGATATTATAATTAATCATTTAAGTAAATTCCTTATCTATTTATTTAGTTATTTTTTTATTTACAGGTAGCCAATGAGACGTGATAGTCAGCTGTAAAATATCATTTGCTGAATATTTATGTTAATTGTTTTTTAATATTCTATTTTAAATAACAAAAAAAATGCAGAGGAGTTGTAGCAAAACAAACAAACTGTATAAACTAACTAACATAAATAAAACAACATTAATTACATTTATTTATTAGCAATTTTATTATATGACTACACTGTTTATTTTCTGGATATGTTATTGAAATACAGAAAATTATTGCCCTAAAAAGTGGTAAAATTATATTTAAAACACTTCAGTAAATATCTGTTGAATAAAAATAGAACATTTAAATGATCAACCGAGAACATTATTGTAAATGTAATCAAATTGCTTAATTTACAGCATGTTTAAATTCTAAACAAGCTTGTAATGGTTAGGCAATTTTTCATCGTAGAGATATGATATAATGTAAGCCATGCAGTGTTGATTCATATAACTTGTTGAAACTGAGCAGTGCTGGGTGACAAATGAAACAGTATTTAGAATATAAGCAAGGCTGTAAATTATTATAAAAGACAAGATTTAGAGAAGAGTTTATATGAAAACATTCTTTCCACTTAATGAAAAATATATGATATTGATTTATTTATATGTATAGTTATGATGATGGTGAATAAAGATCAATTTGTTCTTTAAATAATAATACAAATAATAAAATAATAACCAATCTTCTGGCATACCTAGCAGCCAGGGAGCACAGGAGTCCATGACGCCATCTTTAGCAGACTTCAGTATGGACTCAGGAAGAGGGATGGAGTGACGCACCATGGCACCGTAGAGCCCGTATTCAGCCATCACGCTGCTACGACCCCAACACTTCTCCCGCTTTCTCCACTTGGCCCTCCGATTTTGGAACCACACCTGTCCACAATGAAGTGTGATTTGCATATTGGTAAAGGTGGTCAAACGGTCCTTCTGAGATGTCTTAGTGACAGACTCACTTTCATTAGGAAGAGATGAAGTGAGGAGGGTGAGACTGTCAATCTATGTGTGTGTTTCACTGAAGAAAGATAATCATACAGGTTTGGAACAACACGAAAGTGGGCAAATAATGGCAGAATTTTCAGTTTTGGATGAAGTAATGCTTTTAATTAGTCTGGAAAATGTAATTGAACAAATAGTTAGCAACTTGCAAATACAGAGCCCATAACAAATATGTGACCCTGGACCACAAAACCAGTCATATATAGTGTTGGTATATTTGTGGCAATTGCCAACAATACATTGTAGCCTATATGGGTCAGAATTGTTGATTTTTCTTAAATGCCAAAAATCATTGGGATATTAATTAAAAATCATGTTCCATTAAGATATTTTGCAAATTTCTTACTGCAAATATATCAAAACTCATTTTTGTTTAAAACTTCATTTGAACAACTTTAAGGCCGATTTTCTCAATAGGCTATTTAGATGTTTTTGCACCTTCAGATTCCAGATTTTCAAATAGTTGTATCTCAGCCAAATATATCCTAACAAACCACACATCAATGGAAAGCTAATTTGTTTCGACCCTTATGACTGGTCCAGGGTCACACAATCACATAGGCCTATGTAATTGACATATTTTTAATGTATTCCACTGAAAATATATGCTACTCTGTTTTTATTCTTAACCAATGATATCTCACAGCTGACTATCAACTCTCTGGCTCATCATATGTAGTACTGTCGTAAAATCGAGCGAACAGTTTAAGAAGGCAAGCGCCATAGTATTGATTTCCGCTGAACGACGCGACGCGTGCCGTCGAGTTCTATCATGACGCGACGCGACTCCTCTCCTCTCATCGCTTAAGCATCACTTGCCCTTCTCTAATTCCAGCTGCTAGCAGAGCTGACGGATGAGAGGAGGAGGGGCTCCCGGGTCCAGAGAGGCCAGACATTGGATAAGAAATTATCAAAACCATTTTCCAATCTCTTCTGGTAATGCCGATGATGATAGCCCTCGTTTCATGCAAGATACTCTTTGAGGAGAAATTGGTTATCGGGCGCTCAAAAGACAGCGGGTGAAGACAGCGACGAGAGACGACCCCAGGGGCACGCACAAGCTGATTGAAAAATAAGTAAATTTCGAGCCCAATCGATGGTGGACAGGCGGGCAAATATCACGGGAAATTAAACGAGCAGGACCCCCGAGAGCAGCGCCATTGACCCGTGCTAATACATTCAATGTAGTTATTTCATTTGAACTCCCCTCCTCTCGCCACATCCCTTCCCCTGGAACACGGCGAGCTTTTCTCATTTAACTAATTACACTCGATGAGAAAATTAGATGTTAATTTTACTTTGGATTGAAATAGAATTATTTATTTATTTCCGTATTATTTATTCACCGAGAGGCACCGTAATGAGAAGGAAATTAAAAGGCGTGCCAGCAGATGGATGGTTCAGGTCACACAGTAATCTTCTTCCGCCTTGATTGCTTGATTAGGTCGTTAGCGCCTCTCTCTCTCTCGCTCTCTCTCTCTCTCTCTCTCTCTCTCTCTCTCTCACTCCCTCTCACACACACATACACAAACTCAGAGAGCAAACTGTTTCACATCCAACTGAGGCTGATGAGATATTATCTGTCAGAGTTGCTGCACTTGATCGATATAGGCTCAGTGTGAATTGTACAATAACTTTTAGGGCTTTCAAAAAAGGAATTTTGGCTTTTTTATTTTAATTTTATTAAACGTCCTTTTAAAATTATTACATTAAATATTAAAGGTAATTTTTATGCGTTCTATATGTTCGTCTAGCAGCGCAAATGTGTAATTTGGCTCGATTATAGATCATAATCTACATCCGTTGCATAAGACAAAGTTATTTGGGATAGGGCCTATAGCTATATATAATAAAGCAGTACGTGATGTTATTCGTCAGAGCGTAGGCTACTTTATAAACTGAACTCAGGAAACTAATAGCAGAGAAAATCGCGAGCAGAGTGGTTGGCTTCCTCTGTGATCGTTACTCGCTTTGACAAAAATCGAAAATTTCTTGTTACTGAAACGTGTTTGTTGAAACATATTCATATATATATATATATATATATATATATATATATATATATATATAATTTTTTTTACATTTTTTTTACATAGGCCTATCTAAAAATCCATAATTAGTGAAATTGACTAATTAGAGAGCTCGAACTCCCATAATTCGCCCTCCTATAGCCTTAAATATTAAGTTACCCGATGTTCACCTTCTGCAGCGGACATCAAGAAAATAACGACTAACCATTACGCTACACCACAATCCATCCAGCGTATGCACAGGGAAAAGATACTTCAGCAGTTCCTTTATTTGCACCGTTTCCTCAGATAACACAGACACCTGAGAGTCCAGCTGATTCAACAATGCACGGGCCACGCGGAAGATCAAAGGTTTGAGGCAGTTCAGAGTTTCTTGAGAAGGCTTAGCATATCTGAGACACTGAGAAACCTCAACTGGTGCTTCATGTGGAATATTTTCGTCTGCCATAACCCAAAATGGATGTTTTATTGCATCCTTAAAAAATAATTTTAGTCCTGTTCGATTTCCCCCGTTTTTTTTCAACTGCCTATTCAATTCTAAATAATTAAGGCCTAAAACACACAATTAATTTAGGCCTAAAACAACATGCTGGTAACTACCTTAGTCATATTGTTATAAAAACAGGAAAGCATTTATCTTAAAAAAAAAAAAAAAAAAAAAGTCTTAATGTAAAAGCAAAATACTATAAAGACCAATACCCTTTTAACTTTATTTTGTAGGCCTACAACAATAACAACAAATAGCCATAGGTTACTCGTCAAATAAGATAGCCAGAAAAAAGCCTCACTGAATGCCGGGGCATAGCCTACAAGCAAAATTATTCGTGTAGGCTTTTTATTCAATAAATAAAAAATAGTGGTCGAAGATAGCACATTGTCGTTCTCTCATATTCTCATTTAATTCAGAAGGCGAGTGTAAATCGTTCTCTACCTGTATTCTGTCCTCGGGCAGCTCGGTTTTCATGGCCAGCATTTCTCTGGCGTACACATCCGGGTAATGAGCCTCGTTAAATGCCTTCTCCAGTTCTTCCAGCTGGTAAGATGTAAAGATTGTTCTACAAAAGAACAACATGCAATTTTCTTAGGAAATCAACATTAGAAACATCACATAAACTGCATTTCAAAAACTACTCAAATCACGAGGACCATCCGCAAATGTCGAGGCCAGTTTTCTTTTAGGTTTTAAAATATAAATGCAATTGTGTGTTTTATTTTATTATTTTCATTTTATTCTTATTATTTCATTTTATTTTTTTTATTTGTAGAACTGAACAAATGCAGAAACATTACACATTGATGTATTAATATAATGTATCAATATAATGTTTATTTCTAAATAGCCTAAACTGTTTTTCCCCTCTACCTGCAATATAATCTAAATGCCTCTTAAAATATAACGATGTAAAAATACAAATTAGTAATAACGACATTGCCATTATTATTATTATTAGTCTATTATTATTAAAACACCATAGGATTATATTTTGACTGCCTATAAAACCTACGAATCTTTAATTAACGAATTACGAAAAAAGAAATGTCATTTTCCAGTTGAGGTCAAACTGGCAATGATGACTGCCAAACCATGGAGGAAAACGTTTCAGAGGACTATAATCATTCTGGGCGTTCCTTTTGTTGTTTCGGATGTTTAATAAAATAATACTGTATCATTTCACATTAATTTGAGTGTTTTTAAGACTACCTGTGTCGTCTCTTTTTTCTCTTCTTGCTCTGGATCAGTGACGATTTCGATACTCTCCTTTCGCTTGAAGAGACATCCTCTGAATCTGTAACATCGGGGGAAATGTTATTCAAAATGTGAAATATTACCTATGTTTTGCAATAGCACTTTAATTTTAAAAGCATTTTTGACGATGATAACCACGTAGTGTTTGGTGTTAAATTATAGGCTAATTTCCTACTATCAAAAATAATACAATTTAAATAAAAAAAGATAAATTATTTTTATAAATCACATTGTTATCTTGATAGTATTTATAAGATTTGCAGCAAGAATGGTGGTTTAGGCTATAACATGTAGCCTAGATGTTTATAGGGCCTTCAGTTAACAAAAATGACTAGTGCACTAAAACAACGAGAAATTGAATTTCGATTTTGGAGAAACTGAAACATGAATTTCGCAGGCCTGTGTACCTGAGCTGGCGGACTGGTTGGTTTCCAGCGGTGCCACTGTCCTGTTGAGCGGCTGCAGATGCACGTTCTGCGCGTCTGACAGCACCTCGAGAAACGCAGGCTGGCTGTAGAACGATGGAATACCTCCAGGGCCAATTAATCCCATCCCGACCCCAACACCAACTCCAGCTGGACCGAGCATCGACCTGCTCGCTAGAAGGTGCGCCCCGGCAGGGAACGAGTCCAGTGTGCTCCGAGGAGCCGAGGACGGCTCTTTATTGAGTCCCAGGATCTCCTGGATGCCGAAGCCCGTGCATTTGGGCGGATGTGTGGTGCTGCTCTTTGACAGATGTGGATTGTTATTTCCCCTGTTCTCAGCGGCACACACCGATTTTGATTTGTTCAAACTTTCCGACAAAACAGCCCCATCCTTTCCTGTCATGGTGCCTCTGAGACTATTCCCTTCTTCACATACGAGTCGGTCCCTTGTGCACGGCGCAATACGCATGATCCCTCTAGAAATTCTCCTTTTATCCAACAGGTCCATCCCAACAAGGGTCAAAACTCAACAGCCAATCAGCGGCGAGTAAGTGATTTAGAATTCCAGAGGATACAGGATGCTGCTCTCGCTGTTTTTTTATGCATCACGTCATTTCATTCACATCACATTTTGCTTACAATTATGTGTTAATCAGACATTTATCCAAAATCAGCAAATAAAATGAGATCACTTCGAAATTACATTTCGAATTAAATGTAAGGCTACTCAATTTAAGTAATAATAGTAGCCTAACAACAATCGTTGATACTAAAATGGTTTTTTTTTTTTTTTTTTTTTTTTTTGCTTCAACGTGACAGGTGTATTATAAACCACTTTAGGAATCTATTATTATTTTATTTTATTTTAGCGTGCATATATTCATGGTAAGATGTAGATTGCCATGTGGCTTTTTTTGTAGACAATTAGGAAAATGTCTGAAATAGAAAAGGACATCTGAAAAAATTATTGTGAGGCAGCATCGCCTGATGCACCAAATCAAAATAAATAAATCAATTAAAATAAATAACAATAATTAAGAAATGTATAAAAGGGCAAACCTGACAAATTAGTCATTTTATAAGTAATCTGTTTTATAAAACGAATAAATAATTCAATCATATAAGGCCGAACGTTTGTCACTGAAATAGGTTGCTTAGCTCATTTCTGTTGGATGTTGAAGGATTGATAGGGAACCTGTAAGGATTTATAGTATAATTCTTATCGCTAGCCTATATATTTCTCTTTTGCAAAAGCTAAAACTCTTTTTGTGCTCTAAATAAAAAGCTTCGATCATAAGTGCAAGGCTTTAAATAATGAATATAAATGGGTCATGATGTCTGAAAGTAAGTTCTGAAAATATATATTTACAAATGACGATGATTTGACAACGTTTAGTGACATTCCGTTTTATCCTTTTATATAAAAAAGAAAAAGACAAATAAAAAGAAAAAAGGCACAATATTGAAGAAAAAATAATTTTCAAGAGTTTTAGCTTTTTAATTAGCTAATTAATTTTATTAAAATAAAAATGAAATAAAATAAATGAAAAAACAATATGCTAAATAAATCAGAAAACGAAAAACATTTGTCAATCATATCACTGTAAAATTCTTACAATAAATTATAGGAAATCAGCTTAATATAACGCGTAAAGCGTGCTTAAATTTGAATATTAGATTGATATTTAAATCTTGGTCAAATGGAAGCAGAGGGCAATCACCAAATGTGGGTGTCTAATTTTATTGGTTTACAATAATACAATTAGTTTTTATGTGTTTAATTTAAAAGGGTAAAGGTCATTTATAGGGGGGAAAGTCCATGGTTCATTATTATATTTTTCGCTGTTCTGCACTTTCAGAAGAACTGTTGCATATAAAACATAGTTGTACCTATCTGAACAGACTGCAAAATATAGCTTATTATAATTACATCCACGTTTCTTTAATACATGAGGTCTAATCAGCTATTACTAAATTACAGTGGGATTTTGATTCGTTTTGCAGATAATTTGTGGCACAATTTGGACATCTGGACAGATGAGAGATAATTTATGGAAATAAGCAGCCAGCCTCTGATGAAGACAGAGATAACACCAATCTTATCAAAGTAACATGTGCTGATTCATAAATAAACGTCCTGATTCATATGACACCAGCAGGGTTTTCTGGCTAATTAACAGCTAGACCCAACACTTGGAGAGGTTTTATCATGCTGAGTTTTACTAATAAAGGTGCACTGTGATCCTGTTTCAACAGATTAAAATACAGAAAACCTAGAGATTTGTGGCCTTATGGGACATTATTCAATTACCTATCCATGCTAATTCTTTGTTGGCCTGGCTCCATGGCAATTACATGAGATGATCATCAAAACCGGCAGCAACACAAAAGTAAAGTTTAACCACATATAGGAATACAGCAAACGACTGATCTGCAAATTTCAACAACAAATGCGTAAGCAGTGCGAGAGAATAAAACTTCACGCAAGAGTTTCCGGCCGCATCGCCTCAAAACATTAAACCCCGCACCACTGAGCAAAATATCACCGCTGCAATTACATAGGCACCAGTTGAAACTAATTAGAAGCCATTAAGTGGAAATTTCATTAAGGGTAATGAAGAAATCAATGTTATCAAGATATGCTAATGACACATCACCCGGTCTAGATAAACCCATCTATTCACAAGACTTGCTCTGTCAAAGCAGCCTGTCAATTACAAACTGCTTCCTGTTCTCTCCTAGCCACCGCTTCTGCTGTAATCTGTGCAGGGCTTTGTTGTTTATTGTGAAAGGGGAAAAAAACCCACTCTCCCTCCGTGGCTTTTAATAATCCATCTACATATGAAAATGACTGCATCCTGATTTACATGCATAAGAGGACGAACTAATAAGTAATAAAGATTTGGTTCAGTCATTCGTGTAGATTGGGTGGCCTATCAAAGTCTGGAAGATCTGATGGTGGCAGATTAAAAGGCAAACAGCTGTTGCTAAATTTGTCCCCCCAGCACCCTCCCTGAATATTCAGTCTCTTGTGGGCCTACTGCCTACTTATTTTAAGTGAAATCCACCATACAAACAAAAAGTGAGCAGTTGAAATACTAAAAAAGTGATTGCGTTAGTCAAACAGACGGATGGCAAATAACACCTCTGCCTTGACCTCTGCGAGAAATATGGGACGCAACCCTTGTGTATTTGTTCATAGCTGCTAAAAATGAGAGTTTGTCCAAACTTGTAACAATTACAGTATGATGTGATGAATACAGATAACGACCTCTCTTATATTGAAATGCTTGACTGCTATTTGTCTTTACGAATAACTTTCTTCTGCTGCTGGAAGGTCACTGTGAGGTAATGAGCTTTGGGATGTCGCTGTATTATAGGGACATTGTATTGCATTAGTCGGCCCCTACACAGATTGCTGGTGCTTGATCTTCTCATGCCAGGCAATCTAAATGAAGAATTGCTTGTGCTCTTCTGGTCATAATTCTGTATTTGCAATGTATTGGAAATGATGAATTGTTTTTAATGTTGCATTAAGTTTTTTTTTTTTACACCAAGCACACACAGTCTGGAGCAGCATAAAGGAGTGAGTCCTAACTAAACCCCCAAAGCTCCACTCATGATCCCCTTCATCCAGAACCTCTGATATTTTACTGGATATTGTTTACCATTAGTTGTGTTAATGTGACATTTATGACAATCATTCATTTTTTACATGAAAAAAAAAAATATTCCAAATAAACACTGTCCTTCTGAACTCTCTATTCATCAAAGAATCCTGAAAAAAAAATATCGGCTTCCATGAAAACGTTAAGCAGTACAACTATTTTCACCGTCCAAAATTTTTTTTCTTAAGCACCAAATCATAACAGAAGGATATCTGAAGGATTGTGACACTGGAGACGGAAAAGTCAGCTTTGACATACAGGAATAAATTACATCTTGAAATATATTAACATAGAAAACTTTATTTAAACTGTAAGAACATTTTACAACATACTACTGTATTTTTGATCAGCATAAGAGACTTCCTTTCATAAACATAGTTAGGTTTAAAGAAATATTCCAGGTTAGATACAAGTTAAGCTCAATCAAGGCCATCCCTCCTCTTCTTTAAAAATAACAAAACGTGTAATTAAATAACATTAAAAAAAAACACAGTTTAAAATGTAATTAGATGGCAACACAATGCCATAAATCCTAAAGCAACAGTAAAAACGCCTAAAGAATAACTGCAGGTGCTTTTATACAGTTATAGGCTTTACATTTCCATTTTTATATCCTCCAAATGTTGGCCTCATTCACTTCTTTTGCCTCAGCGTAACCTTTTTGCAGAAAAAAAGATTTTTTTGCCACAAGTGCTGTTGACTGAGCTTAACTTCTATTGAACCCAAAATGTTCTTTTAACAAAGCAAACTCAAATATCAACAAAAGTTAAGAAACTTGTTTTTAATTCAACTGAAATGCCTGAGTTTTTTTTTTTTTTTAAGTTACTTCTAAGGCTACTGGGAATCTCCTTTTCCTGAGACTAAGGATTTTCCGAGCGGATACTGAGGACAGTGGCTAACACCTTGTGCTGAGTAGGTGGAAAAAAAAGGAAACTAGAGTTCTCTTCCTCATGAACCACTAAGAGCCCGGTGACCCCCTGATGCAGAGAGAGTTTGCTAGCTCCAGTTTTCTCATGCAGCTCCCACAATAGCGTGTTTGGAAGCTGCCTGCCGGCATTGCTTAATTAGGCGAGGAGTTGATTCATTTGCACTAATTGACAGCTAATTAAAGGCCTGAGGGCACATTGGATTGACGTTTGTTAGGGCAGCAAGGCCCGTCGAGGTCAGAGCAACGGGTTGTTTATGGCTGTGCTGGTGTTTCTGGAGACAGACCCTCGGTGGGGAATGACCCTCATCTTAAGGAGGATGTCTGGACAGGACCTATGACAGGCCATGACTACTGGCGGGTGCCATTATGTGAACCGCAGCTTCGTGATGTCAGTTTACGGACCGGTCCACTCACAACACATCACTACTGTCACAATGTATGAGGGCAACAAAGTGTAACGGACGCAATTGTACAAAACCACCAAGTGCAAAGTTCTGTCAAACTTCATGAAGTCTGCGAATTAGACTATTACTAATAGATCAACAAGAGAACAGAGAACACGTACACTCATTCAGCTAGCATGCGAAACTGTTTACCAAACGAACAAGTTTAAAAATGTCTGCTAGAGAATAGTCAAGCTTACAATTATTACAGCCAAACCTGCACACAGAGAAAGAATATTGTTACTCAATGGTGTCCTTGTTTCGACGTTACATCTACAGTAAAATATGCATAATTGACCCTTTGCAAAGACCTGCCCCCTTAGTGACTGTTGCCAGGTCTGACAAGCCATGTCATGCTCTCACGCGGTGAAAAATACAACACGAAGCTAAGAGCACACAAATTGTAGTTAGTAGCGTAATCCATAATACACATTTTAGCTATACTTTTTGGATTACAAACTGGAGTTTGAATAAAAAACAAAATGAAAATGAAATCATTTTAGAACATCAATCAAAAAAAAAAAAAAACACTTACTAAAGAAATAAAATATTTAATTTGTTTACCTGCATGTCATGTGACCTTTAATGAACAGAGAAACGTGAACTTGCAAATGTGATAATTATTAAAATATTTATTTTAAAATCTCAGGGTAAATATATAAGGCGAAAGATGTTCAGATGACAAAAACATTTGGGAATCCATGCAGTACATGAACTGTAAATAAGAAATACTGTGAATATGTGTATTTTAAAATTGTGCTTTGTGTGAATGGCCACAAAATTGGAAAGAGTTCTGAATGTATACAAGCGGTAGGGTCCTATTTAAAAGATAAAAAAAGAGGAATTAGAGAGAATCAATAAATTATGACTAATTTATTGCTATTTTGTGAATAATATTTAATCATATAATTACTAAACAAGTAACTGTAGTCTGATTACAAATGTTTCAAAATGTAATTTATTCTAATTACAAGTACAAAGTTTTAGCTTTCACATTTTTGAGAAATTTAAACAATAAATATCATTTTATGGCTCTTTGTGTCATGACAGATCACCTACACACCTCACTACAAGTGGCACGTGTCTTCATATTTATTTAAAGCATGAAATAAAAATGAATGAACATCAAAAGGTATTTTATTTAAACTACGGAAAGACGTCAAATTGAAGTCCACTGAAGTTAATCTAATATTACTCCCCTGAGCAATTTGTTTGTCTGACAAAATGCCGCATTCTTCATTATGATTGGTCAGATCACCTGTCAGTCAAGCTCCGGCGAAGGGTCAGTTACATGCGACCTTAAACCTAACCCTAAGTAGGTTCATGTTTTTAATATTACTCACTGTTGTTTGCTTATAAGTTCATTGCTGTCCATTTATTTCCCAGCATTGTGACAGATTTGCAGATTCTCTGTATTTTCATATTTTTTTTCCCAACTATTTTGCCATTTCCAATCATGTCCAATTTTTGAGGTTTCACAGCCAATGGCACAAAAGTTTTGTACCATTCTGATTAAAGTCATCTTAAAAAGAAATCTAACTATCAACAGTTTGATCAAAAGTGACTGAAGAGCACCACAGGGTTAAACCTTCAACAAAAAAAAGCTTGTTTAGACAGTAAAAAAAAGAAAGAAAAGCGGGGCAAATCTGGGTCCTCCAGAGTGGGATCAGACAACAGCAGTAGCTTTGCAGGGTCTAACTGCAGTTTCCTCGTTCCATGTGAATCAGAAAGACAATTATGGGCTTATTAGGCACTGGGGGAGAGGCATACCTCTAAGAATTGGTGGGAGCAGGAGCGAACACTCGCCAACCGCAGCCGAAGCCTGTACGACATCTCCAGCCGAGAACAGTCCTGGCCACTGTCTCGCCTAATTATGCTCGCCAGAGCGTTCTTTGTTTGCCGTTCAGCATGCCTGTCTGATTCCCTTTTCTCCCGGACCGTTTGCGCCAATGTCCCTGGAAGTGTGCTAATTAGAGAAGAAATGGCCCTAGTAATTATGTCAACTCTTGTTAACAGGGATGACAATGAGCAATATTATTTTTACGCAATGTTTTGTGCTGGGGGCCTTCAAAACTTCCAATTCCCATTAAACAGCAAAAATGGCCTTGCACTGGTGTGGAAGCACTCTCATGTCAAAGCCTTTTACATGTCTGGTGCAAAAGAGGGAGGTTAATGGAGCAGTCGGTGGAGTGGCACAGGCATGAAGTTATTGCCCTAATTAAAAGTTTGAATGCTACTTCATGAACTCCCTCATTGTTTCATGGAAGCTACTTTTAGGAAACGTCACTGGATGGCCAAGAGGAAACAAAGCTGCGCTAAATGATGCCAAAAGCGTCTTTAAAATGTTGAAAACAAACAACAACAAAAAAATCTAGGAGGGGCATGTAGACAAGAGCACAACCAATTGTACTTTATTTAAACAACACTGTATTTTTTATTAAAACAACTCAAGTTGTATTCAACTGTAGAGCGAAAAATAAATACATTTATGAACATTTACTGAAAAGCACACCAATATCCTTTTATCCTTTCTACTCCGCACCTGTCGTTTAAAGAAATTAAACTTATATACAAAAAACAATGTGGTGTCATGATGTTTTGACCCCAAATTAGTTGAATATTAGGGAAAGCGTTTAGTGCATCATGCTACTGTTTTCTGCCTTACAAGCTCACAATCACCATCTGGGTCTTCACTTTTTGGGTCTCTCCAAGATGTTCAGGAATTTCCCTCTTGTCATTTCTCGAGCTGGAAAAGGAAAAATGTCAATAGGTTATTATAATATCAGACACAGATTAAAGTAACGTTCCATGGCATATTTTATCAGGGAGAGTAATTATAATGCAGATCATTAAGTTTATTCTAATTAACTCATTTTTTCATCTTCATTTTCAAAGCTCCATCTACATAATCTACAGGACATTGTCCTGGTGGTTTAGAAATGGAGGTGTAACGGCTATGACCCCATCTGTGGTCAGGCTAACACAGGCATTGATGAGCTGCTGAGTGTGTTTTTCAGCCGGCAAGGGATGGGTGTGAGGAACAGGGTCAGCCATGGTGTTGGGCGCCAGCTAATGAAATAATGTGGAGGATTGTAATTTAGATGAGCTGCCCTGTGTGGCATCTTAATGACAGGCACAAGTGTCAGCTGTCTATCGCTGGATTAAACTTGATGCTACCTGGATTCAGATTGTTTAATAACTTTCATATCGTCTCTTCAAATATCTTAATTAAATATTAAAAAGACTGGATTTGAAAAGTCAAAGAAATGAGCAACTCAAGAGGATATAAGGTGATAAAACTGAACAAATACAGGTCTGGGTTTGAAATAAGTCTCTTATGCTCACCAACGCTGCATTTAATTGGTCAAAAATACAGTAAAAGCTGTAATATTGCGAAAAATTCTTAACATTTATAAATAACTATTTTCTATGTTTATAGACTTGATTTTTTTGTATTTATTCCTGTGACAGCAAAGCTGAATTTTCAGCAGCCATTACTGCAGTCTAGAGTGTTTCACATGATGCTTCAGAAATCATTATTATGTGGATTTTTTGCTCAAGAAACATTTTTTTTTTTTTACTATTATCAGTGTGGATAACAATTGTGCTGCTAAATATTTTTATGGAAACCATAATACACTTTTTGAGGATTTTTTTCATATCAATAGACATTTCAGAAGAACAGCATTTGTTTGAAATGTAAGTCTTTTGTAGCACCTTCAGTGTCACTTTGTAATGTAAATTAATGCAAGCTTGCTGTACAAAAGTATGTTTCTTTCAATAAATAAAAAATCTTAATGACCCTACAACAGAAAACACATTTAAAATATAGTAAAATTTCAAATATACATGTGCATCTCATTAAATTAGAATGTCGAGGAAAAGTTAATTTATTTCAGTAATTCAACTCAAATTGTCAAACTCTTGTATTAAATAAATTAATTGCACACAGACTGAAGTAGTTTGAGTCTTTGGTTCTTTTAATTGTGATGATTTTGGCTCACAATTAACAAAAACCCACCAATTCACGATCTCCACAATTTAGAATATGGTGACATGCCAATCAGCTAGTCAACTCAAAACACCTGCAAAGTTTTCCTGAGCCCTGCTCCACAATCATGAGGAAGACTGCTGATATGACACCCTTCACAAGGAGGGTAAGCCACAAATATTCATTGTCAAAGAAGCTGGCTGTTCACAGAGTGCTGTATCCAAGCATGTTAACAAAGTTGATTGGAAGGAAAAAGTGTGGAAGAAAAAGATGCACAACCAACTCAGAGAACCACAGCCTTATGAGGATTGTCAAGCAAAATCGATTCAAAAATATGAGTGAACTTCACAAGGAATGAACTGAGGCTGGGGTTAAGGCATCAAGAGCCACCACACACAGACATAAGGAATTTGCTGAACCACAGGCAACATCAGAGGAGTCTTATCTGGGCTTAGGAGAAAGAAGAACTTGACTGTTGCCCAGTGGTCCAAAGTCATCTTTTCAGATTAGAGCAATTTTTGTATTTCACTTGGAAACCAAGGTCCTAGAGTCTGGAGGAAGGATGGAGAAGCTCATAGCCCAAGTTGCTTGAAGTCCAGTGTTAAATTTCCACAGTCTGATGATTTGAGGTGCAATGTCATCTGCTGGTTGTTGGTCCATTGTGTGTTCTGAAAACCAAAGTCACTGCACCTGTTTACCTAGAAATCTTGGAGCACTTCATGCTTCCTACTGCTGACCAGCTTTTTGAAGATGCTGATTTCATTTTCCAGCAGGATTTGGCACCTGCCCACACTGCCAAAAGCACCACAAGTTGGTTAAATGACCATGGTGTTGGTTTGTTTGAGTGGCCAGCAAACTCACCAGACCTGAACCCCAGAGAGAATCTATGGGCTACTGTCAAGAGGAAAATGAGAAACAAGAGACTAAACAATGCAGACGAGCTGAAGGCCACTGTCAAAGAAACCTGGGCTTCCATACCACCTCAGCAGTGCCACATCTGATCACTGATCACCTCCATGTCACGCCGAATTGAGGAGCCCCTACCAAGTATTGAGCACATGTACAGTAAATGAACATACTTTACAGAAAGCCAACAATTCACTAAAATATATATATATTTTTTTTATTTGTCTTATAAAGTATTCTAATCTGTTGAGATAATTGGTGGGTTTTTGTTAAATGTAAGCCATAATCATCACAATTAAAAGAACCAAAGACTTAAAATACTTCAGTCTGTGTGCACTGACAAACATGTTTCACAATTTGAGTTAAATTACTGAAATAAACTTCTCCACGACATTTTAATTTATTGAGATTCACCTGTATATCAGTACAATAAAAATATTATTAATATATTTTACTACACACCTTACTAATATTTTAATATTCTTTTTAATTGACTTTTTCATCACACACATACATTGAATGTAACGTTGTGTATCATAACCAGTGTTAAATCAAGCTCATTTAACAAGCACACAAAAAAAAAAAAAATTATTCAATACATAAAAAATGCATTGTACATGAATTAAAGGTTACGAAATACCCTCAATAATATTTCGAGGTAAATTCACAGGAATGAAGTGCAGTTGGATTATTGATATTTTCCGTGGCATATTCAAGACTCAAGAATCTCGTTTAAGATTCATACGCTCAAACAGTAGACACATGAACACTTGACTCGTGACTATTAGATTCCTGAGAAATCTAGGAGTAAAGCCTGAAATGCAACCTAATCTTCAGTGTATTAACAAAACGGATATTGTAAGTGAAACACTTAAGTAACGGAGGCATTATAAGAGAATACAGTCATTAAGCATTCACACTGTAAGAGATTAGTGCCTTAAGTGCTTCCATAAGTGAATGTGTGTCTTAATCCCAGGTTTAAAGGGCGGCTAATGATAGGGCGGCTAACGCTTTGTTAAATGGGCCGCTGGTTTCTGGAGGGGTCCACAAACCGGGGGAAAGAGCTTTGTCATAGCTGAACTAACAACCCCATTCTTACTCTTACTACCCCTCGCCCAATCTCAGTCACATTTTCTGTCCAAAACAATACAGGAGTCTGTCTGGCTAAGAATTCTCCCATGAGACCCCTTCACCAGAGTGCACCCCTCTGATCCACTCATTAATTAGATTTCCATTTATCCTCAATTCCCGTCAGAGCAGAAGGGAAATGATTTGCATTGAGTGAGTTAGATTAAAAAAGGGGAGTGTACAGGGTCCTGCCAGCTAGCCTCACACACACACACACACACAAAAGTATGAGCATTAACACACACGCACAAAGCTGGTGCTGTCACTGGACGGTGCAGATCAATACTGATTAGCAGGAGTTAGAGATTTGTTTAGTTGATTAGAAAGGTCAATTACTAATTCTGTACTTAGTTAATCAGCAGCTTGTTGCCGGTGACGTCCATACTAAATGGCATATTATGGATTCCAGAGGCCATATTATGTTGTATTTTCACTCATTAATATTTGAATGAAGCAAATATGCCTCGTGATGAGTTAATAGGCAAAACAACATTGAGACAGGTGAGCTGATACACGAGCAGATTATATATTCAAAGATAAATATACACATCTATACATGTTTTTGATATGTCCACATATGTATGTTAAACTGTACGTTACATACTGTAAAATAATAATATAATAGTATAGTTTATTATGTAATATACTATACAGGTACTTAATATTTGGAATATGATTACATAATCCAGATTTCATGTATTTTACATGCATTTTTAACTAAAATATAGTTAAAATATATAATAAAATGTAAAATACAGGTAATATATTACATGCATCAAAGCATGTGATATATTATACAATAATATATCATTAATACTCGTATAACTGAATGTATATGCATGTATATGGATTTATTTATTCATATATTAATAATAGATTCATAAATTAATATAGTGTTTGGATGAATAATTTAACATTATAGATGTACAATTACAGCTATAATTTTTAATTAAAATATAATGGAGTTCAAATGTAATGTACACAGAGAAAGAGAGAGAGCTCATGTATGTATATTAAATAATAAATGCAAAGTTTGCAAGCAACACATTAAGTGAAATATGATCAATTATATGTTAACATTAAACTTTTCTGTTTCAAAATCAATGCAGTATAACTGTAACAAATGCACTTTTATCTTGGGAGATGTAAGCATCTTTTAGAGGCCAATAAAGCACATCTAGAGACAAGATGGTTTGTTTTTAAGCCAAAGCAGAAAACGAATCCCAGGACCTTAAACTGAATTCTCTCCAAAAGCTGACTGCCCCAATTCACTTTCATTAGAAGTCAAACACACTAATCGTGCCCCTGTTGCGCATCCGAAACTGCCACTTGGCTATTACAGGGAGTAATCTTTATTTAATAGATTTAACATCCATTCTCGCTGCCTAAACCTCACGGGACGGGGGAGGACAGACACACGCTCGCACACAAACCCACCCTCTCGCCCCACGCGTTGGAACAAATACACCTGATGCTCATGTTTGTGTTCAAAATTCAATTACCTACTTATTGATACTTCACAGAGATATTTAAGATGCAGACATGGTGAGTGATTTCCCAAGGGAGCCACTGCTTCCTCTTAATGTCCCAGCCGAGAGCGCTCCTCTTCTCACCCCTCCCTCTAACCGCTTGACACCACGAATCATTACACACACGCGCGCTCAAGAACGCCAGCCATCCCTGTTCAAGAAGAGTCCTTATTAATAGGCAATCAGTCAAAATTCATTCATTAAAAACCCTAAAAGGTTTCACACAGGCGCTATGATTAGCTAGGAAAGAAAATCCAATGAATTCCTAATGTATTTATGGAAATAAGGTGTCATTTCCGATCTGTTGACAGAGGTGGAGGCTAAAACGGAGAAGGGAGAACAAGTTTGATGAATTTCCTCCACTCTCCCGCTGCGCTGGTCCAAATCTGAGCCGAGCTCGGATGTATCTGCGCGGTCGAAAGGTCTGACGAAATTAAGAAATTATCATAAGAAATGAAGGAAATGAATGTGATTCCACAAACATTCCCCTCTTAAGTCAGGTACTGTAATGGCCATAAAGCAGCAGGAGTAGCAGGAGTAGTGTGTGAGGGAGGGGAAGACGAGAGGACAGGAAGACAGAGGAGAGTAAAGTCGAGGAGAGCTTTCCCCCAGCTCAGCCTGTCATCTAGCAGCACTTCATAACTGCTTGCCCCCGCGGTCGGGTGTCTCTGATGGATTGATGGAAGCACATTACTAGGGTAGGGTAGCATCACTGCAATCATATTCAGCGACACACACTCCGCTTAATAGAGAAGAGATTGATCTAGGGGAGGAGGCGGTGAACATTGGGGCCATTAGCGCTGGACGGGTGTGACCTTCATACTGGGTGCAAGAACAGACTGAACAACACGAGGTTCTTGGATGTTGCGATCCAAAGTTTTGTTCCTAATTCTGAATCTTTAACTTTTAGCATGATGCATTTTCCTACTGTATGAAGCACCATGTATGGGTCAGTGAAATGACACCACATTTTTGTGAGGATCTATTAAATTGTTCAAAAATATAGTTAATTATACAACTACTTCAATATTTTTCCTATGTAATGTGCATTTTTTAAATTCAAATTCATTTATATTACTTTTTTTTTTTAATTTGAGATATTTTTGAGGTTTTAAAGTCATCAAAAATAACTCTCCTGACATTTTAATGCAGTAAATAGGATTAATAGACTGAACATCATTTAACAATCAAATAGTAAAAGAGTTTTGCATGATCTTTTAGTATTATTTCTTCTGGATAATATTTTAGCAAAGCTTTTGAACTGCTAAACTTCAAAATATTATCAATTATATTTAACTTTAGTCAAAAAAAAAAAAAAAAAAAAAAAGTGGTATGACCAAAATGCAGAAACGTAGAAAAAAGAAGAAACTGACATCATGGAAAGGACTTCTGCAGACCCTTATGACTGCATGTCTAGGTCGGATAAAATATCAAATAATCCGGCTCTTTTATTACGTGGCAAGGCTAGATCGGGTTGTAAAATGTCATGTGGTGCAACTCCCCAAAAACATGATTATAAATTAATTATTTATTATGTATACTGTATACACTTCACATCTGATCTTAATAAACCATACATCGACTGAATGTGTATTTTTTCAGCTTTCAGTTGATGTATAAATCTCAATTGCTACTTAACACTTAAGACTGGTTTTGTGGTCCCGGGTCAAATATGTATGTTTGTGTGTGTGTGATATATATATATATATATATATATATATATATATATATATATATATATATATATATAATATGCATATCTAGATATACACACACACACTATAACAATTTTATAACACTAAATAATGCATTCGAAAAACATGATTAAGATATGCACACTCACATGTATTTAAAGTGTAAAGAAATGTGCAAACTATATAAATATTACTTAATACTCAAACTATTATATTTGACTTGATAGTTACACTACATGACATGTCTAGAGACATTTCTTGAAAATGGTACACAAACCACATGAAACCACCATAAATACAAATAGTAACTTAAAAACAAAACAAAAAATAAAACATGGCACATTATTCGATTGTATGTACTGTTTTAGATTTCTAAAAGACTTTAGTTTTCTTATCGTGGACACTCTTACTTTTTCTTGTGCCATATGTGCTCCTATCGTCGCATCTGTAATAGACAACAATCAAGATATCGGTCCAGGGAAACATTAAACTAATTATATTTATTTGAGTGCTACTACAAAACTTGCCGGAATGATATTGGGATGATTGCCAGTGTTTTTCTATATAATTACAAAGAAGTTTGAAAGTTACATAGCTAAATCCCAAAAGTAACAGCACACCTCTTCTCAAACAGCTGCACAGTTTGAGATATTAATTAGGTTTAATCCTCAGGGTTAGGGAGTTTTGAAAACTCTTAGTAGGCACTATTAATAATAAATATAAAATGTCCTATGATCCTGCTGCTTATTTTTGCTACTAAACACACAAAATATAAATTTTGTTAGACCTACAAGATGTTTCCAGATTATCTGACGCCCCATTTAAAAAAACACCCCCACTATTCCTCAAGTAGAAACAAGTGTGTTACATCATCTGTGCAAGCCGCCGCAGTGGAATCGGAGATATCATCAGCATCGCCTGAGGCCTGGCTGTCCCAGAGGAACACTCTCCATTCAATTACCTTCAATAACAGTAGTTATCAGTGTAGTGACTGGTGCTGTGGGAGCGGAGGGGCCTGATGAGCATGCTCAGCAGCCCCCCGACAGCAGCATTCATCACGGCCCGCAGCAGATGGGTACTAGGCACGCGTCAGGCCCTCCCACAACGACCCTGATCAGCGTCACTCAGCTAGGAGAGGAGGGGTAAACGTCCCCAAGGAGACCGGTGTGGCACATGTCACGCTCACACACACAAATAAATACACACACATGCACATGATAGCCTTATCTGCCTACGGTCGCACCCCTCATGTAGCAGTTCCAAATGAAAATGTGCTGATTCTCTAAAGATCAAGCCATTAGGATACTTAATATACTCTTATTGATAAATTTTAAGCTTAACATAAGTACACGATTAATCAAAGCTTAATTTATGCTGCTGTTGATCATATTTTCATCCCAAACATACGCGTCTAATGCATCTAAAGGTTTGGCATCTGCATGTACCTGAAGGTCGAAATAAATATCTAAAACAAATGTGTGGCTGATAACCTTGCCTTTGGGGTGACTTTTCACTGCCTGATTACATTATCCCCATTAACCAGATCAGGACTTTAATGGCCGTCGTGTCAAAGGTGCGGTAAATCTTTTTCCTCCTCCTCACCCTCCCGTCTCCTAACACTAGCTCTCGTCAGCTCGTTTAAAGGCGCTGAAGAGAGAAAGAAACATGATGAAAAAGTAGCTCAGATTTACAAGGCTTCTCCTGACAGCTAGGAGAAGGAAGAAAATTAAACCACACCACATTAAAGGGCGCCGCGTTAAATGCTGCTCTGAGCCGAATGATAATCGTAATTTCATATCAGTCTCCTCCTCAGTGCAGAGGCTTTACATACCGGGAGGCTTATTTAAAATACCTTTACCGTATTTAATTATAGAATACTGAGAGGACGCAGAACGCAATTCTGTAATAGAACCAATTGATGTAAGCACAGCAAATTCTTCTACGTTCATGTTACAGGTCTTTAAATGATCTGCAAATGTGTAAAAGCCAGAGACCACATTTTGAATTTGAACCATGTACTACAAAAAAAAAAAACATTATGATGTACACTAAAGGTTTGTATGATTTTGTAATAATAACGTCTCTTAGGCTCTGCAAGACTGCATTAGTTTGATTAAAAACAGGTGACATATAACTGTAATTTAAAAGAACAGAATTTTCAGCATCACTACTGCAGTCTTCAGTGTCACATCATCCTACAGAAATTATTCTAATATGCCCATTTTCTGCCCAAGAAACAGAGTTTTGCTGCTATATATTTTTGGAAACTATGATAAAAAAAAATGTCAGGATGTTTTAATGTGTAAAAAAAAATAATAATAATATATATAATTTTTTTTTTCCAAATGTTATTATTTTAAAATAATATTTTTGTAAAATGTTGACCAGTTTAAATTGTCCCGAATAGAAGTATTCCCTCTTTCAAATTCTTAACAGCTTAATGAATATTATATTTCATATTTTGCACTTTCTAGGTTACTAATCTAACTATATCGATCATGTAAACACCAACTGATGGTCAGACGTTCTTGTTCCCAATAAAGCACAAAATGCTCGTTGGATCATTCTCAAATTATGCTTGAGAACATGATCATTCGGTTTTATGCTAAACTTGTGGAGCTCATGCAGCTGAGTATTATTTCGCTCAATGGCATAAAGCTGTGACAAATTTTGTTTGGCATAATCTTGGTTGAACGAGCCGACTTTAATCATTTTCTCTTGATGGAGATTTTACAAATCAGCAGTGAGCTCACAAGGCGACCTCTCATCACTTCACCACTATATTTTCCACATTACAGGACCAAGTCTAACCAGAGACTAAGGTAACCAGTGGGTGGGTATAGCCAAAGATATAGAAGAAACAAATGCGCAATCAAACTCACACTAAATCACAGTTTTGTGGTGCACAGATTATATATTAGATGGAAAAGACCTGCTTTCAACATGGGAAATTAATTTTCTTCCTGTTAAAATGAAGAAATGTCTTGGAGCGTTGCATTCCTACATCATGAACAAGCAGAGGACAAAATAACAGGAGGGTGGAGACATCTAGGTTGAATTATTACACTGCTAGAAAGCATACTGAGTGCAAAGTCAAAGATATTAAATACAGGCAGAACCGACTCAGGCCTTTCCATTTGTAGAAAAAGGTCATTTTTACATAGAAAAAGCAACATGGAAGCTGTATATAAAAGTGGCACCTTTACCCTAGAGAGTTGACACTGGACACAGATGTTTTCAATATTAAATGATGAACGTACTAGAAACATGAGATGTGATATTAAAAATATCAATTTGAAAAAATCTCTACTCAAATTTAAAAGAGTAATACAGGAAAGAATATTTCAGGTCAGTGAGAAATTTCATTTATACAAGTTCAGAATAAAGTTGTTCAACATAATATGGCAAATTCAAGCAGACTGCTTATAGTTTTGAGTGTGAGATTTAACTAGATTCACCCTAGTTTCTCATTGAAAGGAAGGCTGCTAAGGGATTATTCTGAACATGCCATGAAAAGATCAAAATGTCAGAACTCACTTACTTTACAAATTACACAATATTTGTACATTTGATGGCCATTTTCAGAACACTTCTCTTTTCTGTAATCCTGCCAGTCTGGATTAATACTACATCTAGCAATTCTGTGAAAAAACCTTTCAGAGCTACTGGGCGACAAGCCAGTTCTGTTTAAATGTAGAGTGGGGATTTATTTAGGACTTACCAACTAAAATAACTGAATAAATATAAATAAATAAATAAGTCACTTTTCTGGTACGTTACAGAGGATTTAGGTGCTAGATTGTTTATAATAATGTATATGTTTTAAAGAACCTCTATCATGAAGTTAACAGCAGGAGAAAATGGTTAATAGCAGCTCTTCTTGGCTAATATCGCCATCTAGTGGAGGATTTACAAAGTCTACAAGCCACTTCTTAGTGCACAAATGGTCTAAAGGTTTCAAAGAAACTAAGATTACTTACATTCTTCCAAACCCAACTGATAAGCCAGATTCTGCAGTCCCTTCACCTTCTCCATCAGATTAGCTGTGGTCAAACTTCCTAATTCTAATTGAAAACAACAACAAACATAAGAAGACTGATGTTTGTAGTGCCAATGCCAAAAATAAGAAAAGATCATAATAAACACACAAAAAATAATAATACCACTGATTTTCTAAATTCATATTGCAATTTCTCCAACCATATTAAGCTCTTTAATTTAAGAAAGCATGTATCAGACCGGTCCATAAAATAAACATGCTAAAATTATGCACCAATTAGTTTTTATTTGTTTTGGTTTTATGAAAGAGGCAACAGACCTTTCAACATTTCAATATCTTCCGACTCCAGTTCAGCCATCCACTTGGGCGGAGAATTCGTGATTGGCTGGAACAACAAACAGAAGTCTCAATTTCATGTCTGAATGCAAACTTTTTAAAAAAATATATATTTGCATTTGTATAATTTGGTATTTTGCTCACGTTTTTGAAGGATGCAGCAAATTCAGAAACACCCGGTACTGTTAAAATGTTAAACAAGTACATGGGACTTACAAAAATAAACAATTCAAGGGTACATTAGAAAAGAAAAAAATATTTTACAAATATTTAAACATGCTTGTTTTTCAACAAACATTAGGGTATTATTTGGAAACGTGTGAATGTTACATCTTATAATATGTTATTGGAATTAAAATCAGTAATTATTAGACACTCAAACTTACACTGCTCCGGCCAAAGGTCAGGTGAAGCTCGGTCAAGTTTTTCAAAACTTAGCAGAGATGATTCAAAGTCCCCATCTAAAAAATAAATAAATAAATATATTTATATATAAATAAATAAATGACACATGCCATTTTTTTTTTATTCAGACATTGGTTTAAGTTTAAATGCTGTAACTTTTGGAGAAATAATGTTATTCTTTGAGTCACATGATTAGAGGAGAGGTTAGGTTATGTTTGTATTGATGTGATCCAGCTGAGCTAGCTGCACTGGATAGCAATGCTTTGGTAAAATAAACAAACAAAATAATACATATTTAAAAATAGAAGCGAGATACAAAAGTACACTTTTTCCACATAACCCCTGCATCAATAACTTCGTATAATATTTAATATAGTAACCGATGTCGCTTGACACGTAAGTTAGCTTGTTATGACTGACTAAACAATTTTATGACGCTGTTCCAAGAGAAAAGCCTTTTTAGAAACTGAATTAATCAATTCATTAAGAGGGTATGCTGACTAGCATAACAGTTTATAAGGTTTAATCGGTTATGTGCACTAGTATGATTACAACTAATGTTACCAGAGAAAAGAGGAATTAAAATTTACCTCCATTCGGAGACGCCATCTTGACAACTACACACGTGATTCGAGGCAGCCAATTGCTGAAGGCCGTACATGCCTGTAGCCCCGCCTCTTGTGTTGTTGTTGTTTTTTCAATTGAACGTTCAAAATTACAGAATTCAACAGCAAGTTCTTCACGTTTCTCATATTTTCCACTTTTCTATATTATAGATCAGTGATATTTACACATTTTGTAAATATGTACATTTCGCCCTCTTGTGTTTTGTGAGATGTCGCAATCTTTTTTTCTTAGTCTAAGGTAGCAACAATAAGACTTTCAGCTGACTTGAGAAGCAACATTATTGCTTACCATGGTGTTAATTTTATAAAATTGATTAGAATTTTTAAATAGTCAATTATACTATATTTAAGAAGATGCATCAGGATAACTTGAGATGTTAGAGATAATAGCAACAAAAACATCGACAGGGAATTAAATAGATCATTTATGCATTATCAACATTTCAGTGTTAATATAAAGTGATATGTAGCATTACTTAAATATGACAGAATAAGAGACTGTCAGATAAAGGATCAGACATTGCAAAGCTGGTTGAGATAAAGGGAGAAATCACCCAGATAAAGTTTCTTGAAGACAGTGAAGATTATAAAACCTGTGAGCAAAGATTAGTTTTGCAAGAAAACGTTAAACTTCAGTGATAAGATACTAAAGTGGGGTACAAACATACAGTCCAACACAAAAATAAAATTTTCTTCTTAGCATTTCTTCTCATCTTAAGGTTATGCTAAGTATTTTCAGTAAACTGTAATTATTTTTTATTTTTTGTATTTTCCTGTAGCTCAACTGGTAGAGCACTGCGCTAGCAAGCAAGCGCAAGGTTGGGGGTTCAATTACAGTAACACAATGACAAAGGGACACAGCTAATTATTTTGAAAATAATTAAAAGCTGAGGAATATAATAGTGTGATACATCAAAGGTTGCTGTTTTTGAATACACTAATTATTTTTTTATTTTTCCTCAGAAGAACAAAATGTGTAACAAATGAAATGTACAAAACCCAACTGAAGGAGTGAATATTTTCTACATCATTGGAGTCTTTAAATCTGAAACTTGAAAGGCACTTCATTACTTGTAATTTAGTTCAGTCCAGCTACAGCCATTAAACACCATCAAGCTTTAATGTAAAATACATAAATGTAAAATAAAAAATAATATTTTAAAAAGTTTAAAATCACAGCCTAACAGCAGATTAAACACTGTACTTCCACAATGTAAAGAGCCACTCAACATTTAAAAACTGAAATGGTTAAAAAGATTATGAAGACCGGGACATTTCTGAATAGTCTAAAATGGTCTAAAACTCCCAGGAGTCCATCCACCTGAGGCCAGTCATGGACGAGGCAGGGTCTTGTGCCAGTGGCCCCCTCATACCATAGGAGAGAGGGTGGAAGAGATAAAAGCTGAAACAAGTAGAGATTCAAGTGTGAGATCAATATTAGAAATGGACTGAATTTGTGACCTAAAAAAATTTGTACAACACACACTATTTCAGCATTAGATAAAATTAATATACTTGGTTAATTTACAACAGCAAACGTTGTAAAAACAATCAAAGCTTAAAAGTGATATTAGCCCAAAAACAACTAAATTTTAATATTAGAGCCTTACCTGTAGATGAACCCTAACAGGAGTAGAAACTGACCTCCCCTCATAAGATGATGGGATATGGATGGACTAAAGAGAAGGTGTAAATTCTGGAGGAAGACGTCCAGAGTAATACCTTAAATAAAAGGTCATTAAATGTTAGAATTAAGTTTATTGAGGTAACATTGTGTCTAAACATGCCAATTAATGCTGCCAAATTTGAAATATGTAGGCTTTTTTTTTTTTTTTTACAGATTTAGACATTTAGCATTACGTCACTTGCTCCTCAATGGATCCTTTGTAGTGAATGGGTGCCGTCAGAATGAGAATCCAAATAACTGATAAAAACATCACAATAATCCACAGGTAATCGAAATGTTTTCAGTCTAGCAATTAATTTCTTGTGAAGCAAAAAGCTGCGTTTATAAGAAAAAAAATTCATAAAGATGTTTTTAACTTCAAACCATCGCTTTTGGCTAACATTCGAGTCCCCTATTTTATAACACCGCTTTCTCTACTGTACGGAAAACAACATCTTGCGAATATCAGGAGAGAAGTATGCACAGATCAAACAAGTGAAAACAGTCAAAAACTGTTCTCAACAAATATTGCGAGGTTTTTAACAGCTGTTTGGACTCATTCTGATGACACCCATTCGCTGAAAAGAATCCACTGGTGAGCAAATGATGGAACATCAGTGTAAATTTCTCCAAATATACATTATGGATGGCGTGAGGGTGAATAGATTTTCAGCAGATGTTTATTTTGTTGTAATTCAAAGGCGGCAGCTCTGACTGCAGCATAACTTATAGGACCAATGGCGTCCCCACTGGCGTACCTGTGAGCATACTGCTGAACAACATGGCAGGAAAGTAATGGTGGTAGTAGAGTATGCGGCCCATAATGTAGAACGGGAGGTAGTGTAATAGCCATCCCAAAAGCAGCATCCCACCACCCTCCATGAGAGTGTGACAGTGCACTGAAAGACAACATCAGCTGTTTTAGACTGGTTCTGCACGGCTCTTTTTTTAAGTACTGCACAATATGTAGTGCTGCTTACCTTTCCTCTTTCCCTCCATCTTCACTCCTCTCTGTTTTGCTAAAGATGCCACTGTCAGCATTAAAACAAACAGACCCAGACTCAAGAGATTCAGCCACCAGATGACCTGAGGGTAAAAGGTAAACTGAAGTAATGATACGGACAAGAGATCTTAGGAAACAGAGCGCAGAAAAAAAACACTTACAGGGTTCCCGAGAAGATAAACGCGGTACTCTGTCTCATTCACTCCAGAAAACCTCAATCCCTATTATGAATAATGAATTATAATGAGATAGGACTCCAGTAGATGTGGCTCCTCAAAACAGCTTTGTTCATTTTAAATAAACTTTTACTAAAGCGAATAAAAATCTATTAATAAAAAACATTTTCATTAGAAATTTTCAATATAAATAAAAACTGAAATGTTGAACTGTAATAAAACTGAAATAAAAATGAGACAGAAATATAAAAAAAGCATAAAAATGGCACACAAAATTACTAAAATAAAAATATAAAAAGTAAAGCTTATTAAAAAATGATTAATTAATTATAAATAATAATGAAATATCACTTTAAAAAATAAAAATAAATAACTAAAAAATCTTTTTAGATATTCTACCTGATAGTTGATTGGCCAGTGCCAGGGTTTAGAGTTCATCTCGTTGTCTTTGGGCTTTAAACCACTGTTTCCCTGAACAAAAATACAAGGTTCACTAAACTTAAACCCATATACTTGAATTCATGATCCATTCTGAAGCAAAATCAACATTTTAAAAGGCAGATTTTTCTTTAGGGTGAGCTTATCTTACCCTGATCATCACAATATGAGACTCCCAGAGGACCTCCAGGAAAGTTGGTTTGAGCACTGAAAGACTGATGTTGGGCACTGTAGACATAAAAAGATGTTACATGAAGAGCAAAGTCAAACCCATCCGATGGCACATTTCTGTCTATTTTATGAACATACGTTTAGGGTTGATGTGATCCTCAATGTTCCACTGTGTGTTGGGCGTCTCTTTGACATATGGGCTACACGTGACCTCCACTTGCTCCCATCCCCTGTAGAAGAGTAAAGTCTAGTTGAAATGGTTTTCTGTGTGTTATGCACTACAGACCCCATCTAAGGTTTCTGCTGAATGAACGCTCTCACCACTTGGGAAGAGTCTTTCCAGAGGAGCAAAGCACGCAGCCTGTAGAGCGATGGAGAAAACGCACTTTACTACGCAACACCTTCACCAGATCTCCTTTCTTCCCTCCACACACCTCCACCTGCCACAAGTCATTGACATCTCCGCTTCCATTCTGAAACGAAAAGCCATTCTGGTTTAAAATTTGTAATGCTTACTCTATTGGAACTTATGAAAATGATTAATATTCATTTGGAGATTTTGTTTGATGTCAACTAGAAGGTCATCTTTTTGCTTGCAATGATCCAATCAGAAAATAAAAACAAAGCTGAATCTATTAAGCCGATAGAACACAAACCCTCCTAATCAATTGATAATGAAACATGGTTTCGAAAGTAATGCTAAAACAATAAAATACAAGGAGTGGTAATACTCACAATGCCGTAACCTGTGACCTGCAGGTGTTTTTTGGTCAGTGGAGCTTCATGGAAATGACTATGAAGATTTCTTGTAGTTCTGATGAAGAAAATCAGGCGTGCACTGCTTTAAACTAACAGTTCATATCATTATTTTAGGCCATGACTATGTTACTTTACCCAAAGACCTTGTACGTACTCTTTGTGTTCCAGTCTAATGATGTCACCATGTCGGACCAGTTCTGGTGGCCCTGTGAGATCTCAGAAGGGAACAGGAGATATTGATTCTTGTGCAGTGTTTCTCGAGAAATATGATGCAAACATGTACAAGAACTCACCATCAGAGTTGTCAGGTCTCTTGACCAACCATAGGTTGTTATAATCTTTGTGCAAATAGGCTGTAACCTACATGAGGTAAGATGCAAAATAGATTTACACAGCAAGATGATTTCTCATTCATTTTCTTACTTACTCCAAACGTTTTAACAGTAGTGTTATTAGAAATTCTGAACCAAATTAAGAATTACTGATCGGTTTTTCATCTCGAAACCTTCCGGAAATGTTACTGCAGTGCTGCTGTCAAACTGTCTGTAAAGAGTAAACAAAGGTGAAGTGACCTGCTGCTGGGGAGCTCCAACACCTTCTGGGTAGAGATGCCAGTGTGAGTGCAGATACCCTCCTGCTATTCGCAGATTCTTCACAGTTATGACCGAGCCATAGGCCAGATCTGTGTGGAGGAAGGGGTACAAGCCAGGATAGAGTCAGAAAATAACATCTTTTCACCATTCAAGTTAAAAAAGAAACCGAAGCAGTAAAAATGTCAAAACTTGAGCTCAAGTTGTTCTTACACTCTGGCATGGAGGCGTTGTGCAGATTGTTTCCAATCAAGCGAGACTGAAAAGCAGAGCTGAAGAAACCATCCCCAGGACCGCTGTGTATCGAAAAGAACAAAGCTTTAGCATTATTTTATTGTATCAGTGACCGATGATCTGCTTTAATAACAGAACAGAATATTAATATCGGCTCAGACGTACCTTCTGTTTAAGATGATAAAGTGAACAGCAAATATTGTAGTGTACAGGAACAATGGGAGCATTATCAACCCGAAAACTCGAGCGAATAAGTGCTTCCCAAAATCCAGCTGGTGAAAACGGGAAAATAGTGTCAATCACAACATGCAATAAAGTTTAGAAGTTTGAAATCCGTAAAAAAAAATTTCTCAGCATGGATGAGTTAAACCGATCACTTTGAACTGTATTTCTGATCAAATAAAAGCAGCCTTGTTAAACAGAAGAGATAATGTTCAAAGTCTTTAACTGGTTCTTTTTCATACCAAAGACAAGCTGAGGTCCCCAAGCAGCCTCCACAGATCAAATACTGTGTTAATTCCCACCAAGAGGATGACAAACAGCCCAACAAACTTTACTCCCAGAGAGCCGGAGAGGCAGACCCCCGTCAGAAGCAGCCAGAACCACCAGGAGAAGCTGAAAGGCCTAGAGACAAGAAAGAAAATGTGCTCTACATTAGGTACATAAACTCGACCAGTAAAGCTTCATAGAGAACGGCTTCAGATAGCTCTACCTGAGTCTGTGTGTGTTGAATCGGACCATGCAGAGAACAGAGCCCATGATGAAAAACATGAGAATGGGATCCAGAAGAATGTACTGAGAGAGGGTGATACAGCCAGTGTCTGTCGTAAAATGGATCAGTGGATTTAGATTTCGATCATCATAGTAATGCCCCCACTCAATACAGGCCAGCTCTGTGTCGATGATCACTTCCACACTCACCAAAGATCAGCAGAGAGGCTGCGAGGAGCGCTGCTGGCGTAGATTGAGACAGCTCCAGGACAATGAGGAAGGAAAAAGGAGGAAGACAGGAACCGAGAGCTGCACAGAACTAAACACAAATTCATCACAGGGATTGAAGCGCACATTTGAAGAATAATACATCAGCAATGGAAGTAAAAGCTAACGGCAATTTCTTGGAAAGTACAATTCTTAATTTTACTCAAATAAATAAGTAAATAAATAAAACAAAGAGGTATCATACATATACATAATCAGAATAACTTTTGGACCTCCAAGCATATTTCAAATACAACTTCCAAAATATAGATTTGCATTTTTAATCTTGCATCTACGATTTTGCATGGATTAATAAAAAGGAAATTTACATTTTACATTTCATGATGTCCATGATAACGTAATATAATTTAACAATAATAAAAAATAATATATATATATATATATATATATATATATATATATATATATATATATATATATATATATAGTCTCGTATGCTGCATTTGATCGATCAAAATACAGTAAAACAGTCATATTTGGGTACATTATTGCAATTTAAAATAACTGTTTTCTAGCAGTTAACTTCCAGAACAAAAAATTTAAGATAATGTGCTCCTGTTTTTTTTATTTCTTCAGTCGTAAAGAAATTATGTTTTTTGAGGAAAACATTTTTCCAAAATTCAGTTTAAATGCAGTATCAAAGTGTTCTAAATAATCCCAGTCGAGGAAGAAGGGTCTTATCTAGCAAAACGAACTGATATTTTCCAAAAACATTTTTATTTTTTAACCTCAAACACTCATCTAGCTCTGCGTGAACTTTTTTCCTGGTTCATGGCAGTAAGGTTATGTCTAAAAACTCCCATCTCAATTTCTCCTCTAACTTCAAAATCATCCTACATCACGGTGTTACCTTTTTTCGTAAAATACCCCTTTTCCTCAGCTGGGATCATTTTGAAGCTGCATTTAAACTACATTTTGGAAGTTCATACACGGGGCACCATAGAAGTCCATTATACGGTGAGAAATCCTGAAACGTTTTCCTCAAAAAACTATTTCTTTACGACTGAAGAAAGAAAGACATAGGAGGTGTGTACATTATATGTACATTTCTGTTCCGGAAGTGAACTACCGCTTTAATAGGCAAAAGCTATATTTCAATCATAATATGAAATTTGATGTAAAACTAATTGAAAAATAAACATTTTGGGACAAAAACGTTAGGATATTCATAAACTTAATTGGGATTTACCGCTCTCATCCCCCAGTAGTTGTGGTGCTCATATTTGTCCCCTGGTTTTATGAAGGGAAAGGTCCCATCATAGCCTGTCAGGTATCCAGCGAGGCCAATCAGCATCTGAGTGAGGAGTGTAGAAGCATTAATAAAATAATTCACATTATCTTACAACTAGAAGGGGTCTGAAACCCATACCTTTCCAAGGGGTGGATGGACATCAAAGAAGAAGGTGCGGTTAATGTAATAGCTTCCCATTTTTCCGAAATGAGTCTCGTCCCAACTGCAAATGGTCCATAGTGTTCACTGATCGTGCATTGAAAGTAGATTTACAATCACAATTTTACACATCTAATACTCACCATACATGTGGAGGCTCAGTGATTTTGTAAAAGCGTGTACATACAGAGAGCACAAGCACCAGAACCAGAGTATAAACGGGCACATGGTCACCTCTGGAGGGAGAACTGAGCTGTCCTCCTCGTTTGGGGATCCTTTTACTCGCCCCATTAGAAGTCTCCCTAGAAGGCTGGGAAAAGCCCTCAATCCCCTCGTTTGTCGTGCATGTTTTTCGATGTCTTACAGCTGGGGTGTCTGGGCTTTGTGTGTAACAGTCCTTCTGTCTGCCGTCCATTAGCAGCTTTCTTGAAGACAATGAGTCATTATCAAAGTAACGTTGGCGAATCCACTATAAAGACAGTTTCTTCAGTCGCAGAGTTTAATTAATAAACAATTAATCATCACAGGATTTAACCTTGCTCATCAAGACAACCATCCTAATGCTTTCCAGCGCATGTTTGTTGTGCATGTCCATAAACTGTTGTGGATTGTTGGTTTGGGAGATATTGGAAATGTCTGCACTTTACTGTCACCTGCTGGACAGGAGAAGGACATGCGGCCACAGTGACTCCGGTGCGTGGCATTCCCAGATCAGCTCTGAAAGCTTAAAGGGATACTCCACCCCAAAATGAACATGTTGCCGTTTAATAATCACTTACCCCCTGTTGTTCCCAACCCGTAAAACTTTGTTCATCTTCGGAACACAATTTAAGATATTTTGGATGAAAACCGGGAGGCTTGAGACTGTCCCATTAAGTTAATTGCCAAGTAAAATACACTGCCAAGGTCCAGAAAAGTGAAAAGCATCGTCAGAATAGTCCATCCGTCATCAGTGGTTCAACCGTAACGTTATAAAGCGACGAGAATACGTGAATAAAACAAAAATAACTACTTAATTCAACAATTCCTTTGTCAACAGTCTCCTCTGTGTCTCTCCATATCACCGCATTCTGCATTTCCTCGTTATTTTTGTTTTATTCGCATACAAAAAGTATTGTCATGGCTTTATAATAACTGCGGTCAAGCCAGCCGCACTTCAGAAAAACACCGTCAAGCCAGCCGCGAGTGAAATTTATATGCGCGTGTATTACTATAATTACGGCAATAGCAGGAACAACAGAGAGGGAACGCGCTTTCAGAGCGCTTTTCATCTATACGTTCAGATTTGATCTATGACGACCTTTTTCGCCCATCTGCTCTAATATTCGTGTAACTTATTGTTTTCCTTGACTGCTCTGTATTACTATAATTTTCAGCCTTTCAAAGCATTACAATTATTAGTAGAAAACGAGATATGGGACATTCATTGATTTAGAAGACACTTTTTTATGATGAGAAAGAAGCAATTAAAGGTCAGTTCTTAAAGAAGACATCCCATACTATATCCATACCTCACATAAAACCATTTTACTGGAGCCTTTTAGAGATATAGGATAATATTACACTTTACAAGTCTTTTAAGATCCCATTTCTAACAAGTAGAAAAAAACAATGGTCAGTTCTTATAAGGGACTTCGCATACTATATGCAAACTTCATATCAAACCATTGTACAACAGCATTTTTGAGATATGGGACATTATTACACTTTAAAGGGTTATAAAGATCATATTTCTAATAAATAGAAAAAAACAATGGTCAGTTCTTATCAGGGACGTCCCATACTATATACACAAAAAATCATTTTGCTAAAGCATTTTTGAGATATGGGTCCATATGGCGATTAAGAGGGCTATAAAGACCCCTATAGCGGAGTACAAAACTTTTTATCCACAGGAAGAAGGAGGCGGAAACGGCCATCAATCAAATAAGGCTTTTAATAACAAAATAAACACAAAACACTGCGACAGCCCTTCACGGACGACTGTCGCTTACAAACAAAAACCAAGTACAAACTAAAATCATGGCCTGGCCTGGCCCTCTCTCGTTGTTCACTGTCGTCGCCCCCTCTTTTGTATCCTTCCATCTCCACCGTGGGACGCGAGACCGGTGAGTGGAGCAGGCGTCGCTCATTTCCAGTCACTCCACTGGCCTCATTCCGTTCTCATGGCTCGCGGCCCCGCCCCACTCATCACAACCCTATTTCTAATAAGTAGAAAAAAACAAAGGTCAGTTCATATAAGGGACATCCCAAACTGTATGCAAACCTCATATCAAGCCATTTTACTGCAGCATTTTTGAGATATGCGTCCATATCGCGATTTAGAGGGCTATGAAGTCAACATTTCTAATAAGTAGAAAAAAACAAAGGTCAGTTCTTATCAGGGACATCACATACTATTTGCACCCTTCATATGAAACCATTTTACTGCAGCATTTTTGAGATATGGGACAATACAATGATTTAGAGGGCGATAAAGACACCATTTCTAATAAGTAGAAAAAAACAATAGTCAGTTCTTATCAGGGACATCCCATACTATATGCACACTTCATATGAAACCATTTTACTGCAGCATTTTTAATATATGGGACAATACAATGATTTAAAGGGCTATAAAGACACCATTTCTAATAAGTAGAAAAAAACAATAGTCTGTTCCTATAAGGGATTTCCCATACTATATGCACACCTCATATCAAAACCTTTTACTGCAGCATTTTTGACATATGGGTCCAAATGGTGATTTCGATGGCTATAAAGACACCATTTATAATAAGTAGAAAAAAACAATGATCAGTTCTTATAAAGCACATGCCATACTATATGCACACCTCATATCAAAGCATTTTACTGCAGCATGTTTGAGATATGGGTCCATATGGCAATTTAGAGTGCTATAAAGACCCCATTTCTAATAAGTAGAAAAAAATAATAGTCAGTTCTCATCAGTGACGTCCCATACTATGAGCACATCTCATATCAAACCATTTTACTGCAGCTTTTTCCAGAAATGGGAAATTATTACACTTTGACGGGCTGTGAAGATCCCATTTCTAATAAGTAGAAAAAAACAATGGTCAGATCTTATAAAGGACATGCCATACTATATGCACAAATCATATCAAACCATTTTACTGCAGCATTTTTGAGATATGGGTCCATGTGGCAATTTAGAGGGCTATAAAGACAACATTTCTAATAAGTAGAAAAAAACAATAGTCAGTTCTTATCAGGGACGTCCCATACTATATGCACCCTTCATATGAAACCATTTTACTGCAGCATTTTTAAGATACGAGACATTTTTACACTTTAAAGGGCTGTAAAGATCCCATTTCTAATAAGTAAAAAAAAACAAAAGTCAGTTCTTATCAGGGACGTCCCATAGTATATGCACACATCATATCAAACCATTTTACTGCAGCATTTTCGAGATATGGGACATTATTACACTTTAAATGGCTATAAAGATCCCATTTCTAATAAGTAGAAGAAAACAATGGTCTGTTCCTATAAGGGACGTCCCATACTATTTGTACACCTCATATCAAACCATTTTACTGCAGCATTTTTAAGATTCGAGACATTATTACATTTTAAAGGGCTGTAAAGATCCCATTTCTAATAAGTAGAAAAAAACAATGGTCATTTCTTATAAAGGACATGCCATACTATATGCACACCTCATATCAAACCATTTTACTGCAGAATTTTCGAGATATGGGACATTATTATATTTTAAAGGGCTATAAAGATCCCATTTCTAATAAGTAGATAAAAACAATGGTATGTTCCTATAAGGGATGTCCCATACTATATGCACACCTCATATCAAACCCTTTTACTGCAGCATTTTTGAGATATGGGACATTATTACACTTTAAAGGGCGATAAAGACACCATTTCTAATAAGTAGAAAAAAACAATAGTCAGTTCTTATCAGGGACATCACATACTATATGCACACCTCATATCAAACCATTTTACTGCAGCATTTTCGAGATATGGGACATTATTACACTTTAAAGGGCTATAAAGATCCCATTTCTAATAAGTAGAAAAAAACAATGGTCAGTTCTTATAAAGGATATGCCATACTATATGCACACCTCATATCAAACCATTTTACTGCAGCATTTTTGAGATATGGGTCCAAATGGTGATTTGGAGGGCTATAAAGGCATCATTTCTAATAAGTAGAAAAAAACAATGGTCAGTTCTTATAAAGGACATCCCATACTATATGCACACCTCATATCAAACCCTTTTACTGCAGCATTTTTGAGATATGGGACATTATTACACTTTAAAGGGCTATAAAGACCCCATTTCTAGTAAGTAGAAAAAAACAACAGTCAGTTCTTATCAGGGACCTCCCACACTATATGCACACCTCATATCAAACCATTTTACTGCAGCATTTTTGAGATATGGGTCCAAATGGTGATTTAGAGTGCTACAAAGACCCCATTTCTAATAAGTAGAAAAAAACAATGGTCAGTTCTTATAAAGGACATGCCATACTATATGCACACCTCATATCAAACCATTTTACTGCAGCATTTTCGAGATATGGGACATTATTACACTTTAAAGGGCTATAAAGATCCCATTTCTAATAAGTAGAAAAAAACAACAGTCAGTTCTTATCAGGGACCTCCCACACTATATGCACACCTCATATCAAACCATTTTACTGCAGCATTTTTGAGATATGGGTCCAAATGGTGATTTGGAGGGCTATAAAGATCCAATTTCTAATAAGTAGAAAAAAGAATAGTCAGTTCTTATCAGGGACGTCCCATACTATATGCACACCTCATATCAAACCATTTTACTGCAGCATTTTTGAGATATGGGTCCAAATGGTAATTTAGAAGACCACATTTCTAATAAGTTGAAAAACAAATGTCAGCTCCTTTAAGGGATGTCCCATACTATATGCACACCTCATATCAAACCATTTTACAGCAGCATTTTCAGATATGGGACTATATGGTGATTCTTTGGGCTATAAATATCCCATGTCGCTCCCACATTATCTTAAGTGTTCTTAATACCTGTGTATATACAATGTAACTACATGTGTACGTAATATATAACACAGTGTAAGTATACATTGGTATATAGTATCCATGGCTATAATATTTTTGTAACAACCCTCAGAATGGTTTGTGCAAGTACAAATGTATAACAGGACATGTAAATCTACATTTTGTAACAACAATATGTATAAGAGTAATTTGAACCATTTGATCCAGGTGGTGGAGATGGGTGGGTTTAGGGTTCTGTAAAGTGGGAGGAGTTGGTGCACCACTTTAATACCCGTGTACTTACATGGTAACTCCTCAGGAACTGTCGACTTCATTTAAAGTGCAACATTGTGGACACCAACCACATTTTATATGTAAAGCCTAATTTACTTGCCACTGCAGTGTAACATAGGGGTAATTACATAATAAATTGAATATTGCTATTAGTCCTGTTAACACATTTGTACTTTCTTACCAATAAATTTTATCACCAATGTCCTGTTGCACATTTGTACTTACACATACCATTCAATGGGTTATTACAAATATGTAGTTACACAAACATTAGAGCTATAGATACTATGTACCAATGTGTACTTACACTGTGGTTACATACTACATACACATCTAATTACTAAGTACACAGGTATTAGGGACACAATATAAAGTGGAACCCCCATTTCTAATAAGTTTAAAAAAAAAAACAATATTTAGTTTGTATATTGGAGGTGCCATACTATATTCACACCTTATATAAAAAAGTTTTACTGCATTTCTAGCATTTTACAAAGATGTTTTTCTGTTTTTCTGAAATGTATTCTGTTTCAGAGGCCTAGAAAGACCCCATTTCTAATAAGTAGAAGAATACAATGATCAGTTAGTACATGGGACATCCCACAAGCACACCTTATATAAAACTATTTTACTGAAGTATTTGGTGTATAAAGATATTTTACGATAGCAATTTGGGGTTAAAAATCAAGAAAATCCTCAGAAACTCCAGTTTTGAGAACTATTTCAAATAAGTTTAAAAAAAGGCCAATCCTTCTAAAGTTCCTCCTACATTTTAAGCACACCTAATGTGAAGTCTGTGTACTGTGGCAGTTTGTAGAAGCATGCATTCATATAGAACAAAACACTCAAATACATTTTAATATTTCCTAATTTTTTGCAACCTATAGAAATGTTTTTTTCAAATAGTTAAAAGAAATAATGGCCTTTTCTTACAAAGTAGCTCATATTCTATCAGCACAGATAATCTGAAGTCTGTGTACTTTGGCAGTTTGTTGCATACATCCAAATGTATGCTGTGCTGTGCTGATAGAATATGAGCTACTTTATATATATATTATAGACTGGATATTTTTTCCCCAGTTTTGAGGTTTATATAAACATCAGGTTAAATACATACAGTAGATAAAAATAATGGCCTTTGCATGCAAGGCACTCCCTATTCTTTCAGCAAATATGAAGTCACACACACTTGTCTGTCACACTATACTTCACACACTTTCTAAACACCAAATATGGAGTCTTTGCTCTGTGAAAGTTTAGAGTAGCTTGCATTCAATGGATGAATGGATCATAGCGTATCCCCAGTCTTGTTTCTGGAAATCTCACTTAAAGTTCAGTTCCAACCCTAATCTAATTAAGAGTCAGGAACAATTCATAGTTACAGAAAGGTTTGCTGGAGCAGGATTGACACTGAACTCTGCACGAAGGTAGTATTATTGTGTGCCTTTTAAAAATAGTAAGTGTTCCTACTTATGTAGTTAAATAGCATTTTGTTGAATTAGAATACATGTAAGTCCAAACTGCCAAAGTACCCAGATTTTATTTTAGCTGTGCTAATAAAGTAGGAGGTGCCTTGCATGAAATGGGCATCGTTTTCCTCTACTTTTATAAGCTGACATTTCTACATGTCTCAAAGTTATGCAAAGTCTCAGAACTGACTCTGAATGCATGCAGTTCCAGATTGGTAAACTGAAATGTTTTTTATAATGGCTGCACATATTTGGTGATGTCCCTTATGACAATTGTTTATTATTATTATTATTATTATTGGAATAGATAAATGTAATGTTTTATAACTCTATATGTGAAATACTTGCTAGCTCTTAAAAAAACCATACAGTAAAATGTTTTCCATGGATTTACTCATAGATTTTAGAAAACATTACATTTCTCTATGAGCCTCTGAAGTGAATATACCCTTTATCTTTATAGCCCCCTAAAGCACAATATAGGTCCATATCTCATTAATGTTGCAGTAGACTGGGTTTTATATCAAACCATTATGTGTGCATATAGTATGGGATGTCCCTTATGAGAACTGACCATTGTTTTTTTCTACTTATTAGAAATGGGATCTTTAAAGCCCGTTAAAGTGTAATAATGTCCCATATCTCAAAAGTCCTGCAGTAAAATGGTTTGATATGAGGTGTGCATATAGTATGGGAGGTCCCTGATAAGAATTGACTATTCTTTTTTTCTACTTATTAGAAATGGGATCTTTATAGCCCTTTAAAGTGTAATAATGTCCCATATCTTGAAAATGCTGAAGTAAAATGGTTTGATATGAGGTGTGCATATAGTATGGGACATCCCTGATAAGAACTGACTATTGTTTTTTTCTACTTATTAGAAATGGTGTCTTTATAGCCCTCTAAATCATTGTATTGTCCCATATCTGAAAAATGCTGCAGTAAAATGGTTTGATATGAGGTGTACATATAGTATGGGACATCCCAGATAAGAACTGACTGTTGTTTTTTTCTACTTATTAGAAATGGGATCTTTACAGCCATTTAAAGTGTAATAATGTCCCATATCTCGAAAATGCTGCAGTAAAATGGTTTGATAAGAGGTGTGCATATAGTATGGGATGTCCATGATAAGAACTGACTTTTGTTTTTTTCTACTTATTAGAAATTGGATCTTTACAGCCCTTTATAATGTAATAATGTCCCGTATCTTAAAAATGCTGCAGTAAAATGGTTTGATATGAGGTGTGCAAATAGTATGGGACGTCCCTTATAGGAACAGACCATTGTTTTTTTCTACTTATTAGAAATGGGATCTTTACAGCCATTTAAAGTGTAATAATGTCCCATATCTCGAAAATGCTGCAGTAAAATGGTTTGATATGAGGTGTGCATATAGTATGGGATGTCCCTGATAAGAACTGACTTTTGTTTTTTTCTACTTATTAGAAATGGGATCTTTACAGCCCTTTAAAGTGTAAAAATGTTTCGTATCTTAAAAATGCTGCAGTAAAATGGTTTCATATGAAGGGTGCATATAGTATGGGACGTCCCTGATAAGAACTGACTATTGTTTTTTTCTACTTATTAGAAATGTTGTCTTTATAGCCCTCTAAATTGCCACATGGACCCATATCTCAAAAATGCTGCAGTAAAATGGTTTGATATGATTTGTGCATATAGTATGGAATGTCCTTTATAAGATCTGACCATTGTTTTTTTCTACTTATTAGAAATGGGATCTTCACAGCCCGTTAAAGTGTAATAATTTCCCATTTCTGGAAAAAGCTGCAGTAAAATGGTTTGATATGAGATGTGCTCATAGTATGGGACGTCACTGATGAGAACTGACTATTATTTTTTTCTACTTATTAGAAATGGGGTCTTTATAGCACTCTAAATTGCCATATGGACCCATATCTCAAACATGCTGCAGTAAAATGCTTTGATATGAGGTGTGCATATAGTATGGCATGTGCTTTATAAGAACTGACCATTGTTTTTTTCTACTTATTATAAATGGTGTCTTTATAGCCATCGAAATCACCATTTGGACCCATATGTCAAAAATGCTGCAGTAAAAGGTTTTGATATGAGGTGTGCATATAGTATGGGAAATCCCTTATAGGAACAGACCATTGTTTTTTTCTACTTATTAGAAATGGGATCTTTACAGCCATTTAAAGTGTAATAATGTCCCATATCTCGAAAATGCTGCAGTAAAATGGTTTGATATGAGGTGTGCATATAGTATGGGATGTCCCTGATAAGAACTGACTTTTGTTTTTTTCTACTTATTAGAAATGGGATCTTTACAGCCCTTTAAAGTGTAAAAATGTTTCGTATCTTAAAAATGCTGCAGTAAAATGGTTTCATATGAAGGGTGCATATAGTATGGGACGTCCCTGATAAGAACTGACTATTGTTTTTTTCTACTTATTAGAAATGTTGTCTTTATAGCCCTCTAAATTGCCACATGGACCCATATCTCAAAAATGCTGCAGTAAAATGGTTTGATATGATTTGTGCATATAGTATGGAATGTCCTTTATAAGATCTGACCATTGTTTTTTTCTACTTATTAGAAATGGGATCTTCACAGCCCGTTAAAGTGTAATAATTTCCCATTTCTGGAAAAAGCTGCAGTAAAATGGTTTGATATGAGATGTGCTCATAGTATGGGACGTCACTGATGAGAACTGACTATTATTTTTTTCTACTTATTAGAAATGGGGTATTTATAGCACTCTAAATTGCCATATGGACCCATATCTCAAACATGCTGCAGTAAAATGCTTTGATATGAGGTGTGCATATAGTATGGAATGTCCTTTATAAGATCTGACCATTGTTTTTTTCTACTTATTAGAAATGGGATCTTCACAGCCCGTTAAAGTGTAATAATTTCCCATTTCTGGAAAAAGCTGCAGTAAAATGGTTTGATATGAGATGTGCTCATAGTATGGGACGTCACTGATGAGAACTGACTATTATTTTTTTCTACTTATTAGAAATGGGGTCTTTATAGCACTCTAAATTGCCATATGGACCCATATCTCAAACATGCTGCAGTAAAATGCTTTGATATGAGGTGTGCATATAGTATGGCATGTGCTTTATAAGAACTGACCATTGTTTTTTTCTACTTATTATAAATGGTGTCTTTATAGCCATCGAAATCACCATTTGGACCCATATGTCAAAAATGCTGCAGTAAAAGGTTTTGATATGAGGTGTGCATATAGTATGGGAAATCCCTTATAGGAACAGACCATTGTTTTTTTCTACTTATTAGAAATGGTGTCTTTATAGCCCTTTAAATCATTGTATTGTCCCATATATTAAAAATGCTGCAGTAAAATGGTTTCATATGAAGTGTGCATATAGTATGGGATGTCCCTGATAAGAACTGACTATTGTTTTTTTCTACTTATTAGAAATGGTGTCTTTATCGCCCTTTAAAGTGTAATAATGTCCCATATCTCAAAAATGCTGCAGTAAAAGGGTTTGATATGAGGTGTGCATATAGTATGGGATGTCCTTTATAAGAACTGACCATTGTTTTTTTCTACTTATTAGAAATGATGTCTTTATAGCCCTACAAATCACCATTTGGACCCATATCTCAAAAATGCTGCAGTAAAATGGTTTGATATGAGGTGTGCATATAGTTTGGCATGTCCTTTATAAGAACTGACCATTGTTTTTTTCTACTTATTAGAAATGGGATCTTTATAGCCTTTTAAAGTGTAATAATGTCCCATATCTTGAAAATGCTGCAGTAAAATGGTTTGATATGAGGTGTGCATATAGTATGCCATGTCCTTTATAAGAACTGACCATTGTTTTTTTCTACTTATTAGAAATTATGTCTTTATAGCCCTCCAAATCACCATTTGGACCCATATCTCAAAAATGCTGCAGTAAAATTGTTTGATATGAGGTGTGCATATAGTATGGCATATCCTTTATAAGAACTGACCATTGTTTTTTTTCTACTTATTAGAAATGGGGTCTTTATAGCCCTTTAAAGTGTAATAATGTCCCATATCTCAAAAATGCTGCAGTAAAAGGGTTTGATATGAGGTGTGCATATAGTATGGGATGTCCTTTATAAGAACTGACCATTGTTTTTTTCTACTTATTAGAAATTATGTCTTTATAGCCCTCCAAATCACCATTTGGACCCATATCTCAAAAATGCTGCAGTAAAATGGTTTGATATGATGTGTGCATATAATATGGGACGTCCCTGATAAGAACTGACTATTCTATTTTTCTACTTATTACAAATGGGATCTTTATAGCCCTTTAAAGTGTAATAATGTCCCATATCTTGAAAATGCTGCAGTAAAATGGTTTGATATGAGGTGTGCAAATAGTATGGAATGTCCTTTATAAGATCTGACCATTGTTTTTTTCTACTTATTAGAAATGGGATCTTCACAGCCCGTTAAAGTGTAATAATTTCCCATTTCTGGAAAAAGCTGCAGTAAAATGGTTTGATATGAGATGTGCTCATAGTATGGGACGTCACTGATAAGAACTGACCATTGTTTTTTTCTACTTATTATAAATGGTGTCTTTATAGCCATCGAAATCACCATTTGGACCCATATGTCAAAAATGCTGCAGTAAAAGGTTTTGATATGAGGTGTGCATATAGTATGGGAAATCCCTTATAGGAACAGACTATTGTTTTTTTCTACTTATTAGAAATGGTGTCTTTATAGCCCTTTAAATCATTGTATTGTCCCATATATTAAAAATGCTGCAGTAAAATGGTTTCATATGAAGTGTGCATATAGTATGGGATGTCCCTGATAAGAACTGACTATTGTTTTTTTCTACTTATTAGAAATGGTGTCTTTATCGCCCTCTAAATCATTGTATTGTCCCATATCTCAAAAATGATGCAGTAAAATGGTTTCATATGAAGGGTGCAAATAGTATGTGATGTCCCTGATAAGAACTGACCTTTGTTTTTTTCTACTTATTAGAAATGTTGACTTCATAGCCCTCTAAATCGCGATATGGACGCATATCTCAAAAATGCTGCAGTAAAATGGCTTGATATGAGGTTTGCATATAGTTTGGGATGTCCCTTATATGAACTGACCTTTGTTTTTTTTCTACTTATTAGAAATAGGGTTGTGATGAGTGGGGCGGGGCCGCGAGCCATGAGAACGGAATGAGGCCAGTGGAGTGACTGGAAATGAGCGACGCCTGCTCCACTCACCGGTCTCGCGTCCCGCGGTGGAGATGGAAGGATACAAAAGAGGGGGCGACGACAGTGAACAACGAGAGAGGGCCAGGCCAGGCCATGATTTTAGTTTGTACTTGGTTTTTGTTTGTAAGCGACAGTCGTCCGTGAAGGGCTGTCGCAGTGTTTTGTGTTTATTTTGTTATTAAAAGCCTTATTTGATTGATGGCCGGTTTCCGCCTCCTTCTTCCTGTGGATAAAAAGTTTTGTACTCCGCTATAGGGGTCTTTATAGCCCTCTTAATCGCCATATGGACCCATATCTCAAAAATGCTTTAGCAAAATGATTTTTTGTGTATATAGTATGGGACGTCCCTGATAAGAACTGACCATTGTTTTTTTCTATTTATTAGAAATATGATCTTTATAACCCTTTAAAGTGTAATAATGTCCCATATCTCAAAAATGCTGTTGTACAATGGTTTGATATTAAGTTTGCATATAGTATGCGAAGTCCCTTATAAGAACTGACCATTGTTTTTTTTCTACTTGTTAGAAATGGGATCTTTAAAGACTTGTAAAGTGTAATATTATCCTATATCTCTAAAAGTCTCCAGTAAAATGGTTTTATGTGAGGTATGGATATAGAATGGGATGTCTTCTTTAAGAACTGACCTTTAATTGCTTCTTTCTCATCATAAAAAAGTGTCTTCTAAATCAATGAATGTGCCATATCTCGTTTTCTACTAATAATTGTAATGCTTTGAAAGGCTGAAAATTATAGTAATACAGAGCAGTCAAGGAAAACAATAAGTTACACGAATATTAGAGCAGATGGGCGAAAAAGGACGTCATAGATCAAATCTGAACGTATAGATGAAAAGCGCTCTGAAAGCGCGTTCCCTCTGTTGTTCCTGCTATTGCCGTAATTATAGTAATACACGCGCATATAAATTTCACTCGCGGCTGGCTTGACGGTGTTTTTCTGAAGTGCGGCTGGCTTGACCGCAGTTTATAATAGTATGGTTAAACCACTGATGGCAGATGGATTATACCCATTTTAAGGATTATATATTCAGTTGAACTTTTCAAAAAGCAGATGTAGATAAAAATTCCCCTATTAATCTGAACAATTAGAATAAAATTAGATAGGTCATTAATTCGACAAAAACTAGAATTGTGGTTAATTATTTAAATATTTTCCCGATTTCTCAACCCATTCAGCCTCACTCTCAGCATCTGGAGGTTTGACCTGCAGTCGAGCATGCAGACGCTGCTGCAGAATCACTCGCGCTTTAATTACAATTACAAATTGTCCGATTACAATGACAGTGATCAACTTAATTCCGAGGTAACATAAATAAAATAAGTTTATTTTGAATTGACCTCGCGAGTTTATTGGTTATGGATACGGGGGATCAGCTTCCGCGTGAGAATCCAAACAATATACGTCATCAACAGTCGACAGTCCGATGCGACTCACGCCAGCGCATGCCATCTGTATTTTTGTTTTAAAAACGCCCACTGTATTTGTGACATATTATATGATTTATTTAAAAACGTAACAAAGTACTAAACCGATAGAGACGAGTGTCACATGGAAACCACAGCGTCGTCTCTGTCTTTGTTTTGTTCGTGACATTGTCCGAAATCTCGTCTCTGGGAGCTTTATAAGATGGTTAAATTACACGACAGCTACAAAAGGCTTTTGCAAATATATACATTGTCCTCAAACATTATAGGCACACCACGTGTGGCTAGCAGATTTGTTTCTGCACCTCAAAATAGACATGAAATCCGCTTCAAGGTACGTAAAACTCAACTTTTGATTACAGATGCCCTAATTATTAATGGTGCAACGTTATAGATGCATAAACCCAACGACAGTACAGACACATATTCTCCCACTTTTTCTCTGTTTAGACTTCAGGAGTTGGCGAACGAGCTCTGCAGGAGAGACAGAGGCAGCACATGGCACGAGGTTTGCCAAAACAGAAGCCCATAGCTGGAGTCAAAGAGGTCCTTGTTGTTGCATCGGGGAAAGGAGGGGTGGGAAAGTCCACAACAGCAGGTCGGTTGTCTTTTGGGTTCAGTGACCTTTGTGTGTTTCATGCCACAATAATTTCCAATCTGTTTGTTTGACTCTTTAATCAGCTACCAGCATTTCTCTGAAAAGCTCATTTCGTTTAATGTCTTCACAGTGAATCTTGCTCTTGGACTTATGGCTAACGATCAGGTGACATTCAGATAACCCTATCTCAGACACTGTATTGAAACCACTGAATCATTTAACTTTTTATTAGATGATTTGCCTTCAGTAATATTTTTTTTCTTACCACTGTTGCATGTAGAGTAAATCAGTGGGTCTTCTAGATGCTGATGTATATGGCCCCTCCATTCCAAAGTTAATGAACCTAAAAGGAAACCCCGAATTAACAGACAGTGAGTTTTGTGTCCACGTTTGCTTTGTAAATAAAATATATTTTGTTTTATTTCAAAAATTAGTTTGTCATCTGATCCTATTTTCTTTATATTCAGAGAACTTAATGAGGCCACTTGTGAATTTTGGAATTCCTTGGTAAGTACATGACTGATTTATAGTTCTAGTGCAGAAGTGTTATTTATATCGACTGCTGTTCAAAAGGTTGTTTATTTGATCAAAATTACAGTAAAAATGTAATTTAAAGTGTAAATAATGTTCAGCATCATTACTCCCGTCTTCAGTGTCCTTCAGAAATCACTATAATATGCTGATTTTCTGCTCAAGAAACATTTCTTATTATTATGTTTGTTGAAAACGAGATTAAATAAATAGAAGTATTAAATTATTATTATTTTTTAATCTCACAGACCTCAAACTTTTGAATGTTTTTTTATTTTTTTATTTTTAATAAAATGTTTAAGGTTTTACTTCTTGCTTCTCCGTCTTCTGCAGTATGTCAATGGGCTTTCTGGTTGAAGAGGTTGCACCTATTGTGTGGAGGGGTCTGATGGTGATGTCAGCTATTGAGAAACTCATTAGACAGGTGTGCAATTTGGATTTGGAAATTGCTGTAGCTAGCTAATAGGATTTTGTCAAATAACTATTTTTTTCTCCGCTGTCCTCATCCAGCACAAGTTGATGTGATTTTCTTCAGTACAGTTCAATTTCCATCCATTGGCACATTTTGAATGATTGTGCAAGAATTATATCCTCTACCCTGGTTTCATGTTAAATTGTGTCATTTTCTGCAGTCTAAAAAAATCATCCAATTTACTCAACATTGTTGTTCCTTTCACTACTATAATGACTTTTTCCATGCAGGTAGATTGGGGGAATCTAGATTACCTTGTGATTGATATGCCTCCTGGAACCGGAGATGTCCAATTGTCTATTACCCAGAATATTCCTATATCAGGTAAACTAACAAATGTTACAGCTGATTTATGGTCTGTATGCCTCTTTTTGGCATCGTTTACAATCTGAAAGAAGCATTCTACCTAATGTCAGTCACAACACGGCGCAATGGATTTTTCCATTTCAGATTGTCAGTGCTTGTATCAGCTGGGAGAATTGGATGCATTAATGTTGTCTAGTATTCAGAACGTTCATTTTATTTACCTGCTCTTAAACATAATGCAAGTACATTTTGACTGGTTTATACACCAAACATCAAGCTTAGTTGTATAATTTCTGCTTTCAGGTGCTGTAATTGTGTCTACGCCTCAAGACATCGCCTTGCTAGATGCACGAAGAGGTGCTGAGATGTTCAGAAAGGTTAACGTTCCGGTAAAGGATTTGCTTTTGTATTTAAAAGCACTTCAGCTCCAACTTGTCATTAAATTATAGTGGAAAGTAATAGAGTTTAAGCAGGCTGGGTTCGTGCTGATAGAGACCTATATTGAAGCAATATAAATGGCATTTAGTTTATATTTTGTGTTAATTATATGACCGTTACTTCCGACAGAAAATACCAGATTTTTTTTTTTCAATTAAAATTATGTTTAAGGATGTGCTCTGTGCATTTAGGTTCTGGGTCTGGTTCAGAACATGAGTGTTTTCCAGTGTCCCAAGTGCAATCATCAAACACACATTTTTGGCTCAGATGGGGCTAAAGAGCTGGCTCAGACCCTTGGTGTTGAGATGCTTGGTAAAGCTATTCTGTATGAAGTATTACATGATGACTGACTCTTTTAGCATTTAAGCACATAAAAAAACAACAACTTGAAATTGATCAAATGTAATGCATATTATGAGGTCAAATCGCATGTAGCTAGATTTGATTCATGTGGATTGGCCAATCTATGAGGACACAAGGTTTTCTTCTCTCACTCCAGGAGACATTCCTCTTCATCTCAACATAAGAGAAACATCGGACAAGGGGCAGCCCGTGGTTGTGTCATCCCCTGATAGTCCAGAAGTAAGTGAATCATGTTAGATTCCTGTCTTCCTTTTATTGTTTTCCATTAGTTACTTACTGTAAGCCTTTCATGATCTTTGGGTGCAAAAAATTGGCACACTACATTTTGGTAACATGCATTGATAAATGACAAAATTGAAATGCAAAAATTGCATATTTATTGTATATAATATACAGTTGAAGTCAGAAGTTTACATACACCTTGCAGAATCTGCAAAATGTTAATTATTTTACCAAAACAAGAGGGAACATACAAAATGCATGTTTTTGTTTATTTAGTACTGACCTGAATAAGATGTTTCACATAAAGGATGTTTACAGATAATCCACTAAGAGACTAATCAATCAGAGTTTCTGATTTTTAACAAACATTTATAGAACTGATATGAAATAATTATATTAATTTTCTAATATATTCATGCATGTTTTGCAGGCCGAGGCGTACAGAAGAGTTGCAGCAGCAGTAGTACGCCGACTAGCAGAGCATCTGAGATAAATGATGTCCACATTTAATGTAGTTTTACTGACCTGAAAAAAACATCATTGTCTCCTACTTGTTTACCCTTTAAATTGATAACACATACCTATTATATTATTATAATTTATGTTCTTCATTCATTTACTGACATACAGTTCATGTTATTTATAGATGATTAAAAACAATCATTTTGGCAACAAGTAAGCTTTCATTATAATGAAAATAAGAACTCATTGCAATTATGAGCATATTATAATAATGTCCATTTCCATGTACAAATCTCAGATGTGGATATTTTCCCACCAGAACAGACTGACACGGTTTTTTAAATAAAAGGAAATGGCTAAAAGGAAAGGTTTTTGGCAGCTCCGGTTAATGTGATTGATTTCTCTTTTCACTTCCATGAAGATGTTCATTACAGATCTTGACCACTTGATGGCAGTGTATATGTTTTTCATACATCTGATTGTACTTTGTGTGATTTAATTAGGTCTTTCACTTAAACGATGACAAATTTTCCTCCTTTGACAGTAACATGATTGAAGTCTTCTGTTACTAGATTACATTTAATAAAGATAAACGTTCCAGGTCCAATAGGAAAAGTGGGATGAGAAAAACAGGGTCGCTTCCTGCATATTTTCACAGCTCCCTTGACTCAGCTGAAACAGCCGTATTCAGTCCAGCCCTGTGTAACACTGGCCAGACAGACCAGTCTGTGATTCATCACAGCAATGAAGCTTTTTTGCTTTCTTTTACTCTCAATTACTTAACTGTTCCCAGAAGACCGACCCAGGGGTTTCAGCTGTACACTGACCTCAGTTGAATTTGGACAGTTTCACATTTGGTGTTTTTTATTTTCTCTTTGTTTTCAAGATAAAGAAAGCGTTATCATGATAACGTGTCTTGACTGATGTCATTGAGCGCAATGCTGTGACTCACACTCCCATGAGTGTGTGATTGAGGTAGAAACAGCAAATAAACATCCATTCATTTACAGATGTAGATTTCACCAAAATTCTGCCTGGGATTTTTGTCCCAGATAGGGAATTTCACAACAAATGGGAGAATACCATTCATAAATCTGATCCTGGATCAGATGACCTCCACTCATGAAACCTTATCTGCTTGTGAGAGACTGCATATTCAGATTACTTGAGAAGAAACATGATTGAGCATGCTTCAGGTAATTCCCAGCTGGCAAGGAACAGATTTCTAAAACCGTGTCCTTGTGGCGTTCTCAGTGGCATTATAAATGCAGACTTTGCCCCATGTGGGAAATGTGGCTTATAGCTTCCACTTCCTAAGGCTATGGAAAAAAAATCAATAATTAAATGGGGTAGCTGTGCAGCCCAAGAGGACAGAGGGCAGTCTTATTTCGGTCATCTTTGATTCATGAGGAGATACCGGTAATAAGATAAGCTGAGGTGCAAACAAAAGAGATTTAAGAGGAAATCGTTATCTTTAAAATGAATATTGCTCAAGAATGGTCTCTTCACTGTAAATCATAGTTGTGTAATGTAAAACAGCACAGTTTTTCAACCAGATCCTGATCAAATGATCATTATTATTATTGCAAATGGCATAAATAATTATTTAACTAGACGTGGCAATCTCTGCATCCTTATGTTCAGAACACGATGAAGTCATCATGGCTTCAGTATTGGCGTTATGCCTGTAAATTGGCTGAAGTGGTGATCTGCACATGTATAATAGACGATATATATGTATAATTGATTAAAATTATGTAAGGTACGTGCCTTCTGGGGCCGAGGTTTTTCAAAGCAGCTAAAGTATACTTACTGTTGGCATGTATAATAAATCTTCATTAATACTATATCTTGAGATCTGATTCTGAGAAACATCCGAACACTTTCAGAAGAAAATTTGCAAAAACTGGACCTTTAGGGTCATCCGAGCTTGCTTCTGTGGCTGTGCCTTAACTTTATACCTTATACCTTAAGAGTATATTCCAGGGTTATTATAATTAAATTAAAATTATAGTTTAATTAAAGCCATAAAACGCAAGTAAACCTGACTGAAAAATAAAAATAAGTTTTTATTACTAAAGATGACTTATACTAGAAAACACAACAGATTCAAATTAATGTAAACAACAATAGAAGCTAAATTCTACACTGCATACTACACTGTAAAATATGTTTTTTGAAGATGTAAAAAAAAATGATTTTTTTTAATTATTATTATGAGCATGTTTTACAAGAAAATCATATTTCAGTATTTCTTCATCAAATTTCACATTTAATTGAATGCTATTTCCATTTCTTTGTAATTATTTGTGAAAATTCTCAGAAATTTCTAAGTGAAAATGGTTTCAAAATAATCCTACCACTTTTATCAGCACCCCTCTAAATAATATGCATCTTTTTTTTTTACACATCCCTCCATCACTCTAAAAACGGCTGGGTTATTTTTTAACCCAAAATGCTGGGTTGAGTCTGTTGGGTCATTTTGTTGGGTTATTTAATTTCTTTTTAAACACTTTTGGGTAGTTTCAATTTACAAGGTGTTGGGTTAAACCTGCTGGGTTGCGTCGCTGGGTTGTTTCAGGCCAGCGCTGGGTTATTTAACGCGCCTTGAAGATGTTAAAATCGCTTCCCAACTGTCACTTTGGAAGAACAACGGGGCAAAGCCACGGCTTTCAACTGTTTTAAGGTAAGTTTATTTAATGTTTTCAATAATAATTATTTTAAATTGGCAGAATTATAACTTTTTTTTGCAGCAACAATACTGTTAAACGTCTCCAGGCCAACATTATTTACGTTAAATGATGAACTGTTTACCTCAAACGGCCAACCTACGTTACGCGACTCGCATAATCGTGTTAAGCTAGGTATCTGAGACGACAGATTAATAAAGTTTTATTAAGTTTCAGACAGTGACTGATGTCTGAAATATGCGAATACCTGTGAAAATAGAGGAAAAAGTAGTTTCTGACACTGAAAAGCGAATTTAACATTTAAGTGAGTCAAATGAGTTCAAAAAGTGAATACGACTTTCTGCTCTAATGTAAACGCCTGCAGTTGTCCATATCGACATGTAAATCATACAAATTACGTACAATATAGTCGGACCGCAGGTCTAAAAGAACCGACGACCCAGTTCAAGTAACGTTAAACCGGTTCAGTAATTCTCGAACAAAGTGATTCCCGGAAAAGAATCGACGTCTCGGGGCATTTCAAAGTGCGCGCACGCACAGCGAGTGATGCCGGCCGCGTTAGTGAAGTGATTTGATGCTTTTGTGGTTTATAAAGTCTTTTTACATACAAATTATAATTCAAAATGTGTTTTTTTTTCCTGTCAGAAAAGCGCATGGATACATTTGTGAGAGAAAAACTCGTCGAGTGCAGTCTTATTGAGGCGTCTAACGGTAAGTTCGTGTTTATTATACATTTTACATAATTGTTTGACTGTGATAATCAACTAACGTTAACCCTCACGTAACTTAAACGCACATATATTTTTATTTCGTGCTATAGTTTATAGTTCGTGCACCAGAATTTACCTAATTTATGAGCGTAAACATCATATATTAATTTTCCAGATCGTGTTTTTGACTTGTCCTTATCACTTTGGTACATCTATAAGTTTTTATATATGGACTGTTTTACCTACGTGACTTGTCATAGAAATGTCTGTGTGCGCGCATGCAGTGTGATCTCCCTTATCTGTGCCAGTGACTGTGTGTGTTTGATATAGCCAGCATATTAACATAAAACTGTGATTTATAATGACTGGAACATCCCATTGATTAGACAGTTTGAAAGCACACCTTTCAGCCAATCACTATATCATATTCTGCTTCTGTAGACCAACTCATAGGTGAATTTAACTCATAATCATGATGGGTGAATTTCATGATTAACTTCACACAGTTAATTGAACTGAATCACTGTTATTAAAACAATTTGTATTTTTTCTTTTTTCTTTTTTACTTTATTTTAAAGGTTGCAACAAACATGGAATTCCTTAACTGAGCAGAGTCCACAAAACCCCATCCAATTGTCGTGGCGATTTAAAAATGACAGCAGATCTCTCAGGCATTGATCATAATCAATGGACAGGTTATATTTAATTGTATTTTTCCACATGTGGACATATACATTGTGAAATAGTCCAAACTCAATTGAAAAGCATTTGTATTTCAGATGCCTTACACAGAAAGCTGTCAATTTGTGTCAAGGGTGGGACTATACTATGGGGCGTGTTTGTATTGGGAGATATTTTGTAGTTTTTCCCCCAAATCTCTCACTGTTTGCACTCTGATGCACGTCAGCAAACAACATTGCAGTTCTACTCTTATTTACCTAGTTGCATCTTACCCTATATTTTATTCCTCCGGTGAAAAGCATTTGGTTAATGGTGAATATTGACCAATAGTACCATGTGGCTCTAACGGTTAGCAGGGGATAGTAGCTGCATTTGGGGTAAAAATGACAGAATTATTTATTGTGTGAGGTGCCAAGAATATAGGGAGATCCGGGTTGCACTGTCTGTTCTTTAACACGCATCTCTCGGAGTGGCAGCTGCCTTTAGTAGTGCCTTAACCTCCATTGTTCAAAGCATTTTGCACAGTTGTCTTTGAGTGACGTCACCTCCCAATACAAACACTCTCCATAGTATGGTCCCACCTCTGACAAAAATTGACAGTTTTCAATGTGAGGCATTGGAAATTCAGATGCGAAAGATTCCATTTGAGTTTTGGCAGGTAACATGTGCGACACAGTGAAAAAACAGACATAGTAATTCATAAAACCTCATGTTCTTGTTCTTATGTTGCATCTATGCTAATATTAGTCTGTTTCTCTCTTGTTCCGAGGTCACCGTAGCCACCAGATCCAGTCTGTGTCCCGATCAGAGGGTCACTGCAGTCGCCCGGATCCAGTATGTATCCAGACCAGATGGTGGGTCAGCACATAGAAAGGACCTCTACATCCCTGAAAGACAGCGGAGACCAGGATAACTAGAGCCCCAGATACAGATCCCCTGTAAAGACCTTGTCTCAGAGGAGCACCAGGACAAGACCACAGGAAACAGATGATTCTTCTGCACAATCTGACTTTGCTGCAGCCTGGAATTGAACTACTGGTTTCGTCTGGTCAGAGGAGAACTGGCCCCCCAACTGAGCCTGGTTTCTCCCAAGGATTTTTCTCCATTCTGTCACGGAGTTTTGGTTCCTTGTTTTTCTTTAGTTGGGGACAATTAATATCAAGCGATATCATCCACTTGATTGCACAGAGGGACGATACATCACTGAATCAATGACGAATTGACTTTAACTGAAAACTGAGTGTTTACTTTTGTCCCTTTGCATTATTACACACTATTTTCCTATTTAATACTGTAAAGCTGCTATGATGCAGTATTTGATCAATATGACAGGCTTATTACTCATAATACATGGAAAATACAGCTATAAACTGACTTTGTTTTTCCATTTGAAATTTGGCAGTCACTGTGCATTCATGAAAACTGAAACCGTAATTTTTGTTCAGTGTTTTTGAAACAGTGTTTTTGTTCAAGATTTGCAATTGTGTTTGGATTGTCACAATTTGTCACATGTGGAAAACGCAATTGAAAATATAATTAGCAATTCCTTTTGAAAATTGTCCTTCCATAGACAGGCTCTATAGCAGAGTACACTGCTCTCAGGTGTAGATCTTTGCTTCAGAGCTTAAGTGTTTGACAATAGTTCACCCAAAAATGAAAATTGTCACTAATTATTCACCCTGGTCTGAAAGCTCTCGAATATCAACGAAAATAACTTAACTTGTGTTCTGAAGATGAACAAAGGTCTTACGGGTTTGTAACGACATGAAGTTGAGTAATAAGTGACAGAATTTTCATTTTTGGGTGAACTATATGTTGAACTACCCTAAGCAGTGCACATCTACCTACGTAGGAGTCTTTATATACTTGATATAAATTTAAGGACATCTTTAAATTATTTTACATTTAAATTTAAAGAATGTTAATTGTCAATGTTATTTCACTGTGTGTTTAAATAGCTAAAAATCTCAAAATGTAATAGTTAAACAGCTAGACACAGGTCATTCAGAAATAATTGTCTTATTTATTGCAACTGTATTTCTGTGATTTTTATTTATTTATTTTGCATTTGCTGGAAACAAAAAAAGGGAAAATTCCATGTTGTTTGTCATTGGTACAAATTTTTGAATGTCAGATGGCATTAAAAATAATTTTTTAACAGTCTAAATAACCTGTATTCTTCATTATTTATTAATCCATGATTGCTTTGTTAAGCAAAAGTGAAATTATGAGAATAACCCAGCAAGAATAACCCAGAATCATAAAAATGCAAACCCACAAATGGTAAAAATGACTCTATCTTGGGTTTTCTCAATAACCCAGCATGCTGGGTTAAAATGTGTAAACCAGCATGCTGGGTTACTTTAACCCAGCATGTGTTCTGTCCAATATTTACCCAGTGCTGGGTTGCCAATTGGGTTATTTTTAACCCAGCCATTTTTAGAGTGATGAAATATATACTGTATCTTGCAAAGCTGTTAAAAATTAACATATTTTTTTTTGTCAGCTTAACAAAAGTAACAAACAACAACCCAATGAAGCTCTTTTCTAGACTCTCATAGGAAGCATGTATACTTGAATTCTGGAGATCTGCACTTATTCTTCAGCACTTTAAAACCTAGCTAAAAACAGCATTTTTAAGCTCCTGACTTTAAGATCAGTGAGATATTCTGACAATATTACGGATGTGGCTGTAGTTATTTGCATGATATCTCTCTCCTGAAACCTCGTCTGCAGACACCCGGAAACCCAGCCCTTCCCACAATCCCAAGCGTGGATCCATAACCATGGCAATGTAGCAGTGCTGCTGCTCAGGGTAAATAGCAGCAGCTGGTTCCAATTGCACTGCAGCGCAGGGGAACGAGAGGGGGGCGATGTCTATGTTGAGGTGCTTTAATGCTCTAGCATTGGCATTCTTTACAATAAACTTTGGGAGCATCTCTATAAGCAATATTAGCTTTATAAAAGTATATTTTAGATAGTTGAGCAAGTATTTATTTAAAAAACAATGTGAGGAATATCCTTTCTGTATCAAACATTTACCTAAGCGTTTGGCTATTTTAGATGACATTAAATGCATAGGGATGACTGGCCTTATTTTGCACAATCAGGCTCCACACAAAGGGTTTGGTTTGGACACCAGGGCTTCTCAGCAAGACTCCAAGCACAGCTGACAGTGAATCTGCAGATCTGAGGGGTGTTGGAAGGAGATTTGGGGGTGGGGGGAAGGTAAATAATTCATGATGTAAAAAGAAAAGGGAGGGCAAGATTTAAAGGAGGCACAGACAGACACATTATGAGGCCTGATGCTGAGTGTTTGATGTCCACACATGCGTTTTGTGGGCACAAGCTGCACTAATGAACATAAGAATATTAATTAGTGCTATACTTTGCACACAGTCTGTGTTGGGGAAGCTCGGTCATTATAGAACTTTTAAAATGTTTTAAATTTAAATAAACTAGAAATCAAATAAAAATATTATATGAAAACCATGTAAACCAAATGAAATAATTTTCTAAAATTACTAAAACTGAACTAAAAATCTTTCAAATTAAACCTAGAAATATTTGCAAAATTTACAAAAATATTAACAAAATGACAAAAACTATATTTAAATGTAAACTGAAATATAAAATAAATGATAATAAACATTATAATAGGAAATTAATTATACTACAATAACACTCTTTTGAATCCAGAATGACAAGATCAGAATGTTTTTTTTTAAGTTTCAATGGATGGTTTACAAATGAACATCCATTAGAGGAAGTGATGGCTGCACATGGCTGATGGCAGTAACATTTGAATGTCAAATTCAGACACAATCATGATACTGTGATGAAATTCACTTTCAGACCCACAGGCTTTTAGAGCCATTGTTCAACAAAACAGATCAGATCTGGATTTAAATAAAAAAAAATATATATATATATTGTAGTCAGACTATCTGATTTAGTTGTTAAGCGCAGCCTCAGAGAATCCTGAAAGTTTCATGGTTTTTACAGAAACATTAAGCAGCACAACTCTTTTTTTTTTAAACATTAATAATAGTACAAAATGTTTCTTGAACAGCAGATCAGCATATTAGGATGATTTCTGAGGGATCGTGTGACACTGAAGACTGGAGTTATGATGCTGAAGATTCAGCTTTACCATCACAGGAATAAATTATTATTTTAAATACATTCAAATAGAAAATATTCTTTAAATTGTAATATTATTTCACAACAGTTTAACAGTATTTTTGATCAAATAAATGCAGTGATGAACATAAAATACTTCTCTCAAAAACGTTAAAAATGCTATTGACCTTTCTTGAGCTTCTGAATGGTATTTGCGGTATGAAAATATGTGAAGTATGAAAAATAAACATGACCCATTTTTTGACCAACATGTAGGCTTCTTTGAGCACTTAGCCAATAACATTGTGAGTGAAAATTAACTGAACAAAAATCCAACCTTCTTAAAATGAAAACATATATTTTGTGTTTTTTTTCTTATTAATTATATAGTAGTGCCAAATCTACCTGCTGTGATATGTTTAATTCCATTTTTTTTTTTTTTTTTTTTTTTTTTACAATTGTTGTTCACCACATGATGATGGCAGTATTTTTATAGACAAAACAATGATCTCAGACCCTAAGTGGTTGAACTGACCATTTGCATTTACAAAAGAAGAAACCTGACATTTGTATTACGTCCCGGGACAGGGAGTGTCTGGCCACTGCCCACAGATAGGAGTTGCCTTGGGAACAGATGCTCTCTAGACAATAGATTTGGTGAATCATTATATCAAACACAAACATATCAAATACAAGAAGCAGCGTGGGCACACCTCTGTGTGTGTGTGATCCATATTCATACCTTAATTCTGCTGTTTAGTAGAAGGGGATTCTTCTGCCTAGCACAGATATTTATAAATACTGAAGGAGTATGTGTTCAAGAGCAATCATAAAAAAAGAAATTGTTGACAAATAAAGGAATCATAACTGAAGAATAGTAAAGCAAGGTGTGTGTCTGTTAAGAATAATCTAAATTTAAATAAACTAAGCTTGTAAGCACAAGAGAGGCTGTGCATATTCAAAAGGAAGGGGTCAGTTAATTTCAGTGCTAACTCAAACAGTAAACAGTGTACTATAAACATTTTCCTGGGTTCTCTGGGTACAAAAAAAAAAAAAAGTTTCATTGATGAAGTACAGGTATGATGAAATAGATTATGATAAAAGCTCTGGACTCAGAAAATATTTTAAATTTAACTTTAGACTTTTGCCAAATACATCCATAAGAGTAAATAATGTGCAAACAGGATAAGACCGGCCTTACTAATCTACGGTGTTTTCTCTGTCAGCTGAGCCTTCATACAAACAGACCAGAGGCCTGTTTCATAAAAAAGGTCACGAACTATGGTTTATTTCAGTTAGCCTGACTTATTGTCAGTTCATTTGGTTCAAAATGAGTCAGAGTAACTGAAATAAGCCCGGCTTATTTGGACTTGTTATTATTTAACTTTTTTTATGAAACAGTCCCCAGATCAACAGAGCTTTAACTTCCAGCTTCAAACGACTCATTTTAAATAAAGTCATATAACACATTTCACAATTCATATACAAATCATTTATTAAAAATATTACTTTTATATAATTATATATACATATATATATTTTATATAATAAGACAAAATATATAAATGTATATAAATTAATCTATAAAATCACTGAGAAATGTACAAATAAATAAAACATAAATAAAACCTTGGAGCAAAACTGCAAAAATGCTATTTCAATCAGTGAATCTCAATCCAAAAAGGCTACATAGATAGATAGATAGATAGATAGATAGATAGATAGAGAGTTATTGTTGATACAAATAGATGACTTTTTAATATATTATTCCTTGATCACCTACCTGCCATAGCAGCACAGATTAAATTAAGATATCAAAAATCAGAAAGTTCCGCGGTGAGCGAATTGGAAAAGTTAGTGAGGAGAGAGAGAGTGTGAGAGAGAGAGAGTGAGAGAGAATGAGTGAGAGAGAATGAGTGAGAGAGAGAGAGTGAGTGTGTTTCTCCGTCGCCATTACTGACTGGAATGAGAGGAGAGGGGAGGGATGCCTCTCCGATTACACGCATACCACTCTTACTGCTAGAAAACACTGAAAACAACCACTTTGTGGAAATTTCGCCGATTATTCCAACCGCTCACGGGAAACGCGGCAAAACCGGGATCTGTTTCGGTATCGCATTCGCACAAATTCAAGGAAATAGTTGGAATGCCTCCTCCTGTCTGTGGTGTCTGGAGCTGGGAGCGACCATGTTAGGTAGGGGAATGTACACGGACTGTGTGACTGTCCAGTATGCTTTTTGTCGTTTGCTTTACTGAATTTGGTTTAATGTGTGACTTATTTTCACGTCTAGGCGATAGTTGCGTATCTTTATATAAATGCACAGATTTGTCTGTCTCTCCTACAGCGCGTTTTGTCGGTGTCACACTTAACTAGCTCTGGCTAACTGGGAAGCTAGCAAGCAAAGGAATCATCTAATGCCTTGTTAGAAGCAAGGCCCTCGTCGATGCGAATACAAATAAGCATATTAACACAAATCTCCGTGGTATTTAATGCAAGAGTGTATGCGTATTGATTGTCATGTTTCTAAACTATTCTGATGTGAATTCAGTTCCTCGGATTCAAATGGAGTGGACGCTTGTGGGTTTATGTGAAGTAAATGATGCACATTCTTGTCAATTTGGAAGCCACGTTTAGCAGTAATTCTGTCGATTAACGTTAGTTGTGTGAACCGTCGCTTGTACATCTGATCGCAATGAGGCTCGTTTCAAAGCGCTTCTTCTCACCTTCAGCAGATGCTTTACATCCTCGCTCAGAAACATACAGCCCACCGTCGTTAAGAAACGCGTCTCGACACTGATGTCCTGTGTTTCCGTGATTTAACGCCCGTGAAGTCCAGTCGTTGATGTCCCATAACTGCGGTAGTTATTTGTGACATTCTCAGTACAAAATGACATTTCTGCCATCATTTACTCTAGGGTTTCAACGGTCATGGAATAACTGAAAAAAATCTGAGATTGAGAATGATATAAAGTGTTTTTTACTTCCTGAAATGGAAACATTTTTAAACTGAATATGAGTTTTTTTAGTTATGTTAAAATCTGCGATATTTCATCATATAGGCAAGGTATTGATTTTGTGTAGAGTGATTCGATTTGGTTGTTCTTTTGAGTCGGTTCTTTTCAATGAATCAGTCAAACTGGTTTACGAAATGTTTGAAAGATTCATTAGCAAGATGTGAATCTTAATGTCTTTATACAGTAATAATAAATGACTGAAAAAGACCTGGGAATGTATTGATCAAAAACGTATGCATTTTTTTATTCGGCTGAACAAAGAATGACAGCTTCATTTATCGTTAAGTTACTTTCATTATGTGGAAAACAGATACACTAAAAAAAGTGACTCAGGCTGTCATTCTGGCTTAGATCTCCTTTTGTGTTCCACCGAGAAAGAAAGTCATACAGGGTTGGACCGACACAAAGATGAGTAAATGATGACACAATTTTCACAAATGTGAATCTTTTAAAGACACATCAGGCTTTACACTGCCAAATTCAGAAGTGGTTCTAGTTATGCTGTCAGAGCCAGCACTGAATTAAATTGCATTTATATATATATATATATATATATATATATATATATAATATAAAAATGATTGTACTTGTTTTGTGTTTATCATGAACTTAATGCTCTTGAGTATAAATTAGCCAATTTGCTGCCTTATTTCTGTTGACAGATGCATTTATTTGTTAGTACAAAGCTTCATGACTGCAGATGAGAAGCATAGCTTGCATATTTTCTAAAAACACTGGAGTACATGCAGTAAACACATATTACAGTGAAAGAGCTTGTGCCACAGTGTCAGTGATGCATTGAAGATATTGTTAAGATCTTTTTGTACCCTGAGCAGTTGTGGTAGTGTTTCAGACTTACATAAATATAAAAAGGGCATTCAAAATGAAAATGCATTGGCAATAATATTTCATAATAGTATTGTTCGTGTCATGCTTGAATTTTTAGATATCAGTAATGATGCATACAATTATGTTGCGTATTGTGAGTCATAATTTTTTATTGCACTTGTTTGTTTTATATTGTGATTGTGCCTGTGTTGTCATCTGACTTATTAAATTCAGTATGATAAATGATAAGTGTTTGGCTATTGAAAACAAAATTTTACACTTCATCTTATTTCTGACTAATTCAATTTTTATTTATTTTTTTATTGCAGGAAGGGGATAGGAGAGGAAAGAGCAGTCATCCGGGACAGATGATCAAGATTAAAGCTACATCAGCTCATGCAAAGTGAGAAATGGAAATGTGCCTACACTAGCAAATGGAAGTACGTGCTTGCCTGGCTGGCATACTTTGCTTAGCTTAACAAGCAATGAGAGGGGCAATATAATGGCAAAGAATAAGGAGCCCCGTCCGACATACGCTATCAGTGTTGTCGGACTCTCAGGCACTGAGAAAGAGAAGGGCAACTGCGGTGTAGGGAAATCCTGCCTATGCAACAGATATGTGCACCCCAGTGCAGACTGCTACTACTCGGAGCACACTTCAGTGTTGAGCACAATTGATTTTGGAGGGCGTGTGGTAAATAATGACCATTTCTTATACTGGGGTGAAGTGTTAAATCGAGGGGATGATGGCCTCGAGTGTCGAATCCAGGTCATTGAGCAGACTGAGTTCATTGATGACCAAACCTTCTTGCCTCATCGGAGCACAAACCTGCAGCCTTACACGAAAAGGGCTGCAAATACGAAGCTTCAGTCTGCTGAGAAGCTGATGTACATTTGCACAGACCAGCTTGGGTTGGAACAGGATTTTGATCAGAAGCAGATGCCCGATGGCAAGCTGAACATCGATGGCTTTCTGTTGTGTATAGATGTAAGCAAAGGATGCAATAGGAAATTTGAGGACCAGATGAAATTTGTCCAGAGCCTTCATTCTCAGATATCCAAAACGAAAAAACCCATAATCATTGCTGCAACAAAATGTGACGAGTGTGTCGAGCAATATCTGAGGGAGGTGCAGACGTTTGTTACAGGTAAAAAGAATCTCATGTTGGTGGAAACATCAGCTCGCACGTCTGTGAATGTGGAACTCTGTTTCAATGCTCTGATACAGCAGATGGACAAAACCCGAGGAAAACCCAAAATCATTTCTTATTTGGAAGCGTACAAATCCCAGAGACAATTAGTAGCTTCAGTTTCAGACAAGTTCGAAAAGCTCATCATTCAAACTGTCCGAGATTATCACACAAGCTGGAAAATTGTGAGCAATAAGTTGAAAAGCCACCCAGACTATGAAGAGTACATCAACATAGAAGGCACCAAGAAGGCTAGAAACACCCTTTCAAAGCACATCGAACAGCTGAGACAAGAGCATATCAAGAGGCGGCGTGAGGAATACCTTACGAGTCTGCCAAAAATTCTTAATAAGTTGCTGAACAACCTGGAGGAAATTGAGACGCTGAGTTGGACTGAGGCTCAGAGCCTTATGAAGAGCAGGCCTGAGTTTCAGTACTATTTCATTGAGTTAGAACAAACGCCGTGGTATGAGACCGACCACCTTGATAAAACCGACGACAGAAGAGTGCCCTTCGATATCCTCAAAACCATGGAAGGAGAGAGGATTTATCAAAACCATGTACAGCATTTGATATCTGAGAAGAGGCGTTTGGAGATGAAGGAGAAATTCAAGAAGACCCTGGAGCGAGTGCATTTCATTAGCCCCGGCCAGCCATGGGAAGAGGTCATGTGCTTTGTGATGGAGGACGAGGCGTACAAGTACATCACTGAATCAGATTGCAGGGATGTTTATAGTCGGCATCAGCAGGAAATAGTTGAAAGGGCCAAAGAGGAGTTTCAGGAAATGCTTTTTGAGCATGCAGAGCTGTTCTATGACCTCGATTTGAACGCGACCCCGAGCTGTGACAAAATGAGTGAGATTCATGCCGTGCTTAACGAGGAACCTAGATACAGAGCTCTCCAGAAACTTGCCACTGACAGGGAGTCACTTTTACTGAAACACATTGGGTTTGTCTATCACCCCACGAAGGAAACATGCCTCAGTGGCACGGCCTGCATCGATCTCAAAGTTGAGCAAGTCCTTGCCAACCGGCTGGTTCAGCTGGATCACGGGCGCTCGAATATCTACTACAACAGTGCCAACATTGATAAGGTTAACTTGTGTCTCGTGGGCAGAGAAGGATTGGCGCAGGAGCTGGCCAATGAAATCCGAGCTCAGTCAACTGATGATGAATACACCCTTGATGGGAAAATCTATGAATTAGACCTTTTGCCTGTGGATGTCAATTCCGGCATGCTTTTGAACCATTCCTGGATATCGACTTTCAAGCCCCATGGGTTCTTTTGTATCTTCAGCTCTATAGAGTCGCTTAATTACATCGGTGACCGCGTAAGCCGGATCCGAGCTGAGATTGCCCAGAGCAAAAGGGATAGGTATAGCCAGCCAGTACCATTCATTCTCATTCTAGCAAATCAGCGTGACAGTGTTTGCAAAAACATGCCTATTCTGAGGCATCAAGGCCAACAGCTTGCAAATAAGCTACAGTGTACTTTTGTAGATATACCCTCTGGCACTTTCCCCAGAAAGTTTAATGAGTCTCAGATAAAGCAGGCCCTCAGAGCAGTGTTGGAGGGATTGAAGCACAATTTCGACATGATGTGCCCCATGCCCTCCATTAAGGATCTGTCGGAATCAGATTTGCGCATAGTCATGTGTGCCATGTGTGGAGATCCGTTCAGCGTGGATCTCATTCTCTCACCATTCTTGGACTCGCATTGCTGCAGCGCCGGGCAGCCTGGGCAGTGCAACACGTTGATCCTTGACAAAATCATCGGCGACAGCCGCAGACGCATACAGGTCACTGTGCTCTCCTACCACTCCTCCATTGGAATCAGAAAAGACGAATTGGTGCATGGGTACATTCTTGCTTACTCAGCAAAACGAAAGTCTTCCATGGCTATGCTGAGGGCATTCCTGGCCGAAGTCCAGGATGTCATTCCAGTTCAGCTGGTGGCCATTACAGACAGCCAAGCGGACTTCTTCGAGAACGATGCGATAAAAGAGCTGATGACTGAAGGCGAGCACATTGCCACTGAAATTACGGCCAAGTTTACCGCTCTCTACTCTTTGTCCCAGTATCACAGACAGACAGAAGTTTTCACACCATTTTTCAATGAGGTCCTTGAGAAGAAGAGCAACATTGAAAGCTCCTTTATGTTCGACAACAGCAGGGACGGAACAGGCACCGGTGAAGACGTCTTCACGCAGTCACCTCATAGGCATTCGCCTGCCTACCAATATTACCCTGACTCTGAGGACGATGGGGAGGGACCGCCACCTTACAGCCCTATAGGTGATGATGTGCAGCTCCTGCCTAATCCTAGTGAACGGAAGTACAGAATCGACCTGGAAGGAAATGAGTACCCAGTTCACAGCACACCTGTTGGTGATCATGAGCGTAACCACAAAGTGCCTCCTCCGGTAAAACCCAAGCCCAATGTGCCACCCAAGCCCAACGTTAAAAAGCTGGACCCCAACCTACTGAGGACCATTGAAGCTGGAATGAAGACCTCCAGGTGGACACGTGGGCCAATGATGGGTCATGGCGATGACCTTGAAGCATCTGATAACTATGCAGAGCCGGCCGACACACTTCTCAAATCAAAAGGCTTCAGTGATGACATCTACGCCGTGCCGGAAGATGCACACAGCAGATCTGGCAGGGTCCGCAACTCGTTCGGCGGACTCGCTTTGCACGGGGATGAGGAGAATGGCTTTGACTCCATGTCTAAGTCTCAGGGTGGCAGAAGGCCTTCTAAGTACAAACATCGTTCCAAGATCCTCTTCAGCAAGACAAAAGCTTATCATAGACGAGTGCACTCGGATGTCAGTGATGATGAGTCGGGGCCTGCGATGCAGAAGAAGAAGAAAGGAAGGGGCAACCGAGGAAGTGAAGAAGATCCACTTCTCTCACCAGTGGATGCTTGGAAAGGAGGGATAGACAATCCAGCCATCACATCAGACCCAGAGCAGGATGATAAGAAAACGAAGAAGAAGAAACAACCAAAGACCAAGGAACCCAAAAAGGTAAGCTACTACTTTTCAATTATTTGGGAAAATTAAAGTTACTTTAGTGGCTTAATACCACTGTTAAATCTTTAGCAAATCTCCAAATGTATATATGTACTTATATATGTCATTTTTAGCACCTAAATTCAGTTTAAAATGATAAATTTTAGTTTTTAGATTGTGTCCTCCATCATGCATTGTAGTGATCATGGGTTATTGTCATTTATTTCTTAACAGACAAAGTCAATAAAGACCACAAAGCCATTGTATCCACCAACTCGTAGAAATTGGGATAGCAACTATTTTGGGGTGCCTCTTCAGAACTTGGTCACACCTGATAGGCCCATACCTTTGTTCATTGAGAAGTGTGTCGACTACATTGAGCGCACAGGTACGTTTCCTGTTTTTGTAAAGCTGCTTCACTAAATAGCATCCGAAAATGTAATTTCTCTGGTTTGAAGGCTGTTTGAGAATTGAATCTTTCTTGTGTGAGTTTACTAGCATAAAGTGGTTTATGTTTGTAATTTTTGTCCAGGGCATTTTACATTTAGTAGGTCAAAGCTTTAGGAACATTTAGTAACAATTTGTCTTTCCTGGTCCTGAGATAACTTACTGATAATTGTCCATTTGTGTATTGCGTTTCACAGTCCATATTTTAAAGCACAGGAAATTCTGCACGCAGTTCAAATACCATCAATGAGTAAATGAATGAAATCCATTCCTCTGAAGTAATAAATTCTGACACAACAGGAAGTTGACAGGCAGGGGAGGAGGGAAGTCCATCTGGTAAATGATTGAATTGATTTTTAAGGCACGTGTTACGATGATCAAATTTTTCCCAGTGCACTCTCTTCAGTGAGATTGTGGTTTGTATTTTCATGGACTCTGCAAGTCTGTGTAAACACTGAGGCCCGTCACATATCGTAGCCATGGAGTTGGTTAACATCATTTCAGGACATGCTGACCATATTTGGACTCGGACAAAGTCTGCTTCATATGCTTAAAGTACTGATAGAAGCCCTTTAACTGTGCCTGTTTGTTTGGTTACAACATGCCCTTCAGTAGCTTGTTCAATGGAAACTCTGACTAACACGGCTGTCAATAAGCCCAGCCGACCCATAATATAGCTTGAGGTTTCACGAGCGTGTAGGTGACACCCACATACCGCCGTTCAGGTTGCTTGTGGCTATAGATCAGTGAAACTCATGCATGGATGACATTCACAGATGTGGTTTCTTGAAATTATTAAACTGCGGTTTGTGGTTTTTATCCTGTGTACTGGAAGTGGGCAAGTGTCTGTGGTGAGCGTAATACTAGGTCAGTTTGCTGGTTGAACTGGTTATGCTTTGTGTATGTGTGGCCGTACACACATGAAGCTTATATGTGATGATCCGAAACACTTTTTTGCTGATCTCATGTTTTGATCTCGCATAGTGCTGTGTCCACAGTTAATGTGCAGGACGATTGATTTTGTTGATAAGTGGCTTGATTCTGTGTGTGTGATTTTGCAGGTTTGTAGACCATGGGGAAACGTTTAGCTTGATAAATTTGGTATTTTTTCATGGAGAGAAAAGATGTAAAAATTCTAGGCTTTTTGCATAGTCTGCGGTTTGTTTTCATGTCCGCGGGTCGAAGCGACCCCAATCCCAATAACGAGATGTTAAGCCCCAAAAATGCTAATTTTACCATGGGAACCCCCCCCCCAAATGTGTATTTCCTTGCCCGGAACGAAATGCGATTGGGCTAGTTTTGAGAAGCAATTTTTGTTTTGAAAAGGTTTTGTTTTGAAAACCTGGCAATCCTGATCTGAACGCACAAGCTGGAGATATGCTAGGAGCGCCTTTACTAGATGCGCATGAAAATCGCCTTTGATTTTTTTTTTGCACAGCCCTACATCTGATAAATGTCAACTGTTGACCAGTACCACTATATTTAAGAAATATACAAATATTCAGTACATATTCAATATTAGTAGTCAACAATATTATATTGAAACTACCCTTTTAAAATAAAGCTGTTTTATTAACCGTGGCCGAATCTGGGCCTTTTTTTGGTTACTGTGGAATAGGACGAGATGGCACAATGTGCCCATGGCTGCGTCTGAGCATCGCAGGGCTCTGTTTAAGAGCTTTTTGAAAGCATCTTGCCTCAAAGAGCTGTGCAGATGAAAAGGTTCATCAAACACCCTGCCCCCCAAGCCAAACGCTCCCTCCCTCCCATTTATGCCCCTCTATCTCACTGTGTACTGCATTGTGAAACCTAGAGGAAATGATAATACTTGACTCTCTTTTTTTCTGTGGTCAAGAACAAGTAGTCCAACAAATCCACTCTTCCAAACATGGTATATGCACACACACAGTCCTTTATTTCTCGTGGCCCATCCGTTCTGAAAACCAAGACCCTGTGGCGATAAAAACTGTACAGAGAAAATTGACTTTCTGGATGTTTCCTAATTGACTTTCATGGCTCATTTAGGCCTGGATGCTTCATTTATCTATCAGAAGAGTACCCCCATTGTCATTTCCTCCTTGCAGGGCTTCGCAGTAATAACCCCTTCTGTATGAAACGTTATGGATGTTTAGATATTTTTATGAGACAATAACTATGAAATAAACCATGAACTTAACAGACACAGAGGAAGTACAATCAGGAAAAAAACTGTTGCAGCAGTTCCCAGAAAATGCATCAAAACCTTGAATAGGAGAATCACATCCTTGAGGCCTACATGAATGTTTAAATGAGCTGACCACAATGCGCAATCTTAGTTTTTTTTACTGTGACGTGCTTCTATCCAAATGAAGGAATTTTGTGCCAATTTTGGAAATGTTGCAACAAACAGGATGCAAATTAGGTGCATTTTAGTTGACTTGATGTGTTCCTTACGAGTGCAGCGGTGCGTTAAACAGCTCAGTGGAAAGGAGGTAATTTACAGACAGTCCTTTCTTGTCTAATTTAGCATGTTTGAATTGTTTAAAATGGTTGTGCAATACAGTTTGAACATTAGCTAATCATTCATACAACAAAGCATTTCCTGGCAATATTTGATGTTAATGTTACAACAATTCCAGTAAATGCTTTGGCGTCTAAATAGTCCCAATACAGTTAGTTGTTTGGTAATATTCCAAGTAGTTAATATTCCAAATTATGTCTTAATATCCAACTAATACAATTTGCAATATTAAGCTTATTAGCATTTGCAAGAAATATTTTAGTATCAGCTAATTTGAATATTAAATAATTACTTGTGCAACAAAGCATTTCCTGAAATAATATTGGGATATAAATGAATTGGAATTGGCATGGTAATACCCAACTAACTGGAGTTTGAATAATAACCATTTATATAACAAAATATTTACTTAAACTGACTTATCTGCTACTCATAGGTGTGCAAAAGATTTTTTGCTTATATTTTACTTTGTATGAAATACCACAACCAGTGTTTCAGTCCAGCTGACATTGCTTTGCCAGCATCATTTACTCAGCCGTCGTTGAAATCCAAAACATGGACTCCAGGCTAGTTGCAAAGCCAAACACAAAGTCTTCCCTGTGGGCACATTTTGGTTTTACTCAAATGGAAAATGAAAGCCCAATAACTCAGATGGGCCGCCTCTGTAGCAAAGCGGTAGCAGTTAAAGACACCAAGACCATAAAATGGCAGTTGCAGTTGCTCCCCAGCAGTAGGCTATTGCAGAGGCTTTTGGACCAAGTTTGAATGTGATCTGAATGTTGCAAAAGCTTGACAAGTAGTATGAATTGGCAGGAAAATCTCAGAAATTGCAGTTTCCGGCCTATGTGGCCAAACGAAAGATGTCAAGGTTTAAAGAACCTGCCTTGGCCAATCCACACGTGTGATCAAGCGCAGATGTTGCCCCATATGCAAGCTTAACAATACATTACCTCACCAATGACTGGATGCTACCAAGTGTGAAATAAGATCTGAACCAGAGAAGCTCATAGCTGAATGGCTTCAGTATGCTTTGGCAGACTGGGTATTAGATTAGTCGAAAATGTCCTGCGTAAGCACTGATAGCCAACAGTTCTCGGCCGGACGTGCGGAACTGTTTTGATGAATGAAGCGAAAGGCGTAGAGTTAAGAGTGAGTATTTGTACAACAATTAATCAGCTGACTTATATTTCATGATTGTGACAGCGCTAGGCTGAAAGGGTCATAAGTGTGTTTACTGACGATCTCTAAACCATCATTCTGCAACATTGGACTGTTTTCCAAGAACGCTTGATGGATTGTGACAGGCAGTGGGACAGGGTTGTTTACAGCTTGTTGATGTTTCCTCTCAAGGCCTATGTTTTAGTTTATTTACTTATTATAATACTATATATGGAAATTTATTTTTTACTGTATAACAAATCATCAGTGAGAAATTTTGTAAATACTGCAGTTTGAATGGCAGGCCAAAAAACGCCTTTCACACATGCATCACTTTGCATTTCTGGAGTCAGAAATAAATGCCTAGTAGATTGCAGCCTGTATGTGCCCGTGGCTGTGTCTCAAAACCAGTGAGCTGCCTAGGCAGACAGCAAACATGCAGTATGCAATTTTTAGGCTAGGTCTTTGGCTGCGATCTTTTTACATCTCACCTTTTCAGGGCATCTGCATTGCAAGATGCTGTGCATTTCCAAGGATGCTGTTGCAATGATGCACTTTTTTAAAGTGACTCTTTTGTGGTGAAAAAGCAGGAGTCAGACTTTTCACAAGTCTTTAGCCCTTAAGCCCTGCTTTTCAATATGGTGCAGTTACTTCTCAGCCATATGGATTACTTGACTCAGTAGGGAATAATTGTCATGGCCTATTTCTGCGGTTTGAGACCTAGTGCTGTGAAGTATCAGATCTCAACTTGATGCATTGTGTTTTAAATGAGAAAGTATCTCAATCTTATATTTAGCTACCATGATACTGCAGTATAGTTATTTTAGTTGTTGTTACTAAAAAACTCACCATGAATTTAATTTAATTTGTGATTTAATGCAATTCAGATTATTCGTTTTATTCATTTGAAACTTTGAGAAATGTTAAAAATTATTTTGGTCACTTTTGTTTACAATTTATCATTGGTGGCTAATACAAAGTATTTTTTGTAGTATTTTGGTGGAAACCAATGGTATATTTGTTACATGTGGTTATGGTATTTTTTTGTAATGGTATTGTTAATTGTTAGGCCAATGTCATGCTTTTGTTTGCATAGAATGTTTTGGCTGTTATTTCAGGCCTTACAGGGTTTAAGGGTCTAATTTTTTAATGGAGCAATATTTGAACCATTAAAGGAATAAAAAAAGTTACATATTATTTAATTTATCCTAATCAAATGAAAATGAAACCATTTTATTTTTTGGCAAACAAAGTGCTGCACAACAGAGGTTTACTGTTAAAATTAAAAGAAAACAAATGTGATTATTCCTTTAAAAATAAAGATGTATTAATATTTATTATTAGTAGTAGCATTGTTTTTACATTGAGTCTTAAGTCTCCTAATAGTAGGCCAGTATTCCTGACAGTTTCTTCATGTTAAAACAAACTTTTATTTTGACAGGTAGCTGTGAGGAACTTGTGAGCATTGTCCGGGCATTAGTAAGTGTGTGGTAAACAAAACCATTCTTTCATTCATTCATTGCGTAAATCATGGTGCCTTTACGCGTGATGTCAAATGCTTCAGATTTGTAGTATTACAATACAATTTTACCTGAGCATTGCAAATTACGCATATTGCTATGTTCTTGGTTCTTGTCAACAATATCTCTGCCATAAGCACTGAATTAATGACAGCCTTTACGTTGTAACATTGGAGAAGAGTAATGATAAGATTCATATTAATCAGCTCTTGTTTTTTTAAATGTTTGCTGAAATAAAGTTTCAAAAAATGTTTGATTTTGTGACTTTTGAAAATTGAAATCGAATCCCATCATTAAGAAAAAAAAAATATTGAATTTTTTTTTTTTTTTTTGCCCAGCCCTAATCAAATATAAAGGTTATTCTTTTGTTTGCTTTATGAAAATCAGTATTAAGATTTTAGAACAAAAACACATGAGTACTTGTGACCTTAAAAGGGAAATGTTTAGCAGTATCCCATACTAAAAGGCCTTTAGAAAAAAAGTATATTATTATAACTATTAATCCGATTACAGTAGGTGTCTACAACAGGTTTTTCAGCAATGTTTTATTAAATGTTGATAAAGCCTGAAATTACAATAGGGTTAGGTGTAATAAATCTGTACCGTGGGATTTTCAGGTGATTTGCAGTTTGCCCCATTTCATTGTAATGTAGGTTGCTTGATCCATTGCATTGTTTAGGTTAGTCTACAGAAACGAATGTTAATTTAAGGTGTGGTTGAAGTACATTGACTTTACCACCTTGCTCTGTTATTACAAGAACAGATTTTCATCAGTCTGAATAAAATCGCTGCTCATCCCGGATTTAATTGTTATATGTCCCCTGAACCTAATGATTTTATATGGGTCTTGAGATTGCTTTAATTTAATCAATGGATATATCTGCACTAGAAATGAGAACTATTATTCTAATCTTCTACTCTGTTGTTTTAATATTAGCTTATTAATCTATCATTGAGTATGTTTACATGCAAACCAGTAAGCTGATAACTCACAAATATCAGCTTATTAAAAGAACCGGTTTTTCCCGTTTCCATGCACATCAGTAACCTGACAATGCAAGTAAGCTTCGTTTACGTGACTTCATTAATAAATCAGGTTATTTCCCTGCAGGGACGTCAAAATATTATCATTTGCGTATCTGACTCAGAGTATTCCCTACGTTTGTCAGTTGTGATGTTAAATTAAGCTTGCAGCATGTCAACTTGAAAACATGTCGGGAAATTTACAGCTCGTATACTATCCTCTCATGCAGTTATAAATGCAGTATTGTGACTGAACCACTTCTACTTCTGCTGCACGAGATGAGAACACATTTTTATCATTTTCTGAGTCATAAAAAAGTCTGCTTTTGTGATATTTCCTTCTTCCGTTACTGCAAGACGTTTGCTCTGTTTAGATGCACTTAAATCTGTACTAACAATGCGTTCATGTCACGTATCACACACTTCAATATGCTGACAGAAAGTGGGATCTTGTATTTCATGGTAGCAATATATCGCAATTATAGGTATTTTTGTATTGTGTAAGGCGTTTATTATATAACATTTTTTTATACCGTAGAAATTCATATATGAATTCTAAATTGTCACCAGTGTCAATATCACAAAAAACGTATACTAGCAAAAATTACTAATAATAATAAAACCTCAAGCTCACTGAAGACAAGTAAGCGGTCAGTGATTAAATAAGAATAAGAAATGATTACAAGCAATTGGACAAAAAACGACAGTAGAACAAATAAATAAGATGCTACATTTGTATAAATAAATCAAATGTTTAAAAACACTGCATATCATTCACTGTGTAAATGAAATATAATTCTTCGTATTAAAGTTACACACGTGATTTAGCCAAGAGCAGTGCTATTTTCTCTCTATTGTAGTTTGAATAACATGAATGACAGACTTTAAGAGCTACCCAAATCCAATATGCTGTTAGAAATGTGTTTTCTTTCTCACATGTTTGCTTTCACTGAAGACATAAATTACAGTATTTACGAGGATATTTGCAAAGACGGGCATTTTGACACAAAAGAGTGTGTATTTAACTGTTCAAGGCCTATAAAGCAGCAAAAAATGACTCTATTTAACCAAGAAGGGGACAGATCTCTACCGGTTGACATTTATCCCGGTTAATATTTTTCCCACACCTAATACGGAGTATTTTTGAACCTTTTACAGACAGAAACTAGATCCATGTGAAGGGATGAGACTTAATTTGTGTGCCTCCACTTCCCACACTTCCCTTTATATGATCTGGCTGAATTAAGCAAATAAAGGATTGAATCTACTAGGCTGCTCGGCAAGTGGAGTTTCCCTCTTGATGACTGTTGCTTTGCCCAATGTAGACATGCACCTTGCTGGAGGCTTGTAAAATGTTTTGATGACTCTGGCTTTTTCCTCCTTTGACACATCAAGGTCTCTGGCGAATGCTTAGCAATAAGTGTCCGACAACGCAAAGTCCTGTTATTCCCCTCGGCCTGCTACTGCTTGTCGTGCTTGAGGGGAGAGGATGTCAGAAGCGCTTGGCTTTGACAGACTGTCGCCACACATCAGCCAGTGCATCTAGACTCAGAAAGTGGCTTAGAAAATGTAATGAAGGGGAGGGAGATGATGCCATAAGCTCTGGGAGTTTGTCAGAAAGCAAGAATGAAGCTTGTACTTGAAGAAATTCCAAGCAGAATTTTTAAGCTCCCAGTATGCCTGATGGTTGTGGTTTAGGGCTACTGTTCATGCTCACTTCACCATGCTGGTTTAAAACATCTAATTAGAAACTGCTAAAACATGAATTATGTTCAGAATAGGGATGACCCCGAATAGTCGAAGATTCGATATGAGGAGCCTGATTCGACAACCAATCTTACAGTTGAATTTTCGCATAGGTGTTATGATCATGCCATTTTCATTACCTCCCTCTTTGAATTAATCAGTGTTTCATTGATTTATTTAGCATCAGAGGGAGGCACGTTTATAAACCAAATAGCTTAAGTAATTTGTGGATTAGTGCATACTGGAGACGTGAACACTTTCAAATGTTTCAGTTCCATTTGGTGAACTGGTTCGACCGGTTAAATAGAAAGATTTGCTTGCGATCCGGACATCAGACGAGACAAAACCAATAAAGCCCATTACAATTAAGGCATTTGTTGCATCCAGTGACATAATTACTGATTATAATGACTTTACATTGTCTTTTTAAGTGTTGAGTTGCGTATTGCGCTGCATAAACATAAAACAATGTCTGCATTTGTGATCAGAGAAATGACAAACAAGTCTACTCTACTGCTCAAAACTCGCATTTGAATCATCATTGGCAAATTATTTAAATATAAAATATGTACTTACAGGCTATGAGTCAGAAGCGCCAGACTGTCCTCGCAAAGTTTGAACTGCCCAACTTTATAGAAACAGCCTTTGTGCCACATATGCATTGCAGGCTACTGGTTCAGGAAACAGTCAGCATCCTCCATAAAATGCACTGCACACATCTGAATATTTGGGTTGGACTGTTTTGGAACAGTGTTGAAATTCAATTCAACTGATTTCTAGTCTTGTCCTCTTTTGGAAGGCCCAACAAAGTAGTTTCACTTTCACATTTCCGATATTTTGATATACATTACCAGTTTTTCCCATACATTGATTATTTGTGGTGTTTTTTTGTTGAGTAAACTTGAGCACTGCACATTTTAAAATCATAATATGGCATGGATGTTTAATATGAATGGAAACTGACTGTCTTCAGAAAAGTTTCAATTACATTTTCATTTTATCTGATAAGGTAGTGTTCACGAGCGGGGATCATAGCTGTCAACATTGAAAATAAGGAAAATTTCCCGGAATCCATTTTTTTTTTTTACACTATTCTTACCCACAAAAAAAAAAAAAGCAGTAATCATTAACAGTCTAAAAAGTTTTTAACCACACAATATAAATTAAAGAATGACAGAAGAATATGTTAAAAGTGATTTATTTATCAAGGTAAACATTACTTACACATTTTTACGCGTGTTTTAGCTTAATGTCAGGCAGAGTGAGAAAAACCGAGAGAAAGAGGCAGACCGAGAGAAAGAATGTGTGTAAGAGGCAGTTGTTGATAAATTCGGTGATTTTGGCCGTCGGCGTCCTGATCCATCATCTCACATCATACTCATCTACTCCACTCTCGAAGTTCACTTCCCGCTACTTTTTCCCTCTTCCTCCCACCCTCCGGCGCCACTGCAACCATAGACAGTAAAAGACTGTAACTGTCGTCGTCTTCGATAGTAGCCTAAGCTACTGTATACTGACACCTGCTTTACAGCTGTTACTGGGGAAACTGCTAGTTTTATCACTCTGAAAGCCTCCTGCTGGCAGAGAATCAGTTTGCATTTTCAATAATAAGCCCGTCTCCAGCAACATGTTTTTGTTCAAATCTAGTTTTTTGTTTTTGTTTTCTGCAGCCACTTGGAGCACTTTTCATATTCTTTGTATTTTTATTTAGTTATTTATTTATTTTTTGTAAGAAATTAATTTGTGACAAGAGTGGACCTGGAGTAATGATGCTAAAAATTCAGCTTGGAAATCACAGGAATAAATCACATTTAAAATATTTTCAAAAAGTTATTTTAAATAATAAAAAAAAATCAAAATGTAACTGTTTTTGCTGTATATTGGATCAAATAAATGCAGGCTTAGTGAGCAGAAGACAATTCGTTTCAAACATAAAAAATCTTACGGTTCAAAAACTTTTGACTGGTAATGTCATCCTATAGTTTGATATAAGGTAAACATTATTATTTTTTTTTTGCTATTTTTTTTCTTAAATGTTATATAGATTTACAGGAGGAGGTTTCATATACTTAAAAAAAAAATACATTTTTAGAAGTTTTTCATCAGTTGTGAGGTTCTTGACAGTTTTTATGAGGCTTTTTTTATTTATAGTGTTCATATCGATATTGGAATTGTATCATATCGTCCGAAATTAAGAAATATATTGTGACATAAATTTTGGACATATCATCCAGCTCTATATTAGGCATAGCCTGCCTTATAGCACAGTGAATTTTAATTTGTTTTGTTAAGGCAAGGCAATATATATATATATAATATAATATAATATAATATAATATAATATAATATATATATGCTAAAGTGAGTTTCACATTGCATTTTGTTGGTGCATTCAGGCTATTAAAGCAGAACTGCCGCTAATTCAAACGTGAAAGTAAAATGCTCGTGCCGCATTTAAGATATTTAATAGGGTAGGAAGCTAGGAAAAGAGGGAAAATTCAAGAGGGAAAATTCTTCACTGCGACAGCCCTAGTAGTTGATATACTTTGCAAAGTTTGAATATTTTCTATATTCATAGAATATCCTGATGACCTCCCACTTTAGGTGGGGACTTTTTTATTTGAGTCAATATAAAGATGTATCAATCAGGACTGGGAATTGGAAGGTAATTCGTAAAAAAAAAATTGCAATCCTGTTTACTAAATTTGACAAAATGTGCAGAATACATTGTGAGCGCACTGGGCAAAATACAGTATCCTACAATTCACTGCACTTTTACTTCACCTTTTGTTTCCAGTTTGAAGTGTCAACTGGAAATAGTATTGGCTTTTTTTTCTCAAAATATCTGATTTGCTTTGTTTGGTGTTTTTTTTTTTTTTTTTTTTTTAAACAAAGTAACTTGATGGCACTTATAGGAGTAAACATGTAAGGAGATTGTGTGACTTTTATACCAGGCTACTGTTGAAAAGGTTCAATAGTTACATAATCTGTACTGTTTTACATACAAATTTTTTAAAACATAGGAAATAGTATACAGTGTTAGTAGGCTATTATTTGCCTGCTGATGTTAACTTGACAAACATGCATAGAAAAGCATTGTTTCTTGTTTAGTAAGAATGTAGCAGTAATGCAACTTTCAGTGAACACATAGAAAAAGAACCATCACTTTAGTTTTTGGGAAACACACCTACTCCCAAAGGACATGCTATCTTTCCTGATCTGATTACATAACTGCAGTAGTTTGCAGATTAAAAAAATGACTATTTTAAGCATATCCCATCTGTTCATGATGAATTAGGGATGAGCTGGAGAGACTGATGCCGTCACTGTTTGCTGAAGGACAGCTGTCCTGGGTCTGCCGGTCAGTCCATGGTCGAGTTGACCACAGCTCATCTGCCGACACATTACACATGCATTACTGCTTTAAGTACAGACTCAAAAACATCTAACTACAGTGACCCGCACAATGAGTCCTTGATGATAATTAACACTAAATAATTGAATGTTTTTTGTTTGTCTTTTTTGATGATGTTGTGTTTAGTCTGGCTTCTTGCATTTGTTCCACAAAAAGCTAGCTTATTTTCATCATATCAGAGTTAAGTCCATCAGACCTCTTCGCTGCGAGCAGATATTCTGCGTTAAATCAATGCCACATAGTTCTAAGGACTGTGCGAGGGGATGCCGTTTAGCTGCAGGCAGTAGATAAGGCCACTCGGCTTTTGCTAAATCCTCTCGACTGCCATGACTTTCTCATGGGGCTAAACACACGCAAACCACCCCTCTTTGATAACAGCCAACTTGCTGTGCTCACAACTTAGATTGGACTCGTTTTATTTTAAAAGCACTTATGCCACTCATGCAGCTGTCAACTCAGCATGAATAAATATGTCAGGGCTTAATTTTTAACCACTTTCAGACAGTTGTTTGACTCCGGAATCTAGATATCTAAGCTTTTATGTAAAAAAACACAGGCTTAGGCCCTTACATGCTACAGCTTGACCTAAAAGAATAGCAGAGCTTATAGGGATTTCTTTTGACATAATTTTCTTTCCCCATTTTGTGTTTTCTGCAGTTCCTTTAAAGGAGGAGTTCACCCAAAAATGGAAACATTTCATCATTTACTTGCTTTCATGTCGTTCCAAATCTATCTGACTTTAATACAAAAGTAGACATTTTTAAGAATGTGTGAATCTTTTTTTTTATGATATATGATAATGAAGAGGTGAGCTTTCAAGCTTCAACATGTTCACAAAGTTGCATACAAATAGAAAAAGAATCAGAATCAAAGAGTCTTCTAAAGCTTTACATTAGCTTTGTGTGATGAACAGGTGAAATTTAAGTCATTTCCTGAATTCTTCTCTTGCAGTGAGCTGTCAACTTCTGCAATCAGATGATTGAGTTGAACTCGTTTGGCTCGTGAATGCAACATTTAAACTTTTTGTGAGCATGATTGACCAATTAATTGACTAGATATGATTCAGTAGAAAGATTCATTGAATTAGACATCACTACTTATGAAAAGAACTAAGAAAGCTGGAACAAATATCAATGTTTTCAGTGGATAATAAATATTTTTGGTCTAACACATGACTTCAGAAAACGATGGTGCTCTCATGAACACTATTTTAAGACTGGCATGAAAAGAAGAATTGTTTTTAATATTATTTTTGTTTCTTTGCGCACAAAAAGTATTCTTGTAGCTTCATAACATTATGGTTGATCCACAAATTAAAAAATTTCCTTACTACCTTTCTGGGCCTTGAACATGGTACATCCCTTGCTGTCTATACAGGGTCAGAAAAGTCTCGGATTGAACAAAAATGAAGGTCTTATGGTTTTGGAATGGCATGAAGGTGAGTAATTAGTGTTCTCAACATTGTTTTTTCACTGATCTGCACTATGTTCCAAATGCAACTCGCACAGAAGCGTGACTTGAAGCACGACATTGCAGAAAATGCTTTCACGTGTAGCCTATTTGATCCAAATGTGGATAGCACTTTCCAATTTAATAATGCGAGGTTCACTCCAGAGAAGTTTTGCCACATTTCTGCTATTTAAGGATTGATTGCTGCATAGTTTCGCTGTTTCCTTTTACCTGAACATCTTCAGAGTGGCAGGGCAAACCGAAAGTTGATGCTGAAAGTCCAGCACTCTCCTACCTTCACTGATGATACTGCGACTATTGTTGTTTGCATGGGTTACTTCGCTGGCATTTAGTTTTTTCTCCCTTAATAACAGATTTGTCCATTCTGATGCTCAATTTTACCAAACTAATGGCTTCTTTTGTCAATTTGAATTGAAATCTGCCGAAGTATGGGCTTGTATGTGTTCATTAAATGCGTAACGTTTATTACGAGAGTAGGCTACAGGTATGCTCATGTGTGAAAATAATATATGAAAAACATAAAAACATTATAGCTTATATTTGTTTGGTAAATGTTTTAATGCATGTAAAAACTAAAATGAATTGTAAAAGTAATTTTTAAAAATGTGTTCAGCATGGTGGGCCACATTTGAATTTGTGACAGGCCACGGGTTGAGAACCACTGAATTAATGACACGATTTTCACTTTCAGATGGACTATCCCTTTAACAAAAGAGGCATTGTCAACACATTTTTTCTTTCATGGATTTGGAAATCAATAAAAAAGAGAGCTGATACGCTTTGATATTTTCTTTCACATCTGCCGCTTTGATTTATAGGTGCCAAGAGCTGCAGGGAAGGGCAATTATTATCATAGTAGTGTGGAAATTGATGACTTGGATTCTGCCTCTCTCTACATTCTGCAAGGTTCGATTTCCAGACCGCTTTTGTTTGCGGAGTGACTAAGTGACACTAATGTTGGCATTTGAAGCTTCACGTCGCTCATCGCAGGATCAACCCTGACCGGAGTTTATTTCCTAAACTTGTTAAGTATATTGAAAACCTGTGAGGAATAAGGTTAATAAGGGTTGGTATATTTTTAAACCGATTTCCTGTGGAATGAGCATGTGAGTCGACGCTTCCCCTCTGCTGATTTATCATGGTGTGTGCAATAGCCTCGAAACTCACGTTTGCCCCCCGCTTACACAATCATACTGTTTCTCATGGAGCATTTCTTCACCAGGCGTCTGTGCTGATGGATTGGAGGTTTGTTTAGAAAAGCACTTTCCCTCCATGTCTATTTGTGGATGCTGATATTTGGTCTTGAACTCCACCATGGGAGTGGGTGTTATGGCAGAATAATTAAGCAGATGGTGTCAAGTGATTTTGTATAATGGTTTAGCACCAGATGCACATGATCTTCCATGTAATAATTTCTCTTGATTTGAATGGTTAGGGGTTATGGGTGCTCTTTCATACAGGAAAGATGGATCGGAAATCACTCTTAATTCCTTGCCAACACAGTAGTTTTGTTCCTTAATGAGCCGCCTTTATAGGCAGCATCCTAAGTGGCATTGAAACTCATAGCTGACTGATTAAGAATACTCCACAAATGTTGCTTCTGATGTAAAGTGTACAATTATTTCCATAATAGTAATAATTATAATAATAATAATACGTTAGGGTTGGGCGAAGTGGAAAAAATATCATATCAGGTTTATTTTATTTTTTTATATCACGATTCACTATTTTATCACAATTCTTTGTCATGTTGGTTTTTCTAATTTGCAAGTTGTCTGAGCATTAAAGCCAAACTTATTTAATTATTCTAAAGACAAAGCCTTTCAAGGTAACTAAAAAAGAATGGCAGATATTTGGGCCAAAGAGGGTGTAGATAAAAATCTTTGTTCTTATTTTTTAATAACAAAGATAAACTTTACAACAAGGGTTGGGGACCAACCTAAAACAAGAACCGGAACTGAGCAATTTATACGTTTCAGTTCGAAAACGGTACTGGTGTGACATGTGACCAGTCGCTATGAGCAGCCTTGTGCCAGTGTTCTGATGATTCGGCTTTTCCCTTAAAGGATGTCACAAACCGAATAACAAACACTGCCCTGCCTCCTCCGCTGAGTTAACACTGCTGTGCATGTGTGTGGCGTTGTACAGTATACGACGAAGGCTCCAGAACTGCAGCTGATAGAATGTGTGCTGTAGCATGATACTATGATGTTTCTTCAAAAGCAGATCATGGAGACATTTTTATCTTGATCATGATCAGAAATCATCAGATCACACACCGCTATAATACGTTTTATATATTATCATATATATATATATATATAGCGCCTTTCAAACACCCAAGGACACTTTACGTAAAGTAAATAACATAGTATACAGCAGGGGTGCCCAACCCTGCTCCTGGCGATCGACTGTCCTGCAAAGTTTAGTTCCAAAACAAACACACCTGAAGCAACTAATTAAGGTCTTCAGGCTCATTTAAAAATTAAATGCAGGTGTGTTTGATTAGGGTTGGAGCCAAATTTTGCAGGACGGTCGATCGCCTGGAGCAGGGTTGGGCACCCCTGGTATACAGCATATAAACAGTCAAACAACAGACAGAGGTGAAATTATATGCAATATACAAGATAACCCAGCATCTTTGAATTTTAAATATAGTCGTAGATGGACAATATTACGAAGGTGAAAAAAAACTGGATTTGACAAATTGATTGATGTGGAATTCAAAACATACACTACAATCCAACATCATACCAAGATTGTGTGTAGTGGAAGAGGGATGGACTATAACAATGTAAATTAAACTGTAGTCAGGTTGGGAGGAGACAAGGGATTTAGAGCCAACTAACAGAAATGCATTTTTTCAGTATTTAACTTTAAGAAATGTTGTGCCATTAATACTTTGAGATCATGAAGGCAAGATGTAAAAGTAAAAGGAGGGAAAACATAATTGGGCTGTATGGTAAAATAGATTTGTGTATCATCAGCGTAACTGTGGAAGTTTAGACCATGGCGCCAAATTATCTGACCCAGAGGAATTATATAGATCAAGAAAAAAAGTGGACCAAGAACAGATTCTTGAGGCACTCCATGAGAAAATGTGACAGAATGAGATTTGTATTTATGAGTGCTAATGAACTGTTGCCTGTCTGAGAGGTATGAACCCATCCACTGTAAAATGGTATCAGTAATACCAATCTCCGACAAACAAGATAGCAGTACAGAATGGCAAACAGTATATAAAAAAAAGCTGCACTTAGGTCTGGGGGCACCCAAATCAGAAGCAAGGAGGAGGTAATTCACTACTTTTAGAAGGGCCGTTTCTGTACTATGGAGATGTCAAAATCCAGACTGAAATGATTCATACAGATTTTTTTTTTGTCCAAGTCAGTCTGTAATTGTTTGGCAACCACCTTTTGTAGGACCTTACATAAAAAATGAAGGCTAGAAATTGGTCTGAAACTACTTATAACGGTGTTGTCAAGGCCAGGTCTCTGTAAGTGATCATAGCTCATATTTTCAATCCAAGCGGTACATAACCAGTCAATAGGGAACAATTTATAATGGGGGTTATTGGTATAATGAGAGAGGGGAGAAAGTTTCTGAGTTTGTTTGTTGGAATAGACTCTAGCTGACAGGTAGAGAAGTTAAAGTTCATCAACAGTTGTTCAACCACAGATGTAGTAGTGAGTGAAAAGTTTGAGAGTGGGTGTAGTTTCTGGGAAGTAGCAGTTTTCTGGAAGAACAACAGAAGAATAGAAGTGATAAATATTTTCAATTTTGTGTGTAAAAAATGTCAGAAAATCATTATAAAGTTCAGAAAAGCCATTAAGAAGGTGGGATGGTGGTTTAACAAATTTGATAATCTCAGGGAATAGGGTCTTGGGCTTGCGCTTTGCTCGGTTAATAATAGTGGACAGGTAACTAGAGCATGCATGCGTTAAGTGCTTTTTTTATACTGTTATATGAATTCTGAGTGGAGGGTACCATGAATGAGAAGACGAATCAATGGGCCAACCCTTCGCTTTCATTAGTCAGAGTCCATTATCCGAGTCTTATTTTGTTATGTGGCTAAGAAAATTCTACACTAATTAATATTGTAATTTTTTTTTGTGTAATTTAGGGTATTTTGCATCCCTTGCAAACTTAATTTATTCATTATTGAATTTATGTAATTTAATATTATTTATAATCAACATTTCTCCATATTTGTCCACCATGGTGATTTTTATTTAATTATTCTTTCCATCGTTATTGCAGAGCATTTTGGAATCGCGTTCTCCAAGAGCTTTTATTCAGTGCTGCCTTAGATTTTGGCTTGAAGAATATGTCTTTAAAAGGGATAATTATGAATCCAGTCTTTTGAAACCATTTTCACGCTATGTTTTGGAATGGACCGAATGTGTTTTAACACTGTTTTAAAATTCTTTATTTATGTGAAGTCATTTTTCACACAAGCTGTGCTAGTCTGAGTACTGCAGTGCATGTGATTACCTAGGAGGAAGACACGTAAAATATTTGATTTTATAATCAAATACAATATTCCTTTTAATCTCCTCAGACGTTTCTGAATAAGCTAAGATAAATTACACAAGAAAAGCATGTAAAATGGATCAAAGCAGCGTACTGGGAATACACTTTGTTGGGTTTGCTCAGGCCTCTGTTGAAGGTATGAATCTTTTGATAGCAGCCCATCCCTGGTGCGTTCCTGTGCAGGCACGCCCTTTTCAGAAAGCATTTGATGACAGCATTATAAAGGAAGCTCAGTGAAAAGGTTGCAGTCCCGGTATAACGTTCAACCAAGCTTTGAAGCAAGAACATTGATTTTGCACAGACATGCGCTGTAGCATTTACAGAAGCTGTAACCCTGAGCTTTGCCCTTTTATTGTGTACAACCCCTTCTAGACATTTTTGTAACAGGGGAATACGATGCATGACATTTGCCAGTATGCTCGAGTCCAGCCTAAAGCGTTCACGTTGAGGTCACCAGGTCACTCTGCTGTTGCTGACTGTAATCACGAATGAGATGTAATACCAGTAGATATACGTTGTCATTGTGTATTGACAATGAATCTTTTTTTCTTGCTACTGAAAATTAAAATTATGCAGGAGATGGTGTTTAAATTGCATTAGTGAATCATATCATGAACAAGATGAATGATGATCAACTCACCCAGGCGGTGATTTCTGTTTTTCTATGTGTAATGTTTTTATTATATCTCTCTGAGTAGTTGGAGACAAATCGTAAAAGAAAAGTGGAATTACTCACAGTGGCATATTAACTTTCCATCTTTCCCACGCTCAACTACAGTATCTCTCAACAGATGGATGATGTGGGTTCCACTGCCTTCACTCCTATAGAACGCAACAGTTGGATGTATCTTTTATTCAGCAAGTATTAATTGATCAATATTTGGGGGACTTTAAAAAATATATAGTTCTTTTGAAGTTTTTCATAGCTGTACTTAGGGCTGTGCAAAAAAATCTAATGCGATTTTCATGCACATCTCATCAGTAAAGACGCTCCTGTAATTAGTAGTATATCTCCAGCACGTGTGTTCAGATCATGGTTGCCAGGTGTTCACAACAAATCCTGCCCAGTTGCTTCTCAAAACTAGTCCAAAACTAGCCCAATGGCGCTTCCAGAAGGTTCCCCGATAAAAAATTGCTTTCCGGGGTTAAAATTTTAGTTTTATGGCATGGTTGCCTTGGTAAAATTAGCATTTTAGGGGTTAAATATCACGTTATTCTAATAGGCTGATTCAGCTAAAGAAACATTTGTGTGTAGCATTGTACTTAGAGCTACCGAAGCGACCATGTTTTCCACACAAATATCAAGCAACATTGACGATAAATGTTTCTTTAGCTGAATCAGCCTATTAGAATGATTTCTGAAGGATCACTGAAGACCGCAGTGAAGGCTGCTGAATATTCAACTTTGTCACAGTATGAAAACTCTTACAGACCCCAAACTTAGTAAAAGGAAAATTAGGCCTTTATTTTTACCATTTTGTTATTGAACTTCAAATGTTGTATTTCATACTCATACACCGTTAAACTACTGTACAGATTTGTAGATATTTATTCTATTACTTCATGTGCAATGTATCATGATCTTGTACCTTTGTAACTTAGGCTTGTGGATTTGTTTATAAACTCCCATGGAGAAAATGAATGGGAAAAATACTTCCGTAACCAAGACTTTCACACTGGTTACTGTTGTGCTCTAGTGGTTGTCGTTGCATTGTGAAATTGTTCATTTGCATAAAATTTTCAACTGGCCCAACCTTATTAAGACTCCGGACATGTTTGCTTGTGTAACTAATGGTCACTCTGGCTTATGTCCATTTGAAACCAACATTCATTGACAATGAATGACTTCCTTCTGCTGTTATTATCAACAGGAATTAATGCTCGGTGTGAAAACAAATACTCAAGAAGAACGTGACATTCCTCTAATGAAGCATCGGACATGCAGAGTCTGTGTGCAGTGCACTTTTTGTGTGATATTGTCTGTGTAAACACTTAATCAAGAGCTAAAACAGCAGTGCTCATTCTTTATTTTTTTACTATGGTTTTCATTACAAAGCTGTCCTTTTGTGTACGTCGTCTGGCATCATTTCAAACCACATTCAAGATTACCTCTGCTAAAAGAGAACTGATAAATCTGTGTTATATTGTGATTTCTTCTGGGTTTTATATGAGTGCCTGATTTGATTTATGGTCTGTTTTTGCATATGGGCTCTATTTTGACATTTCCTGTGCTACGGTAATGCCTGTGATTTCCTGTATCATGGTGGCCTTTTGTTGCCTCTGAGGTTGAGCGCGATGGCAATCTGCTGATGAGGAGGTGCAGATAAAGTCCAGCGGTGAATGGGAAGGGCTTAGGGGGGACAATAGACTTGCATCCAAATTAAGATCACTTCCCTTATTACGGTTTCCTGTTACTGTTTTTACCACTCTTTTGACATTGACCTTCCTCACAGCATTTGACTAAAGATCATCACGTCTGAAATTATTGATACGGCACACAGGATTCGCACACAGACTGATTTTACTTTTATGGCTGCCAGCTGTTAGACACCATGATCATTGGTGGCTTAGAAATCCTCTTGGGAAGATTGTATTTATGTGTTGTGAAGTCGTGACTAACGATGTCAGGTGCGTTCAAATCACTTTGGTCAAAGCAAGATGGTGATGCACCTTTTCTACATAAACATACAGAATGTGCATTATTTGTTCTGCATTGTTTTAACGATTTTTCAAGAAATTGTACAATTCTGGTATTTTGTAAATGCAATTTCGAAAAAAATAAAACTATTTTTTTTTTAATTTTGACAAGCTTAAGGGATAGTTTACACAAAGTGAAACATCTGTTATCATTTACTCAATTTGAAGTTGTTCCAAATCGGTTTCTTTTTTTGTTAAACACAAGATTTAAAGAATGTAGGGAATTAATTTTTTCCGGTAGTCACTGACTTCTATAATCTAGAAAAAATACTGTGGAAGTCAACGGCTACTGGCAACTGTTTGGTAACCAACATTCTTCAAAATATCTTTTGTGCGTGTGTGTGTGTTCAGCAGAAGAAAATAAAATTATGTCTGTTTTCATTTTTGGATAAACTATCCCTTTAAAGAAAATCCTGAGTTTCCCACTCTTAATTACAATTTAGTGAAATTCATGCGCATTCAACTCGTAATGACTATCTTTCTGATTTGACTTGAATGCACCATATGTTTTAAATGTGTCTGCGCTGAATGATGAGTAACATTTTACGTTATTTGGACTGGTTGAAATGTGTTTATATTGTCCATCAAGTGATTTGTATAAACCTGAGTGGCTAAATCTCAGGGACGTGGAAATGTCTGTTTGTGTGTACTGTGTTTTATCAGCTATCTGAAATAGGAAGCAGACTCTTTCTTGAGCAAGCTGACAGTTCAGTACGTGTGAACTCCTTCAAGGCTTTGACTTTGGTTCAGTGTGGTTCATCTTGAAGTGTTCCTGCACTTGTAAGTGAGCTCACACTCTGTTTGCAGTGTCAGGCTGGGCATAACACCACCAGGCCAGAGCTCACGCTCACGCATGTGACAGGCCTGACAAAAAGGGTTGGATGCAAACCCACACCGTTGCGTGGGAACCTCACCAAACCATCACTTAATCTCCATGAGTCATCAGCAGGCCACAAATGACATCACAAAGCAACAATCAACCAGGGATGGGTCACGATGGTTGTCTAAGCAATAACTAAAGTTTGCTAATTCATCTAGGTTTATTTTATCTCCCTTATTTTTGTGTGTGTGTTTCCTTTTCACTTATTTCATGTACTAAAGTACGTTCTTCTTGCACATGCTTTTTCGACTTCTCAGGGGAATGAATTTGATAATATTTAGTTAGAATTAAAACATTTACATATTGTGGTGCTATTTTTATTTGGTCATAGTTTCACACTAGCTCCTTAAGTAACTTATGTCCCTCTGTAGTATGAGAGCATCAGAACATTAAAGATGTTTTCATTGTATATTTTTTACAAGTTTTAATAGTATATTTGCTGATAGATTTATTTAGTTTTATTTTAATTTTAAACTGTTTTGGGGGCAGAGAGAATTTAAAGGTGAGGATATAAATGCAAAATATTAACAGTTGAACAGTCTTTTTATTTTATTTTGTATTTATATTCTCGCCTTTAAATTCTCTCTGCCCCCAAAAAAAGTAACCCTAAACATCTGCCTTTTTTTTTTTTTTTTTTGCATTCCCAATTGCTCAAATAGCAAAATAAAATTGTCACAATAGTGTTTTCACTACTCCGCTGTTCCTTCTGTATACCTTGATTGACAGATGTCTCGTCCTGTCAGCGGTGATTTCTGACTTATTTTTTCCAAATTTTTGTTCAGTTTTCTGATTTGATTTTTCTTTTCTTTTCTTTTTTTTCTTTATTTTTTTTTTATTTGCATTTGTAATTTATTTTATTTTCAGAATTGTGATTTGTTCGGCACTTCTCGGCCACCGTACTGCTCACCGCACCGCACATTTATCCACAGTGGAGAGAGAGCGCGTACTAATGGTTGCCAGGTTGACAAACTAAGATATTCCCATATTACACAAGTGTGAAGCTCTGTTTCGTGCATTACATCTCTTTATATCAGGCAACCCCGGTTGTGTTCTTCTGCGGCCAGATTAAACAGTGTTGAAGCCTATATATTATAAGCTGTTCATTATTTTTTAGAAACCTTTGCACTTTTCCACTCCGTTTTAAATGCTGCTCTTGTTTTCAAATTAAGCGCGGTCCATGATATCGATATTTGTATTGTAAAATCTCTGTCGATACATTGTCGTATCTGTGTATCAAACACAGTCCTATATTTTCGATTTACATTACTTTGAATCCATTTGGCAACAGTGGCCAAAGTTAGTTGATATTAAAGTATCAGATATTCACTGCATGTTTATTTTATCCAAAAGAATTCACAATAACAGTGTTATCATTATATCGATGGAAATTCTAAAAAGAAACAGAATTCATCTTTAGATTTATGTTGTTTTCTCTTTTTCTATTGTTGCCAGTGAATCGCACTTAAATTACATGTGCACCCTGTCTGTTGTGCGTAATCCCAAAAAATGCCATTGATCGAACTTTTTCGAGGTGCACTTATATATGATTTTCTGCTGGGTTTCATCAAAAATAACTAAATTTGTGTTCCGAAGATGAACAGAGGTTTGATCTATCCCTTAAAGCTGGAATATGGCCACCTACTATGTCGGGGGTGTCAACCAGACACATTATTTTTCACAGTATTATAATAACTGTAGTATTAGCATGATAACAATATTTGTATCTAGCTAGATCTTTAGATTTCAAAAAGACTCGTTTCAATTATTTTGACCCGTTTCACCCAGGCAGTAATAAACAGCCCACATCCGTCACTACACACCTGCCCTTTCCATGAACACGGTGGCAAGTAAAGCAGGCGCCTCTGTGTATTCTCCCACCTCTCTGGAGGAGGGACCGGCTCTGACATGTGCGAGCATCTCAAGAATGCACAGCGGTTTTGACTTGTAGCAGTTAGCAGCCCACAAGGCTTTGGAAGCGACTGTGGGGGCCCTGTGTTTTGCATCAGCGCTCCGGAGCACTGCGGAGCTACACAAGGTCACGGCTTCACAGAGCTATCTTTAGCTTGATAAATGGGCTTCAGTAGATTAGACGTAATGAAAATAAAGAGATACACGCAATGTTATCTGTCAGGGAACGGGGAAGTGTGGGTTGAATTCTGCTGCATTATCTGCATTTCTGGCCTACTTTTTCTCGCTGTGAGATCAGCTCGTATGTCCACTCGTCCATCTGGAGTGGCCCAGTTTACTAGGTTGAGTGCATGATTTGAAATATATGAGCAAAGGATGTAGAAAAAGAGCTGTAGATCGAGGCGCTTTAGCTCTCAGTAATATTTGGTCTTCTGAGGAAGATTTGCACCTCGGTAATGACAGCATTTCCACGGATGTGAGACAGACACATACTGTTTTGGCAGATGCTTTCTTACCTGTGACTGTCAACAACATACTGTTACTTTAGAAGGTAATACGCACTCAGATGGAAAAACACAATGGCACAGATACAGCTCGTCATATTAAAAAGCCCAGTTTAAAAGATCATCTTGTCCTTGGAATAAAAAGAAAAAGGATCATCTCACTGTTCAGATGTTTTGTTTTCCCAAGCATAATTTTCTGTCAAAAATATGGACCTTAACTTGTGTTTTCTCCACCCTTTACTGTTTGTTCTGCAGTGTTTCTTCATTTGTACGAAACTGCGACTGACACCGATCGTTCATTTGTGCATCATTTTAAGCATTAGCTGTTTTTAGAGCACTAACTGCTTTGTTCCACTGAGGTTTTGTCACATAACCTTTGTGGGATTGATTTTAATGAAATGTCACTTTTAATTTGCAGGTCTCACCACAGAGGGCCTTTATCGAGTGAATGGAAACAAGACGGATCAAGACAACATTCAGAAACAATTCGACCAGGGTACGTACTGATTTTAACTGGGCTCTGTGGGAAATTAGGCTTCATTTGCAGGCGTTTGATGGCATGCCGCTGGGACACATGTTGGAAGATAGTTCACAAATTGGATAGAAGGAGACTGATAAACTCTAATTTGAAGGGTTAATTTGTATATTTGATTTTCATGTCACCTTTTCGATTCATTATAGTTCTGTTGAAGACAAGCACTGCTCAGCAGCATTCACCTCACGTGTCTTGTCTGCTTTAGTTATTTGCTTCATTTTAATGTGCAATATTTTTTATTTTATTTAAAAAATTATATAATTTTCCTTCGTTATATATATATTTTTTTCTGTTCATAGTACATTTATGTTAACAATTTACATAATACATTTTTCATATTTTCTTCTTACTATCAAAGGGTGAAATCTCCATTCAGCTGCATGAATGACAAGAAGCAGACCCTGAATTACGTGATTATGATCTCTCACACTGTAAATGGACCATTCCTGTAAAAACAAACTTGCCATTTGTGGCTACTGACTGGCGTGATGCCTGCAGGCCTCCACCAAGCTGTGATTTGCACTAGTTATTAGCTTATGCAGGAGCATTTTTAGCTTAAATCTCCTTGTGACACATAAAAGTGATCTGTTATATTCTCATTTTAAAGCTTAGAATCAAATTGTCACTACGCTGGCAATATATATTGAGGCAGTTACAGGCTAGCGGTGGGTGGTATGACCAAAATTTATTCCACGACACGAACAATTTTATTTCCCTGTAATGGTCTATATCACAGTGTAGTTATTTTGGCTGCAAATCCATTGAAAAATAGATTCTAGATTTGAAATAACTGAGTATTTTGGATAATGCAGTGTGTATAAATACTTTCTGTTTGTAACTTGATGGACAGGAAGCAAATGATAAGATTATTCGTAACAAATGAAGCCTGGCATGCATGCAAAAGTGGCTTGTAGCACGTTATGTAACGCTTGAGTGAAAAAACAACAGCTTCAAAACAATAAAACTGACAAAAACAAATGCTGTGCATAACAAAACCCTTGCTTATTTTGACAACTTATTAAGCAATATATTTCTCGTGTGTAAGACCATCGTACCGCTCGCTATTACAGAAGATAGACGTTTTTATTTTGTAGCTTAAGTGAATCCACTCTTGTTTTCATATATCTTTCAAATCAAACACTAGTCATATCTAGCTGGTGAGTTGTGGAGATGAATGGGTGGAAAATCTTCAGCCGAGTGACCAGATTATTCACTCAGTGAGCCATCGTTTGGCCAAAAGAGCTACTATAGGCATCAGTCTGCCCGCTGGCCCGGAGCCATTAGCCTCGCTCTCTTTTTCTCTTCTCTCTCCTCACAATACTGTGAATTGGGTGCTTTTTCCCCTTTTTGTGTTCATTCAGTGCCTTTGCGGCGAGATCTAGTCTGACAGCTGTCATTTCACCTTAAACCCGACTCTTACAGCCTCTCTTTCGCTTTATTTTCCTTTTCTCCATAGTTTTCCTTCTATTCTGCTCAGTGCCGTTAAATCTGTTTTAGTGGCTTTTCCAGCAGTGACAAAGGGAGTTGGATGCTTATGCAAGCTCACACTATTTTCATTCTTCTCTCAGACCACAGTATTGACCTGATCGTGATGGATGTAGCCGTGAACGCCGTGGCTGGGGCCCTGAAGGCCTTCTTTGCCGACCTCCCCGACCCCCTCATACCGTATTCACTCCACCCAGAGCTAGTGGAAGCAGCCAGTAAGTACCGCTTCATTCAGGTTATCAAGTACTGTGTTAACGGACTGCCTATTTTTTAATTGAAGATCGTATGCTGACGGTTTCTGCTAAGTTTTTTTTATTATTATTATTTTTAAAATACATACAGCTGTAACTTAAGCCAGTCATTTATAGGTTGATTCCTCTAAAAACTTGTCACTGTAGCACAAAAAATATTTCATTTCTTTGAGCATTATAATAACCGTAACCATTGACTTAACCGATGGTGTTTTTGTAAAATATCTGTTATCTGACTGCAGTGTTTAAAATTCATTTAGCCATGCCACAGACTGTAGTTATTACTGCCTTATTTTGTTTTGCGTTATTTCTTTAATGCATACTTGATAAATAGTATTATTATTATTAATTTTTTTTTTTTTTTATCAGACACAAATAAAAGAGATTTTTTTTTACAAGAATAAAATGTTTTTTTTTTTTTATAAATACAACTTAAAAAAAAATTATTTGTTGTTTATATAAGTGACCCTGAACCACAAAACCATAATCATAAGTATACCCATCATAAGTAGCACGGGTATACTGTATTTGTAGCATTAGCCAAAAATACATTGTATGGGTCAAAATTATAGATTTATTTTATCCCAGAAATAATTGGTATATTAAGTAAAGATCATGTTCCGTGAAGATATTTTGTAAACAAATATTTCATATAAGGATTGGAAGAATTGCAGCAATTGAAATGATTTCATTTCCATATTAGGTGTAAGCCAAACAAACTTCAGTTGACTCCATCTGTAGTCATGTCTGACTCCAGTCTCTTATCCAAACTTCAGTCTTCACAAACAGCAGGTGGGCGGCAGTGTGTCGAGGTAAAATGAGGCAGGTTTAGTGACACAGCGTTCATCCGTTGCATCAGCACAGCTACAAGAAAGACAGGAAGTGTGTCTGCTTCAGCTATGAGAACAAGTAGCAACCTGCCCATGTTACTTCACCACCGTTTCAACAGCCTCCAGTCGAGTTTTTTTTTTTTTTTTTTTTTTTTTTTATCTGTACCCGGTTTCTTCTTTCAACTACGTTCAATATTAATCCCATCACCACACCGTCTAATCCCAGCCCAAGGTAGCTGAGAAGTCATTTAAATGCATCTGCATTTCCGTTTGATGCTTCCGAGTGCTGAATCTAATCCAGGGCCCCCTGTGATTTACTCCTCATTATTTCTGATCCACACTGCTGTAGATAAATGACATTAAGTGCTGGGATGCTGTTCTTTTTGAACATATTGATATTTCAGCTTTATCTCTTCCTTCCCCTTGCAGTTTTTTTGGCCAGGCGGTTGTAGCTTGTTGTCCTTATACAGAAATCTCTTTTTGATAACGAGTGTGACATGAATGCAAATTTCTCATTGTCTTTCTGACGGAAAATGTAAAATATACATTTATTATGTGCTTGCTTATATGTTTAAAATATTCTGTTCTTGTTGAACTTAATTATGAACAGATTGCACATGTCTCTCGGAGTATTTGATTCTGATTGTTTAATTTTGGTTATCTGCAGTTAAATATATATATATATATATTTTTTATACTACGGGGGGTCATTGAATGCTTGAATCTGATTGGCTGACGAACGTATTAAGACGTGCAGTTATTTTCTGGGAAACGCAGGTATCAATCAAGGAGTATAAATATATAAAGTCTAAATATTTCCTCTCTTCTCTGTCTAACGAGTTTGTTAAATGTGTTTTCTCCAGAAATTGTAGATCATTATGAAAGACTGCAAGTGCTGAAGGAAATCGTGAGAAAATTTCCTCCTGTGAACTATGAAGTTTTCAAATATGTCACCACTCACCTCAACAGGTAAAGCTTCAGCTTCCACTTTCGATTTGTCTTCAGCTTTAGAAAATATTTATCTTTGTTAAAGTTCTGTTAATAATAATTTGTCCCATTCATCTTTATTTTTTACTTTATAGGGGTGTAACAATACACATTAATTTTGAACCGTTTGGTATGAGGCTTTCAGTTTGGTACGCATTACAAACAGAATGATTCGGTTTGTTGGACTAGTCCTATTATATTTGGAATATTAAACTGCTTGGTGTGTAAATAATGTTCTCAGTGCCTCTGCGCTCAACAAGGCAGCCCAAACAACAACGACAGTCCAAAGATGATGATCTTGTATCGATGATAGTCAGAGATATTGTCAGAAACATCAACTGTTGGCAATATGATATTTGACACGTGTGTGTGTGTGTGTGTGTGTGTGGTTTTTAAGAATGCTTTTAAAATAGATTTTATCTGCTTCTTCAACTAGGGTAAGTCAGCATAGTAAGACCACGTTGATGACGGCTGACAATCTGTCCATCTGTTTCTGGCCTACGCTCATGAGGCCTGATTTTGAGAACAAGGACACGCTGTCCACCACCAAACTCAACCAGTCCGTCATCGAGTCCTTCATCCAGCAGTGCCAGTATTTCTTCTATGGTGGTGAAATCACAGAGCCCTCCAGCGCCAAGGGGACGCCTCCTCCACACGGCCACGGCTTAGAGTCCCTGCTGGCCCTTCAGCTCCCTCCTCCCCTCCAGCCCCAGCAGATCCAGCACCCGCTGCCCCCCGAACCCCTCATATAGACCTCCTACTCACATTCGGCTTGTACGTGTGCGGATAAGCCGCTTAAAATAAGAAGTGAAAAAAAAAAAACACCTTTTTTTGTACAAAGGAATATGTGACTTGCCTGAGACCTCCCCTGTCCATTTTCTTTTATTTTTATAATTTCCCCCTTTTCTGTTCCTCAGCCAGTCTGAATGAGATGCTGAATAAAACTGTAAAAAAAAAAATTGTAAAGAAAATGTCAATGTTAATTTGACAGTAAATATGCACATCGACTAATTTCAAACATGGCAAACATAAGGAAGATATATTTATAAAGCTTTTGTTTTGTTTTGAAAGACAATGGAGCTGTCAATCACTCACTAAAACCAACACCACATGCACAGCTTGCCATAATGGCAAAATGTGCCTTTTTTTTTTTTTTTGCTTGTTTGTATTGTCCCCTTATTATTTTACAATGGACTAAAGATATATTTTTAGGATATTTTTATCTTAAAGACAGCAGTTGTTGTTGGGGTGGTGGTGACCCAAGGCATTTGGGATTGAACTAATATGAGTTCATGAAATCAGGGGCACCTGCCTAGGATGCACTTTGTCCTACAGACTTTAAACCGGGAGCCCCTCGTACTCTGGAAACCACAGAAAGGGAAACACTCCACTGCAACCGTTTGGCACATCTCAGAGATCCAGGCTTCAGAAGACGCCAGGTTATCTCCATCTCGTTTCATGTTCGTTCGTTTCTGTTTCCTCAGACCACTTTCACAATTTCTATGGTTCTGTTGATTCATTTCTTAAACTGTAGTTGCATGTTCTTTGCCACTTTTAATAACTGAAAGAGATGAAAAATGTTAATGCTTAACTGTTTTATGCAAGACTTTTTGTTTTTGTTTTCTAACTTGTTTGAGGGAACATTACAATGGGGTCAAATTGTTATATTAGTTTGTTTGTGTCATGCCATAGTTCGACTTATCATATTTTGACTTTAATCGTTTCCCTACAATAGGAAAATATAAATATATCTATATACACAGTGTATATATATATATATATATATATATATATATATATATATATATATATATATATATATATATATATATATATATATATATATATATATATATATATATATATATATATATATATATATATATATATATATATATATATATATATAAAATATGTGTTGGCCTTGTTTGATGGCTGGCAAAACAAAAATCCCGGGGTACTGGAGCTCTGTATAATCTTGTAAAACCTATAATCAGATTTTTTTTTTTGTTGTATGATAAATTTGGGGTTAGATCCATTGACTGTACTTAATTCTCTATATAAATACAACTTTTTTTTGTTTTTATTAGATGGTACTGAATTTTGTTCCACTGTAACAGATGCCGTTTAGAAAGCTTGCAGTCTTTGTGTGGAATACAGCACAACTCAGAGGTGTTTAGTTTTGATGCCGGAGCTTGTATGTGAATGGATGGGAACAAAAATGACAAGATTTATCTCAATTGACTCACTAAAACAGAGGAAAGGGCTCAATAGGGTAAGTGTGCAGCTGCTAGGATCCCATTTAGTGTAGTTTAAAAGAAAAGAGCAACATTATGTTCATATGACTGCATCATATGATGTACAAACTAAATATTTTAACATCATCTGCTATGTATTATAGTAAATAAATGATTTTGACAAATTATGTTTGCCTGATGTAATTTTTTCTGGTATGAGAGATGTCACACCTATGAAGAAACAACCAATTGTATGATGTATTTAAAATATGATTCTGTAATCGGGGTTGCCAGATCTGCGCAAAAGAACCAGTTTATGGGCAGTCAAAGCTTGCCAAAAAGTTTTATTTCAAATATAACAAAACTTAAAATACGCCATTTCCTACCTTTTTACGTTTTAAAATGCATATTGTAGTTATTATTTTGCATTACAGTTAACTTTAAAATCACAGTAGAAATCGTAAAAGGTCTGTTTTTCAAATAGGATTATCTTACACTAAAACTAATGAGTGTAATGTGTACACAGACTTCCGTGGGGATGCTACATTTTTTATTTTTGACTTCTTGGTCCTTTTTATACATTTCTGCAAACATGCTCCTCATCAGATTATGTGGAGATTAAATATTGAGCAGGTTAAATATTTAAATACAAACATTCCGATCAAATAGAATTTCTGCAATATGTCAAACATTTAACCCGCGGGAAAAAAAAGGATAACGTTATAAGTGCTAAGTTTAAAGTATCCAAGTTCTTTTTCAACCCTGTCTGCAGATCCCGTGAATGACTTGCGCCACCTACAGGATCAAGATATAAACTACACAACTCGATGTGTGCGGTACTTAGTTTTATTTGATTTGTTTACATTATTATTATTTTTTTGTAACGAATATGGTAACATAACTAGCTTCAATTACACAAAATTGAGCTTATATATATGATCGAAAATTCAACATTTCTGTAAGGAAGTCATTGTTCTACCTGAGGCTGAAATCTTTTACCATCATAGTTGAGGATTTAAAACGATCACATTCAGTGAAAGGGTTTTTGCTCTCAAACCTAATATATTTGATAGCTCAGCTTAATTTGTCTTGTGTGAAGAGTGTCAAATCATAGTTACTCCTCATGTAGAGATCTTGTGAAATCTGAGGCCAGCAAAAAACACGTTTAAATTTGGCTTTAGGTGTCTGTTAAGCTTTTGCAGACTGCTAAATAAACGGGTCTAATAATTTAACAGATAAGGATAATGTCTACGGGATTTTAGCCTTTTAGCCTAATATTATAGAGAAGTTGTTCAACCAAAAATTAAAAATCTGTCAGAATTGATTCAACCCCATGTTTTTTGGTACGTTTATGAGCTGCTTGAACATTCCCCACAACGAAAGTGAATGGTGACCACAACTTCAATTGCTTACATTAGGCTTATCATGTGGCTTCAGGATTGGAATATACTGCATAAGTCATATGGATCACTTTAATAATGTCTCCGCCTTTATGAAGCTCGACAGGACCTAATCCCCATCCACATTCATTGTATGGAAAAGAGAAGCTTACACATTCTCCAACTATCTTCCTTTTAAGAAAAAGGCCCTGAAAGCACATGAGGGTGAGCAAATGATGAGAGAATGGGCATATTAGCCACCAAAGGATACTAACAATACAAAATGTGTTTGCTGAAACACTGCTACTAGTTCATAACTGGGAATTTGCTTCATATTTGTAAACACGTTGACAGATTTATGACAGAAGTAGATGGAACGGTTAAAGCTTGCAGTAGTGCAACAGCCTTCCAAACACACTCTACGCTTGTAAAACATGAGAAACTTCAGGCCAATTCTGACGGGAACAATGTTGATCACTCACAGCTGCTCGATTGCAGGAAAACAGTCAAGTCAGACCTGCAGCTGACTAAACTGACAATAAAAATGACAATCACATCATTGCAATTTCCCCGTTAAAATGGCACAATGCCAAATTTGAATTTATTTTGTAATCAGATTTGAAAGCATCTGTAAGGAGAAAGCAAAATGCAATATGGCAGCAAGGACTTACACTGAATTAGATGCTGCAAATTTACTCCGATTAATCATGAATAGCATTTGTTGGGGAAAAAAAAAACCCCAGATCAGATCCTGTATATGCATATATATTTTATCATCTTAAGTGGCATTTATGTTCATCTGAACTTTCTAAAAAACATGTTAGTAATGATAAAATGGCATTTTTAAAGCTCAGAGGGACCGGCTGCCAGCTGTCCAAACAAGCCCACGTCAAGTTTAAATGTGGAATCTCTCCACTTTAGTGTCACTGTTCAGTTTAATGCTTACATATTCATGTTGAAAACCATGGGTGGTGGTGGTGGTTTTTGGCCGTACACTTGAAGACAGATGCCAAAGTCCGAATGAGGCAGAAACATTTAAAGCAGACGGTTAATGCAACACGATACAGCGGACTAAAACATCTCTGTCAGTGTACTCTCATTCACACTCATGCCAGGGAACAAACATTTGTTATTTTTCTGTCCTGCTGCGGAAATATCCTGAATGAAAAGTGAGACATTCTCGGGCTCTGCCAAAATAAACGTCAGAGCGTCAGACCCTGAGATAAAACTAAGAAACACGTTTTGGATTCTTTGGGAGAAAAGTCAGACAGCTCATCAATCTGATTCGAATTACTTGCTCAAAATTGTTCACAATATGCACAACATGAGTGAATCTCACAAGAATGCGTTAGTCACATTTCACTCCACATTTTTCAGGTTTATATATATATATATGTATAAAATTTGTAACTGGGTTCCACTAAATCTCCAAATGTTATTGCAAAACTTGTTTAAAGTAATATTAAATTGTGAAGTGTCTATACATCATGGCCATTTGAAATTCAGTGGCAAGTTATTATTATTTAATGGTTAATGGTAAAATGACCCAGTCATGTTTTTCTGAGATTCACACACACACACAAACTTTTGAGGGAAAACGTCATTTTGGTTTGATCAGATGTAGCAAAACATCCACTAACAGATGACAAAACTGCTTCTACCTTTAAAGATCTGCTGCATATGGCTGAAATCTTTATTTCACGTGATCACAGAACTCTAAACTGATTCACCGCTGCATTGCTTTGAGCAATCATGTCTTCTCAACTAAAGAACAAAGGCATGTGGACAAGATGATGTGAGAAAACCGCAGTCCTGGAACTGTAAAAGAATCCTGAGATCGATGATGCTGCATTCTGACCCTTCCAGTTTCTGATGGCTCCGTCAAACCGTACGACCGGAAGATTCGGTTAAAGCTCAATGGTGAAGGTTTGAGGTTCAGCATAAAGAAATATCAAATTTGATTCATTCATTAGGAAAAAATGTGTTCAAGCCAATAAAATTAGTAGTGATCTAGTATGTCATAGAAAATACAAGCACCCCTTATCAAAGTTACTTTTATAATCGTTGACCCAAACAATTTTTATGAATAGGCCATTATATTACTCAATCAAATCAAATATAACTGATAAAACCAAAAATAAAATACATTTTTCTACATTGTCAGCTGTAGTCCTAAGCACTTAATATAACTGATTTTTTTTCTGTCCATTCAGATTTATGAAGCAAGACAATGAAGATAGAATAAGCTCGCACAGAGATGTGTCTGAAGGCTGCAACAAAAAAGAAAGACATCATTCCCTTTGCTTTTACAAACGCAGATCAAAAGAAGGCAAAACAGTGCAAGAGGTAAATGGTGCAAGAACCGAACGACTCCAGTGAGTGGCAGACACCGAGATAAGCAGGATGCACCTCTCCACCCAAACCAAACCAGAGAGGAGAGCATGAAACGGAGAAAAGGGGGCGTGTGGATCCAGATGGGGATATCATTCCATTCCGCTGTCCTGCACAGAGCTGTTAAATGTGTGCAACAGGACAGCATTGTCAAAACTCACAAAAGGCAAGTGCTTGTTTGTGTTCCGAACACCATGACCTCACGATCACACCTAGTTCTGTTCGTTCATCCGTATCCCCGTTGGTTTGTTTGACTACTAGGAGCCTGGGGGGCTGTGGGCATCTCCGTCGGGCCACAGTGTAGCCGGTCGTCCTAATGTAACAGTTTCTGTTAAGGAGGGTGGTTGCAATTGCTCGCTAACTAAATTTTCGTACTCGCTACTGTCCTCGTCGTCGCCGTCCTCCTGGCCGGTGGCCTGGCGGTTCAGGGAATCTGAGCTCGAACCGTCTCCGTTTCCCAGGCCCAGACTGGGAGACGGGTGTCCGGGCGAACCTACGGCTTGGGGCCGCGGTAGCAGTATAGCGCTTGGTGAATCTGGAGGCAGTGTGGTGCTGTAGATTGGTGGAGATGAGGAGTTCACGGGTCTCTCTACACTGGGCTCCACCGAGGGACCTGAGAGCACGACTTGAGTCGGTGAAGACTGTGAGGAGTCAGGAAGGGCAGAGTTATCAGGAAGCGGGACAGCGGCTGCCTCTTGGAGTCCTGTAAGGAAAACAGAGAGGATAATAAAAATGAATCGTTTCCCTTTTTGGTTAAACAAGCCACAAATGCACAGAATCATCAGCACGTACTTCTCTCTTCCTCAGCGCGGTTCCGTTTCCTGAGAGCGATTTCCTCTTTGAGTTTGTTCACTTCTTCTTGGATTTTCTCCCTCACTCGTTCACTTTGATCTACTTCACAACACACCGCCTGCAGGATGACAGAAAATTCATTAGGGATGCATGATTTTATTGGAACGTCTTAATGTAAACATCAGCATCATCCCTGCTCAGGGAGTGCTAATGATTTTTAGAATTTATACAGCATTTTTGCTTAAGACCATCTACAAATGTTAAATCAAAAAAAAAAATGTTAAGCTTACAACTGAATCTGTCGAGAAAAAATAAAAAAAAATAAAAACAGCAGTGATTGATTTTATTATAGTTATTTTCAAAGCGTTCAGTGTACTTATAAATATAGCTTTTAATCATCTTTATTTAGTTCTAAGAAGCAAGTAAACAAGGAAGCAAATTATTTTTCCACATTAATCTGCACAGGACAGACTTGGTGTTGTTTCCAAACAAAGCAAATGTGTATATCAGTATCGGCTATCGTGCATCCCTAAAATTCATAGATAGCACATTCTGAGCATAACTTATTTCAAACATTTAAATGTTATTAGACATAGCAAATTGAGGTGTATTTTAACCAAAATCTCCTGATGTTATCTGACTGAACTGAAACTCACCTGCACTCTTTCTTGAAGGGCACTGTATACTTGAAAAATAGCTCGAATGTCCTTCATCACCCCATCCTTATCAAAAAACTCATTCCTATAATTAAATAAATGAATTGGATATCATAATTCAAGTATTTACTGCAGCAAAAGAAAGACTATGTTTCACATGCTGTTTAGGTTAAATTATGTAAATGCAGAAAAACTTTATCGTGGTTACTACAAAAATATTGAGCAGTGAAACTATTATCAACATAGATATCACTAAGAAATGTTTCTTGAGCACCAAATCAAAACAAAAAACAAAAAACGTGACACTGAAGAATAATGCTGAAAATTCAGCTTTACCATCACAGGAATTGATTACTTTTTAAAGTATATTCAAATAGACAGGTTTTTAATTGTAATAATATTTCACAATATTACTGTTTCACTGTATTTTTGATCAAATAAACGTGCCACTTGATTTACAAAAGAGACTTCTTTAAAATCCTACATTTTTGAATGGTAGGACAAAATCAAAATAACAGTTTGCTATAACAACATTTTGTGACATGGCTGAAGAGGAGTATTGAACAATGCAGTTATGTTGCCTCACCCATGTTCTTTAATGACCCCGGCGTAGTTCTTGGAGGTGTTCGGCACAGAGGAGACTTTATATTCCTGTTGACTGGTGTTGCCCAGGTTTGGGATGCTTAGAGATATCCTCTGATTATAGCTACTGAGATAAAGATCAAAATTGCAACAGAAATGCTCATAAACACAATATCAGCAACATCACACCATTTGCAAACATTATGCATGGTATTATGAAATACAAAAATGAGAGACAAGTCTCTAAACAGTTAAACAGAATCATGATTTTGTCATATTTTGTTCCTTTTTATCCCACAGTATTACATAATTATGTATTAACCAGCATGTACATACTTTCTGTTGGGCCTGAAGAGCACATACTCCAAAGCATGTGTGGAACTATTGGCTGTGGAGATGAAGCTGAACAGGAGGAAGACCAGATCTGGGATGCCAAGTATATTGGTCAACTGCTTGTGGATCACCTGCTCCCTGAATGACATCTGCTGTTGAGTGTTCCTTCTAAACCGGTACCAGCCGATAACATTCTGCACAAAAAAGAAGAGACATTGGGAAGTGTCAGACAAAGTTGAACACCAAAGGTAATCGTTAATCATTTATTCATTTTACTCTCTAAAATTTGTATGCATATTTCATGATAACTGCTTACTTTTCTTCTGTCCTTGAGGATTCTGTTGAGATTTTCTTCATTGACGTTACCCGCATAGTCATAAAAGCTGCAACAAACAAAAAAACTTGTAGTTAAAACTTTGATTTCAATAATTCCATTCAAAAAGTGAAACTTGTATATTATATTCATTCATTACACACAGACTGATATATTTCAGATGTTTATTTCTTTCAATTTTGATGATTATAACAGACAACTAAGGAAAATTCAAAATTCAGTATCTCAGAAAATTAGAATATTGTGAAAAGGTTCAATATTGAAGACACCTGGTACCACACTCTAATCAGCTAATTAATTCAAATCACCTGCAAAGCCTTTAAATGGTCTCTCAGTCTAGTTCTGTAGGCTACACAATCATGGGGAAGACTGCTGAATTGACAGTTGTCCAAAAGACGACCATTGACACCTTGCATAAGGAGGGCAAGACACAAAAGGTCATTGCAAAAGAGACTGGCTGTCCACAGAGCTCTGTGTCCAAGCACATTAATAGAGATGTGGTAGAAAAAAGTGTACAAGCATAAGGGATAACCGCACCCTGGAGAGGATTGTGAAATAAAACCCATTCAAAAATGTGGGGAAGATTCACAAAGAGTGGACTGCAGCTGGAGTCAGTGCTTCAAGAACCACTACACATAGACGTATGCAAGACATGGGTTTCAGCTGTCGCATTCCTTGTGTCAAGCCACTCTTGATTAACAGACAGCGTCAGAAGAGACTCGCTTTAAAAATGACTGGACTGCTGTTGAGTGGTCCAAAGTTATGTTCTCTGATGAAAGTAAATTTTGCATTATATCAGGGTCCCAGAGTCTGGAGGTAGAGAGGAGAGGCACACAGTCCACGTTGCTTGAGGTCCAGTGTAAAGTTTCCACAGTCAGTGATGGTTTGGGGTCCCATGTCATCTGCTGGTGTTGGTCCATTGTGTTTTCTGAGGTCTGAGTTTTAGATCACTTTATGCTTCCTGCTGCTGGCCATCTTTATGGAGATGCAGATTTCATTCCAATAGAACGTGGCCCCTCTACACAGTGCCAAAGTTACCAGTATCTGGTTTAAGGACCATGGTATCCCCGTTCTTAATTGGCCAGCAAACTCGCCTGACCTTAACCCCAGAGAAAATCTATGGGGTATTGTGAAGAGGAAGATGTGATATGCCAGACCCAAGAATGCAGAAGAGCTGAAGGCCACTATCAGAGCAACCTGGGCTCTCATCACACCTGAGCAGTGCCACAGACTGATCGACTCCATGCCACGCTGCATTGCTGCAGTAATTCAGGCAAAAGGAGCCCCAACTAAGTATTGAGTGCTGTACATGCTCATACTTTTCATGTTCATACTTTACAGTTGGCCAAAATTTCTAAAAATCCTTTCTTTGTATTGGTCTTAAGTAAAATTCAAATTTTCTGAGATACTGAATTTGGGATTTTCCTTAGTTGTCAGTTATAATCATCATAATTAAAATAAATAAACATTTGAAATATATCAGTCTGTGTGTAATGAATAAATATAGTATACAGGTTTCACTTTTTGAATGGAATTAGTGAAATCAACTTTTTGATGATATTTTAATTATATGACCAGCACCTGTATGTATATATATTCAAAGGTTTATGGTCATATATATATGATTTTTGTTGTGCAATAATATATATTATTATTTAATAATTATTTTAACCAAACCTTGGCGAACAAAAAAGGCTTATTTCAAAAATATTTCAGACACAAAACAATTAATTGATAGTGACAAACTGACAAACATTTATAAAATGCATCTACTAAATCCAATTGCCCATGCAGGACATTCTTACCTAAACAGTTGTGCACAAGGTTCATGATTATGGACCTCTGAAAAACAAGTGAATGCGAGTGATCAATTATATTCAAAATCTGAGTAAAGCAAGCATGCTATGACTGTCAAAAGGTCTAATTTAAATATTAATAATATGCATACAGATAACATTAACCTTGGAATAAACTAAGGAAAATATGTTAGCAGATTTGTTCTCTAAAAACTGTAACATGCAGCCATCGTGATCTGAAGGTTGTCTAGAGGACAACATGACCTTCATAATGACTCCTCTTGCTGCAAATATAAGGTACTATCTGGGCCCACTTTTGATGTTGAAGGTCTTTGTGAAATTATTTGTAAAGTGATCAGAGATGAAGGGTACCTGGGAGCAACGCCAAACTCAGAAACATGATCACTTAATGCTGGAGGAAGCTATTTCCAGCATTTCTGAGCCAAAAAGGTCTGCATTGATGTATGAAGCTTTATCTCTCAGGTCTTAATCAGAAATGCTGGCTGACACAAACTTAAGTGGTTTATCAAGTTATTGACAACCAGGGCAGCTTGCAACAGTTCTTTGAACGATTGAGACTAAACAGATTACATGAGCCATATCTTGAACTGATAATGTACCTCTGCTCACACACACGAAAGGTTGTCACGTCCTCAATGTGAAACGTATCATGTCTGTGATTAGAGCCTTCAAGGATTTCAGTATTTGTGCATCGTGTTTTGATAATGCATGATAAAATGGTCATTAAAAACTTTTTATTTTGCAACAGTATTTTTTTGTCTGTAGTTTTGGGACAGTAAATTTTTTTTTTTTTTTTAAATCCACCATGGTTTTACCTATTACACTGACGAATTCTGAACTACCGATGTGTGAGTCACTGATGCTTAAAGTCTCCTCCTGTCTCACTTCTCCCAACAGGAAGCCCTCCTAAAAGAGGCATAAAAGAGGCATAAAAATTACATTTCAAAGGCAAAGAAAGTGTAGTTAAGATTGAATGTTATTATTACCGAAGTTAATAGACGCTTTCAATAAAAGGTACAAAATAAGGCCAACAACTGTTTTAAAATTAAGTAATAATTACTATTATTATTAGGCCTATTATTACTCAAAATTTGGGATGTCTACATACAGTTTAATAATCTTGTATGATTTAGCAATTTCTTAGAAATAAACATGAAATACACATACCATTAAATATGCAAATGTTAAAAACAACTTAAAACTATCAACACATTTATATATATATATATATATATATATATATATATATATATATATATATATATATATATATATATATATATATATATATATATATAAAAACAGCATTCCAACTTTGTCATATGTTAAGCTGCTCTTTAGTCATTGCTTGCTAGTCTGTTACAAATGTTGGTTTTTAGTTACTTATCATAGTAATATAATTTTATTTTTCTTACTGTAACAGACCAAATGCCATTTAAAGGGACATTTCATGTGTTTAAGAGCAAACAAAACCTAACCTGTACCTCTAAAGGTCATGGTATACCAAAATGTACCATATTAGGTGAATATACCCAGAACCCATGCAACAAATATGTTACAAAATAGACAAGTTTATACAAAAAGGTCTAAAAAACTGAAATTTCCCAAACACTGCCTGCAATGAGAGAACAACAGAAACACTTTCTCCAGGCACACAACTCAACTTACCTTGCTATTTACTTCAGATCATACTAAAAATGCTGATTGTTCTTCCCAATTAAAATAAAATTAGGTTACCAAGACGGTTTAGTATCATAAATACCATGTAAATTAACAGTTTATCCCATAAACAAGCTCAAATAAAAATTAAAATGGTTGTCATTTATATATTGAATACGGAAAAACAGTAAAACCCGTCATAACTTTAACTGAATGAACACTTGACTAACCAGCCCAAAGGTCAATGGCAGATCACCTAGTTCCTAATGCCTCATTAACTACATTAGAGGGCATGACATAAGGAGTAAAATAGGGCTGGAAATGTTAAGCAATTCGTGAACAGTCCATTAAATATGTCTTTCGGATATTCAAGTTTGCATTTGACAGTTGTTGCTGACATGATACAGTTAAGCTAGCCAGCCAGCTAACGTTAAAGTGACTATTTTGACACCTCGACGTAGACGAGACTGAATTCACCGAGAGCTACTGGGCGATGTACACTGATGACAGCGAACAATCATACAGTGAATAAACGACAATGACACTTTCTGACAAGCTTGTAAAATCTTACGGCTTGTAGATTTGCTAGCTGTCACCCTGGCTGCGTCTCCAAACCCAGTGTGCTCCCTCTCTAGACCGCACTCGGTTTATCATCAAAGGCGTTTAACGTTACGGAGTCTGTTTTATTCGACTAAACATATCTAAAAATGCCATGAAAAAGCACAACATTCCCGATGAGTCAGGATTTTCATAATTCTAATACACCCTTGAATGTTAGAAAGGCTGTCTAGATAGGCGGCTGGCCGGGTTTTGATACACAGCCCCTATGAAGCCACACCAGGAAGATGACACCGGGAAATGAATTAACTGTGATTTGATGGAATAAACAGTTTGTTGTTTCGCTATGCGATCGTGTCCCTAAACATTTAACCTCAAAGTCATATGATTGAGTACTTACATGATCGGAATTGGTGTTGGCACTGTGATAACACACAGAACTAAAAGTGTATCCCGAAATTGACGCCGCCATGATGGAAACATACGCGCCGAGCCCACAATCCTTTGCGCACACACTGTACACCAGCCTTCCCATGAATAAACAAACGCTGAGATAAAATATTCTCACCCTATGTATATACTTGATTGATATATATTCTTGATTGGATTATTTTTTTTATTATATAAATAAAACGTTGTAAATAAATAATAATTACATCAATTTTAAAATGTTATAAATCACACGTTAAAACGATTTGCATACACGTTATATAAACCATCATATTAACATTGAAACAACAACAACAGTGTTTTTTTTTTAACTTTAATCTATCTCTGTTTATAGTATAAAAATAGAAATAAGTGCAATCATCGTCATCAGAACTGACGACACACATTACGTCATGGCGGAATGATGTAAAACATAAAGTAAGAACTGTTATAATTTTCTACAACAAAAAAGTGCAACATTTGTCAACTGTGTGATGTTTTAATTTATTAAAATATATATTTTGCATATTGTTTTTATTGATATCCGTCAATCCGTGTTTTATTATTATTATTATTATTTATTTATTATTTATTAATTTTTTATTTGTTTGTTCGATTTTTGCTTTCGATTTTGAATATGCAATACTAAAAACTTTTATTTTGAAGTGTCATGTCGCTGGTCATGTTGTGTATGACGTCAGCGGATGTTGACGAGTCGAGTCGTCATGAGCACACATGGGGCAGAAGACTGTCCGCTGCAGTGCAAACAATCAGAAGATGATTTTGCTCCTTCAAAACTCGGAACAAAGGACTTGTAAGAGATTTTACTTGATAAGTTAGCCCTTCTAGAAGACCGGCACATGGGTTACACTTGACTTATGTTTTCACTCCTAATATACCTCACATGATTACTGTATATTCTACCCAGCATGCGCTGTTTGAGTGATTATTTTAGATGTGACCAGACTTCTGACTTGAGCATAATTTTTCTGTCCATTCTAACGTTTTCCTTTAAGCTGGGATGATGCTTACAAGAGAGAGCTTCAGACTTTCAAGGATATTGGAGATGTTGGAGAAATATGGTAATTTTACTTCGTGTGTGTGTGAGTGGGTGTAGGTGGCACATACTTGTTTATGAATGCAGTTTTATACAGATGTTCTTCTTCAAATAAAGTGGACAGTGTTTCAGTGCTAGTCCTTTGAACCAGTCCCATCTTCTGCTGTATAATAGTTGTGTTCAGTTATTCAGGAGATTTTGAAGACTGTTATAGAATTCTTCTGGTCCACCTTTAGGTTTGGAGAGGAAAGCATGGGCAGAGTAATCAGATGGATGGAAGCACAAAATGTACCTGAAAATGCTGCCATACTTGACATTGGAACTGGAAACGGGATGTTTCTTGTGGAACTGGCAAGTCAAGTTAAATTTAGCTCAGCGTTTAGTTATTTACTTTATATTCAATCATTCTAATTAATTATTACTAATTAATAAGTCAATTATATCAATGAAGTGAGCAATATTAAGTAAGTTTATACATAAAACAAGATCAAACATCTGTCATTAAGGTATGACTCCCTTTGAATTAGGTTGATTTTTTAACTTGACTGATATTTGTTCATGTTTTAAACATTTATATATTTAGCCGTTATTTAACTAGACAAGTTAATTAAGAACAAGTAACGTTACTTATGTTCAATAACAGCCTGGCAGGAGAATGAATATCTCCTGAGAAACATACATTACAATACATAAAACACATAAAAGAAAGTATAAAATCTTTACAGGTCAAGGTCAGAGCACTTACTTGTAATTTTTTTAATATACTGGATTATTTGGCTCTAATTTCAATAACTTTTGTAGCACATTCCAGCAAATTCAATAGCGTAAACAAACATTAGTTTTTTATAAAACAAGAATTTTGATGTCAAATAATTTTAACGGTTATGTAAATGTATCTTGATTTAGGAATCTTTAGAGAAAACAGACAAAAATACCAATACTAAATTTACTAAAGATATTAAATTTCATGAAGTTGTATTTTTAGACTTTGTAGCATTGATTGTTCAAAACATTTACATTATGATTATTATCACATTGAAGTATTGTTACAATTTATTCAATATCATACTCAAAAGTATCTTTTCTTGATTAAAAATCGTAAAATGTTGTCAAGTCTTTACCTCACAGAAACCCTGATGATGTAAATGAGTATAAATAATAATGGCATGAATTATCCTTTAAGGCCAAGCATGGTTTTTCAAACCTCACTGGAATTGACTATTCAAAGGCTGCTGTGGAGCTCACCGTAAATATTTTGGAAGAGGAAGGCTTAAAACATGTTAAAATTCAGGTAATGGAGATGATTTGTTCTTAACATACATCAATTAATCAAATAAGTTCATTGCACATTTAAAAAGAGCACCGAATAAAAGGGAATGTTTATTTGTCTTCGTGTTTTTCAGGTGGAGGATTTCCTGAACCCCAGCACTGCATTGAAGGGTTTTGATGTATGTATAGATAAAGGCACATTTGATGCCATTAGTTTGAGCCCAGAGGACAGAGAGGAGGCAAAAAAGCTCTATGTGAACTCTTTAAAAACTGTAATGCAGCCAGGAGGCTTCTTCATCATCACCTCCTGCAACTGGACCAAAGAGCAGCTGCTCCAGATCTTCAGACCTGGTACCTTGACATATCGCATATTCCTTAAACTAATAATGTTTCACATACTGTATTGATTGAAGTATAATTGTGTTTCTTGCAGGGTTTGAGTTGGTCCGAGAGCTGCCCACCCCTCGTTTCCAGTTTGGTGGTGTGACGGGGAACAGCGTGACAGCTTTGGTATTTAAACGGATTGATTGATTCTAAAGTTGTGTTTTTTTTTTTTTGCATTATCAGTTATGTACTTTTAGAATAAATCGTTTTGGAAAGCAATGATCTTTTTTTTCTCAATATTTCGGTAATACAAATAAAATGAATGACCTATTACGTGGGGGGTGTACACATGAGGGCAGTATTGAGCTACACATCATTTGAACGTTACTGTATGTCCATTTTGACTCAGTTCTTATGTTGATGTGTAATGTTAGGCATAAACATGGAGTAGTTAATTGTTGCAAACACTCACTGTCAGGTAAAGTTGTTTCTCTATATAGGGTATTTTATTAAAATCTTAACAATATTTTTTTTTTTTATTGGTGATTTTAACATATTTCAAGTTTTTTTGGCTTTGTATGTAGGGTTTTCTCTGATTAGAGCAAGAGCAATTAGATATGATAAGATTAGAGCAATAATTTTTTTTTACATATTTAAAAAAATATATATTTAAAATGATCTTTTCTTTTCTTTTTTTTGAGGTCTGAGCAGTGCCTTTTTCTAATTTAATATTTTGACTGTATTTCATGTTATTTCTTTTTGTCTTTGCATGAGATTTGAGCAAGACATTTTTTTTAATATATATTTCTTAAACTTTTGAGGCCATACAATGGAATTGAATGTAATGAAAATGCCAGCTGCAGAAGTTAAGTGCGGTGGAATTTGTTAAATAACATTTTCATTGCCATTTGATTGCTTGTTTTTAATGCCAAGTTTTCAGGCAGCAACTTAAAAGCCAATTTAATACCAAATTATGAAATCAGTTAAACTATCAAAAAGCCCCTTTATTTGTGCTCCATAATTTGTTTATCAATTTACTAAGCATCCAGTAATTGAGCTTTTTCCCTAGCAGTGTTCACGCACCAGAGCTTCACCCCGAAGCTCTCAGGCACTCTTGAGAAGTTTCTGTGCTAGTGTAAATGTGCGTTCTCTGTGTCTCCCTCTGAAACGACTGAACATTCACAAATGTCTCACGCTTAATACTGACTCACACTATTGACCGCTCAGGAATAGCATCCATACGGTCTCTGTTACCTCTCTCTTTCTTGGGGATATTTCTTTTTCTCTTGGTCATTTTTAAGAAAAAGTCTGACAGCTGCACCTGATAAGAAAGTGATTGAGCTTCCAGGACACGACTGCTGCCACGGCAACAGCGAGAGAGCAATAAAAGCCTGGCTTTGGGCCATGATGCTGTGGTACTTTAAAGAGAGAGAAATCCCCCATACCTCGCTGGTTATTACCCCGTCCCCCAGCCGGAGAATGAAATGAAAAACAAAAACCTGAATTTAAATCTCTCTTGGCACCTTCCAGAGATGAAAACAGAAGTTTACATTAAATAAATGGATTGAGGGTGCGAAAACGTCACTTTTTTCCAGTGCATCAGCATTTCTTGTCAGTAAGAATCTGAGTGGACAGAGAATCCAGACAGCTCTTATTGAAGCGGAGATGCTGAAGAGTGAATTAATAGAGTGTGAGATCGATGGCTTGCCAGTGTACATAAATGTGGGAATCATGTGAAGTCCGCAGCGCTGGATCAGCTGTACCATGACCACTCGAACACACAGAGACTATGAGCTGGTTAGCAGCGGTTTTTGTTTTTGTTTGACAGATGGTCATTAATATATCTTAACTTGTTAACTTATGCCTTAATGCCTTATAGTCTTTTGTTTTCATGGACAAACATGTTTTAGGTAAACATGAATTTAAAAAAACAAAAATAGACAAGTCAAATTTTATAATTTTGAAATCTGTTTCACTTCATCAGAATGGTATGAAACTTGGCGACTCTTCTGACTCTTGCTATAAATGAATACACAAATTGTGGACGTGATTAGAAAAGGCTAATTGCTCTTAAAAATAGTCAGACCTGTGACCTTTATGGCCAAAGTTACTGTCATATAAATGGGCAGAGCAAATTTTTTCTGAAAATCCTCTTTTAAGCAGCTAGTGAATGCACGTGCTGCATCATGGTATTTTATGTGGTATGGCATTACATATGATTTTCCTTATTTCTCAGAGATGAGAATGATACAATCTGCCATCCATGAACTGGAATACCTTTTCTCTATGTTTTATAACTTTGCTCTATTTTTCTCTTCCATATTTTTTAATAATTTATATAGAAATATATGGTGCATAATTTAGAGTGGAATATTGTTTAGTACAATAAATTGTGTTTTATAATATATAACAAAGAAATTCTGCTTTAAACCTTTCAAAGCAGTCAAGACCATTATAAAAACAGAAAAATCTATTTCCATTGCCAGATGATGATCTTTCTTCAGGTTGCAATAATAAATGCTGATTTGAAAAGCCCACTCACTGTTTATGACTTTATTTATGACATTATCCTCTACTTGAAATTAAGGACAGGGCTTTATTTGTCTCACATTTATCTGCATAATTAGAGAGTTAAACCTTTAATTCAACATCCAAGCACAGGTCTCTCTAATGAAGAAAAATCGTTGTGTTTAACTGAATTAATTTACTAAGTCTGCCTTCTACCTAGTCTGCTAAATATAGGCTGATATATTTTATACTGGAAGTTTGCTCTTCTGTCACTAGTTTAGCACTCTTGGGTCTTCAAAGGATCTTCAGCAGATATAAATTCACAATGATGGTATAAAGGAGAAAGAAGTGGGCTGGAGGCTCTTCTGTAACATCTTTAACTCAATCCTGCTCTCGTCATGCAGGAATTGGCCCCAGCAGGTTGAGTGCAGACTGATGGTCAGACTAAAATACATCACCTTTGTTCAAAGAGTAGGTGGAGAGTTCTGGGGAAAGATGGAGCGGTCTAAGACAGAGCATGATGAGAGATGTACCTGATCTGTCTCCTCGTAGTGAATCTTTGAGATTAGGGCCTGTGTGGATGCTAAAAGGGCCAGGTCATTGTTCATATGGATGAACTGAAGTAAAATTGGGACACTAAAACTGTGAAAAAGAGCAAATAAATATGATTTGATCTTTCAGATATTTTTTTAAATACTTAACTAATGCCCTCTGAAGCTTTCTATTTTCTCATCCATCGTAAGAAAATTGTATGGGTTAAACTACATTTAAATGGGTTGATCCTGAAAAGGTGGACTGAAATGTTGGTGGCTCCTATAATAACTGCTAGGTCATTCTGCCGTAAGGGGCCTATAGCAGAATCCCTCTGGGATGTAAGCAATAGCTTTTGTCCCGTAGTGAAGATTAAATATGTTTGATATCCACAGACTAGATGGGATCAGTCTGTTCAACTTTGAAACTTCAAGGCAAGTGTGTTGGAGCTGGTAGGAACTAAACGCATTGTTTATGTTGGCCCTCCAGAAGCAGGATTGGACACCCCGATCTAATTTAACCAGTGGCGTGATTCTTACCACTTCTGAAATCACACCCGTTGTCCCCATCACAATTGGCAATTACTTTGCAAGCAGAGTTTATGCATGAAGGTACTGATTTTGGACAGAATTCTGAGGTAGCATAACGGTTTAATGATACACCAAAAGAGAGCTTTGGTGATTACTACAATACTAATTTCTCACTATAATGACATGAGAGAGCGAGAAAAAAAAACGGACTATTTGGACAGTTCATACACACACTGAATGACTTGGAGTTGTAAAGTAATGCAATATGAACACAAGAACAAAAAACTATTGATAAAGGGGAAAATTTGCCTACAATCCATCCATCAAAACTAGCATGAAATAAATAATTTTCATATTTTTAGTAAATGCTATATGTTAAATTTTTCCTGCCATAGTATTTGACAGAATCAAGTTGTGTATCCCATATTTTCTGTCAGCTGTTTAGAAAATTAAAGATGCTAAGTTTGTGAATTAATTACTGTCTAAATCATTATTCCTTCTTTAATGAATGTCTGTGGATCACTCTTTTGACTCGTTTTTTTTTTCAATGAACACATGGGTCACACGGGTTAGTAAAGCTGAATCTGTTAATGATTTGGAATCATTCAAACCATTCGCCCATTCACTGAACCGTTAAGAGAGGTATCTCACTCATTAAAATACAGTCAAAAAGAGAACAGGATGAAGTGGATAATTACCTGAAAAATTTGAAACAAAGCTGAAAATACATCCTATCATAATCTTTTGGTAGAGTTGAAGAAACACTTAGATCAACACATCCACCTGCAGCTTGTGGACACCTCTGTATGTAAAGACACACTCCCTTCATTACAAACACAGTGAGAAATGTAGTCTATACTATATATTTTTATAAATAATTACCTTTTTTATTTAAGTACCTTAACAATCTATTTTTATGAAGGGTGCTGTAGCTTCCAGCTTAGCATATCTAATATTAGTAGCTTGCCAACATACATGTAGTACAGTAGATGACATGACATGGTTAATGATAACCATCTGAAGGAGGAACTGGTCTGTTATCTACTTTACAAGCCAAGATCTTGGAAGGTGCCAAATGCAAAGAGGGAGTTGGGTAAGTTGTAATGAGCAGTCAAAAGTAGCACGTCTGACCCCTACTGAGTCCAAAAGAGATTTTAAAACCCAACTGTTCATTCAAATGCAACATATGGTATATCTCAATGGCTCTACAGTAACCCTATGCCACAAAATCGATAAAGCTGAAACAGAAGGTACTTGGCCAGTGCTGAAAGGTTTGAGTTATGCTTTTAGTTCTCGGCCAGATGAGTGTGAGTTATCTGCACAGAGTTTCTAGAGCCAATTTCCATATGATAACTAGAGGCTAAAGGAGCATCTGTAGCTCGCTGTGGTCTGCATCTGGGACTGTGCAGACAGATGTGCCATTACTGTTCTGGACAGGACAGTGCTTCAGACATGTCATCAGGAGACGTCCCGTTAGTTCTCTACACGGGTCCATGTTTTTCACCATTTGCCCTTTTGGCTGTGCCATGGACTGACAAAGTAAGCCAGTCACCCTTAAAAACATAGTTCACCCCCCCCCCCCATTTTAATTCTCATTTACTCAACCTTGTGTCACTGCAAACCTGTTTGACTTTCTTTCGTGTGTGGTAGACAAAAGATTTTAGAAGAATGTTGGGGTATGAAGAAGTTTGGAAACCTTTGATTTTTTTTTACCTCATAAGAAAGAAATAAGAAAGAGAATGTACTATTTTCTAACAACACATTGATGATTTATATTTCATTTTTGGGTGAGCAATCCAATACTCCTGAGTGAACTTACTGACTACATCTACTAAAAATCACCTTGTGATTAGTTGGATGGACAACTGTGAAAATGACTAAGGAGTGTAAAGTTAGAGCATTGTTTGTTTGCACTAATTATTTGATATTGTGTTATGTTGATACCTTTTCAAATTGTCCAAATATATGTTTATACCAGTTAAAACTTTGAATACAAATGAAGTCTAAGGATTTTTTTTTTAAGGTTTATGCTTAAATTAAAGTCAAAGTTTTAGATTAATTGTGCCTACTTGACAGAATAAAAATGACCTTATGTATTATAATTTTTTTTTTTTTTTTTTAGTGAATGGGATGGAACAGATGGAATAATAATGAAAAAGCAGCCAAGACTTGTTGGAACTCATTCAACACTGTTTAAAAAGCATCCAAGGATGCATAAAACTGGTTGAGAAGCCAGAATGTGCAGAGCTGTTATCTAGAGAATGGCAACTACTGAAGAACTGGCTACTGAGAAAGCTAAAATATATTTAATTGAAATATAACATAATTTAAATGTATGTCTGTATACCTTTTCTAATGAAAATAATAATTATAATAATAAAGAATGAGTATCTTTTGACTGTAGACATCTCCCTGATGACTTATTTAAATTCCTGGTATGACCCTTGTCTGCCAAGTTAAAGCAGTATTATAGTTCATCATTCCCTTCCTCAAACCCTGCACTGCCCCTCCATCATTCGGCCTCCTGCTGATTTATTGCTTCGCATTAAATTCTGTGACACAGTTTTTGTCTCAGCTGAGCAATTGGCCGCTTAAGCAGCTCTGCTAATTGATCCTGTAAGACTTGTAAATCATGCTGGCGTTCCTCTTTTCTGTCTCTCTCAGCCTGTGGATTAATCTCATTAAGAACCACACTACACTTGCCAAGGCGCATTACAATGCACTTTTGCAGCTTACAAGGGACCCTACCTCCATGGAATAACTCAACTGGACTTTGCAGATGGCCGGTCAGAGACAATGTAAAATGTTTTTCTATCAATCTGATAATCAATTTTGCAGGTCCCAGATTTGGCTACACTGCAGTGTCATATTTTGAATAATGTCGGGGTTGTCCAAACAACACTGGAGCCCATTGACTTGGTACAAAAACACTGAGACATTTGTCTTCTTTTGTGTTCAATGCAGTCATAGAGGTTTGGAATGACAGTAGGATGAGTACTTTTGTGTCAACTATGACTAAAAATAATTATATAAATAAACAACAGTTCTTTCTTGTCCTCGAATCTGATTGGCTGAGGGTTTAATTTTCACTCTGCTATTTCTCACACCCAGTGTCATGGCGGATGCCCAAATCCACTTTAATTTGATAAAAATACTGTTTTGTGTCAAAGAATGTAGTTAAACATTTTTTTAGGATGTAATGTACTTGTTTAGACTTCAAATATGTGGTTTGTTAATAAAGATAATGTCAATTAGAAAATTTGTTTAAACGTTTTTCGAAAGGATTGTACGACACAGATATCGCTTTCCTCAGTGGACATTAAAAACTAATGTTTTATTGTGAATATGATTTTGATATGAAGAATAAATGCTGTATCAGATGCAGGTAATCACACTCGCTCAGTCAATCTCTCTCTGTCTCACAATACAATTGTTATGTCCTTGGGGACAGTTAGTGTATCTGTGTGTTTTGTTTCTCTTTTCTGTGTCTTTTTGCCTCTCTTTTGCTGTCACTCTAACAGGCCGTTGCTGATTTGCTGTTTTGCCTGTCAATCATCTGTGACGACTTGATTGGGTGTGCCCTGTGAGGGCGCGATCCTCACCATCCATGGCCATATCACACTGCCATATTACACTGCACCTCATGTATATGAGAGAGTTGTTAAATGAAGCTAAAACTCGAAAAATCATTTTCGGTAATTGAAAAAATATAATTAATTGATGAAAACATTTAAACTTAAATGAAAATTAGAACTTTAAATTAAAAGTTTATGTTGAAGAACTAAAAGGCCTAAAAGTTTAATTACCAAAATGTAAATTAAAATGAATTTAAAAACTAAAAACTAATTCAAAATACTATAATAGTGTATAAATAGTACAAAAAAAAACAGTCATGTGGTTTTCCAAACTCTGAAAATAGCATAAAATATGTGTAAATATTAAATATTGTCGGGAAAACAGCTTTGTGTGATGTATTGAATGCAGTTTAGGCTTAATGTAGTCAGAAAAAGTCCATGATGTGCAACGTAAACAACAGAGAAAAAAAAAAAAATTACTAAGTGCACCATTAAGATTAGCATCATTAAATAAGGATAGTTGTAAAATAATCATCATACTTAATTGCTCATTAATTTCTACATAGTGATCATTCATATAATCGCTCAAATATGGTTTGACCCTTGCAATGGTAATTGGATAAGTGTCTCCTGAGCCTCAGATTTATTGGTTCTCTGTCTTTGTTGATGAAGTAAACTATCTGTATGCCCCTTCTGATCTAATGAGGAATCCATCACAAAGGCCGACTGAGACTTCTCTCTAGCTTATTAAATGAAGGAGTTCTTCTGTTCTTCGATCACCAGATTCAAGTCCTGAAACAAGCCCATTGATCAGCCTGGTGTTATGTTCTCTGTGATTCATCAGCCACAAGGGGTGCTTTCTACTAGTATTGCATTAGTAAGCAGAGTTCCTCTTATTTTTCTTTTTACACATTTGTGAGCCCCTCAATACACTTATTTCGTCTGAATAGTAAAACCCTCAATGAGGTTTATAGCTCATGTAGTGTCTGTATTATTCATCACAGCAGTGATAATGAACATGTCTGCCTTTATATCTCTGGGAAAGTGTAGTTTCAGCCATAACACAGCAAGATGTTTCAGTTGTGACTTAAAAGATCAATGTATCAGTCGTATGATATTGCTTTTTCTCCATACTGTGAGCTCAAAGATGTAAATCATGAAATCAAGATATATTTGATTATGATGAAATTTAGTTTTCTGTCACCAGTATCGTCTTTTCATTACATTGCATGTAGTTTAATAGAATATTCTCCTGTAAGACCCTCTAAAATCCATTATATGACTCATTTAAACCAATTCAGAGGAGATATGATTTGAAAATCGAATCCAGTTGTGTTTGTATGTGTATGATGAGGTGATTGTATTTAATAGTATGTTTCAGTACCGTTCAAATCAGAGCTGTTTGGCATGACTCTTTCCAAAATGCAGGCAACCAGCAAATTTAATACTCCAAACAGCTGAAGTGAGGGAGCCACAGTGCTTTGTAAGTAAAGTTCTTATTTAAACCATCAGCTCTTATTGAAATACTTGATGAAAGACAAGAAAAGGTTTTGCAATTGCTGTACAATGATTACTAGCCAGCATGACTATCCCAGCACACACTTCTGTGCACATCTATATGGAACACACAGTCTCTGCCTCACAGTCTCTTTCTCTCCTGTTTAACCATGCAAATAAATTAATCTTGAGAGTACACCTTGATTTATGACTTTAACATATCTAAATCTATCAGGGTGTTGAATATTATATATTCTGAATACAAAATCAACTGATCACTGAGTTTTGTCATGGCATAAGAAAAAACATTATTTAAATGATACAATTTCTTTAGAGACAGCTTTTTAAAACTGGTCACTTGAAAACAAGTGATTAATAAGTGACTACTATAAGAAGAGTTATTATATAATTAATGTAGTTTAACTATGATGTCTATATAAGCTTTAGAAATGAAACACAGGCAATATTTACCATACATTTATAATATACAATGCAAATGAAACAGGTTACAAATGTGTAGATGATTTCACATTGACTAACTGAAATGTGTCATCTGCAAACTTCAGGAGCTTGACAGAGGGGTCTTTGTATGTGCAGTCCTTGGTGTCGAGGGAGAAGAGCAGTGGGGAGAGAACAGAGCCCTGAGGAGCTCCAGTGCTGATCGTACGAGGATGTGAAATTTCCCAGCCTTACTAACTGCTGTCTGTCTGCCAGGAAGCTGTTGATCCACTGACAGACGGAGAGCTGCAGTTAGTTTGGGCAGGAGAAGGTTTGGAATGATAGTGTTAAAGGCCGAGCTGAAGTCCACAAACAGGATCCTCACATAAGTCCCTGGTTTGTCTAGATGTTGCAGAACATAATGCAGATGTTTACTGCATCATCCACAGACCTGTTTGTTCTGTAGGCAAACTGAAGAGGATCCAGCAAGGGTCCAGTGATGTCCTTCAGGGGGGCCAGCACCAGTTTATCAAATGACTTCATGACCACAGACGTTAAAGCTACAGGCCTGTAGACATTTAATCCTGTAATGTTGGATTTCTGTGATGGGGATGATGCAGTGATCTGCTGAAGATTTATGTGAAGATTGGGGCCAGCTGGTCAGCACATAATGACAATGTGGTAAAAAGATAGTGCCACAAAAATACTGCAGGGTACTTTTAATAAGGAAATAAAATTGCTGTCAATTGGTTATGAAATTAATGCAGTCGTCACTAGGGTCAGAGATTTAACATCATTAATATGTTCAGATATGAATCCTTTGTGTCTTAGTCAGAAAATAGTAAGACATATCTGAAACACTGGGAAAGAAAAACAATGATTCCTTTAATCAGAAGACCTTTAACAATCAAAATAAAACAAAAGCTTATCTTCAGTTTATCTGGCTTCAGAGCATCATGCAAATGATTCAGTTCTCTCAGTGTGCACTAAAAAGACATCAGTAGACTTCACTTAAACAAAAAAAAAAAAAAACTGAATTACGAAAAAAAAATATATATATTGAAAGAAAGTTGACACAGGGTGAATGTATTGCTTTCACAATGTTTGAGTATCGAAAAGCCCCCACTTAAAATTGAGTGCCTTCGGATGAACAAAATAATTTCTCTGAAATTAAATTAATAAAAAAATAATAATTTTACACAAAAATGTAACTTTACTAAAAATGATTCACTCTCAAGCCATCCAAGATGTAGGTGAGTTTGTTTAATTATCAGAACAGATTTGAAAAAAAAAGAAAAGAAAATAGCATTAAATCCCTTGCTCACCAATGGATCCTCTTGCAGTGAATGGGTCCTGTCAAAGTGAGTCCAAACAGCTGATAAAAAAAAAAAACATTGTGGTAACCCACAAATTGTCACACCCTCAGCTCGTTCCCTCAGCCCCAGTCACCATTGCCAGTCACCATCCACTCAATCTCCCATGCACCACCCACGTGAACCGTCACCTGAATACTAATTACCTGCACCTGCACCAGCAATCACCACACCTTTAAATACTCACCTCACTCACTCACTCACTGACTGGAATCAAGATTGCATGGACACTCTTTGTGGATCTTCTGCCTGCTCCTTGTGGACCGTAATTGTGACTCTGTGGAGATACAGACACAGCGATTAAGGGAAGTGACTCTTTGTTGTCTGGCTAAGCTTTGTGCTTGAACTCACCAGTTGATCAGTGCTTGAAGATTCACCGTCTGTGACCTCACTTACCTGCTCTGTTAAAATCCTATGTTAATAAAGCTTCACGAAAATACTTACCCGTCTTCTCCTCTCCTTGTGTGGATGTGACAGGATTCCAGCCCCAAAAAACAGAACTTCATATCTCCCATGGATGTTAACGCTGCAGCTCAGGGAGCGGCTCCGGACCCGTTCACCGAAATGGTGACTGCCCTCCGCCAAGTACTACAGTCAGTTTCACCACCCACCGAAACCGGTGCTTCCGCCACCAACAGCACGCCTATTGCACGTCCCACGTGCAATACGGGTGAACCGAGTGGCTGCAGTGGGTTTATTCTGCAGTGCTCACTGTTCGTCAACGCAAATACCTGTAAATTCCCCAATGAGGCCACCAAAGTCCCCTTTGTGATCTCTCTTCTCACCGGACGAGCGCTACAATGGGCAGAGGCTCTTTGGAGCTCCCAAAGTCCAGTTCTATCCTCATTCGACGCCTTCGTCACCCACCTCCAGGAAGTGTTCGGGGTGGCTCTAACTCCTCTCTCAACCCATGATGAACTCTTAAATCTCCGGCAGGGAGCCGCTGAAATACACGACTACACTCTCCGTTTCCGGACATTAGCCGCCACCAGTGGTTGGAACCAAACTGCCCTACTAGCTGCATACCGTAAAGGTTTAAAACCCCAGATCAGAAAGCAAATGGTCATTTACGACGATAATGTCAGTCTAGAGACATTCATTAGAAAGACTATAAATGTTGCTCAGCACCTCTCGGCTTGTGCCTCCCCGGCTTCATATGCCATCTCTCCATCGGCCAGAACGCCCTCGCCCCAACGAGACCAGGAGGAACCCATGATCACCGACTCCTACCGCCTAGATGCCTCTGAACGGAGGCGCCGCATCCAGGAGCGGCTGTGTTTATACTGTGGCGAGGCCACTCACCTGATCCACGCCTGCCCGGTCCGTCCGCCTCGCCCAATGGTGAGTACAGTCTCAATTACCCCATCTGTATCTCACATACCTCATATCAAAGCCCAGATAACAATTAACTCACGTAATCTTTCCATCCATGTCCTGGTGGATTCCGGAGCCGCCAGCAACTTCATCTCATCTCACTTCGTAACCAAGCACCGTATTCCCATCATCCAGAATGAGACCACTTACCGTATCACTACCATCCAGGGATCACCATTAGGCGGTGGCAAAATAACTAGAAGGACACACGAGCTACAACTCGTTCTGCCCCACGGACACCGGGAACAACTGGCCCTCCTTGTACTTCCTCGCGCTACCGTTGACGTCGTCCTGGGTAGGCCGTGGCTGGCCCAACATAACCCACAAATCAACTGGAGCACAGGGGAAATCCAGGCATGGGACCCGGAATGCCAGAGTCACATTCACCGTTCACCAGTCCAGAGTTCACAGTCTGCGCCACCGCACCTTCAATTGCACTCCACCTCCATAGGAAGACCTGCCCTTTACTCCTCCTACTCCGATGTGTTCAGCAAGGAACAAGCCACCCGATTACCGCCTCATCGGCCCTGGGACTGTTGTATCGACCTGCTGCCAGGTGCCAAGCTACCACATGGGAAAATATATCCACTCTCCCGTCCTGAGCAGGTGGCATGGAGGAATACATCCAGGAGGCTCTCGATCAGGGGTTCATCAGACCATCCACATCTCCAGCTGCATCCAGTTTCTTCTTCGTCCCCAAAAAGGATGGCGGACTTCGACCATGCATCGACTATCGGGTGCTAAATGACGCCACCGTCAAGTTCGCCTACCCGTTACCACTCGTTCCGGCGGCTCTGGAGGAACTGTGCGAAGCCAAGGTGTTCACCAAACTCGACCTCCGCAGTGCCTACAACCTGATCCGTATCCGAGAGGGAGACGAGTGGAAGACTGCCTTCATCACCCCTGCCGGGCACTACGAATATCAGGTTATGCCCTATGGGCTTGCTAACAGCCCATCCATCTTCCAGAGTTTCATGAACGAAATATTCCGTGATTATCTCCACCAATTCGTCATTGTCTACATAGACGATATCCTGATCTACTCCCGGAACATAGAAGAACACCAAACCCATGTCTGCCACGTTTTACAACGACTCCGAGACCATCACCTCTACCTAAAACCTGAGAAGTGCGAGTTTCACTGCACTACCGTCTCCTTCCTCGGATACGTGATCTCTGCGGAGGGAGTTCAGATGGAGTCTGCCAAGGTGGATGCTGTGGCCAACTGGGCGGAGCCCACAACGGTGAAAGAACTCCAGCGTTTCCTTGGCTTTGCCAATTTCTACCGACGCTTTATCAAGAACTACAGCCTGCACTCGGCTCCTCTAACATCCCTCCTAAAAGGAGATCAGCGCCAGCTGCGCTGGACACCCCAAGCTCGAGAGGCCTTCAGCCATCTTAAACACCTCTTCACCTCAGCACCCATTCTTCGACATCCTGACCCGTCCAAGCCTTTCGTCGTAGAGGTTGATGCGGCCAATCACGGCATTGGAGCCGTGTTATCCCAATGGTCTGGTGAACCTTGCTCACTCCATCCGTGTGCGTACTTCTCTAGGAAACTCTCTCCTGCCGAATGCAATTATGGTATCGGAGACCGTGAGTTGTTGGCCATTAAACTCGCCCTTGAGGAGTGGCGGCACTGGCTAGAGGGAGCCCAGTTTCCATTCACTGTTGTCACCGACCACAAAAATCTCCAATATCTGCAGAACGCCAAAAGACTCAATGCTCGTCAGGCTCGTTGGTCACTCTTCTTTGCTCGCTTTAATTTTCAGATCACGTATCAGCCCGGTCACAAGAACACTAAAGCAGATGCCCTGTCCCGTATGTACTCACCAGAACCAGACACCAACAAGCCTGATTCAATTCTACCACCCTCCGTTTTCCTCGCGCCCATCCTCTGGCAGATCGACGAGGAAATTCGAGCCACCACCCTCGAGGAGCCTGCACCTCCGGAGGTTCCCATGGGTCTTATGTACGTGCCCACAAACCAGCGACTCCCTCTACTGGAAAGTGCGCACACGTCACCTGGCTCAGGACACCCTGGCAGCAGGCGAACCCTCTCGCTCATCCAGCAGAAGTACTGGTGGCCAAACATTTTTCGTGACGTTACCCGGTACATCCTCGGATGCTCGGTCTGCGCCGTTACCACCACACCTCGTCAACTTCCCGTGGGTAAATTACAACCACTGCCCATTCCTCGCCGACCCTGGACCCATCTAGGGGTGGATTTCGCCACTGACCTTCCCCCCTCACGGGGGTACACTACCATTCTGGTTGTTGTAGATCGTTTTTCTAAATTCTGCAAACTAATCCCTTTAAAAGGTCTTCCCACAGCGTTCGAGACCGCCGAAGCCCTCTTCACCAACGTGTTCCGGAATTATGGCACTCCAGAGGACATTGTATCGGACAGAGGTCCTCAGTTTATCTCCAGGGTCTGGCGAGCGTTTTTCCAACTCCTCGGAACATCCGTCAGTTTATCATCTGGATATCATCCTCAGACCAACGGCCAGACCGAGCGGAAGATTCAAGAAATCTCACGGTACCTCCGTACTTACTGCTCCCAACACCAGGATACCTGGAGCCAGTATCTGCCGTGGGCTGAGTATGCCCAAAACTCCCTTCGCCAAACCACTACAGGCTTAACCCCTTTTCAATGTGTTTTAGGCTATCAACCACCGCTGTTTCCCTGGTCAGGAGAAGTCTCTGAGGTGCCCGCGGTAGATCACTGGTTCCAGGAGAGCGAGAGGGTGTGGGACTCAGCTCACATCCATCTCCAACGGGCAGTTCGGAGGCATACAGAGACCGCTAACCACCGCAGATCGCCTAATCCCGTCTATCTGCCTGGAGACAAGGTTTGGCTCTCCACTCGGGATATCCGCCTCCGACTGCCCTGCAAAAAGCTGAGTCCCCGCTACATAGGGCCGTTCACCATCCATTCCCAGATAAATCCCGTCACCTACCGCCTGGACCTACCACCACGCTACCGGATTTCACCCACGTTTCACGTCTCACTGCTAAAACGTCACACTGATCCAGTTTCTCCTTCCTCCACAGAACCGGAACCGCCTCCCCCTCCAAACCAACCCGAGATCCTCGGAGACAACATCTACCAGGTCCAAGAGATCCTCGACTCCCGGCGGCGGAACGGCCACTTGGAATACCTCATAGATTGGGAGGGGTTCGGTCCCGAAGAGAGGTCGTGGGTACCACGCAATGACATCCTGGATCCGGCTCTCCTCGAAGAGTTCCACCGACAACACCCGGACTGCCCGGCTCCCAGAGGTCGTGGTCGTCCCCGTCACCGCTCTAGGGTGCCAGGAGTCACCCGTGGGGGGGGGGGGGGGGGGTAGTGTCACACCCTCAGCTCGTTCCCTCAGCCCCAGTCACCATTGCCAGTCACCATCCACTCAATCTCCCATGCACCGCCCACGTGAACCGTCACCTGAATACTAATTACCTGCACCTGCAACAGCAATCACCACACCTTTAAATACTCACCTCACTCACTCACTCACCGGCTGGAATCAAGATTGCATGGACACTCTTTGTGGATCTTCTGCCTGCTCCTTGTGGACCGTAATTGTGACTCTGTGGAGATACAGACACAGCGATTAAGGGAAGTGACTCTTTGTTGTCTGGCTAAGCTTTGTGCTTGAACTCACCAGTTGATCAGTGCTTGAAGATTCACCGTCTGTGACCTCACTTACCTGCTCTGTTAAAATCCTATGTTAATAAAGCTTCACGAAAATACTTACCCGTCTTCTCCTCTCCTTGTGTGGATGTGACACAAATAGACTCCAGTCCATCAGTTAATGTCTTGTGAAGTGAAAAACTGTGTGTTTGTAAGAAACAAAACCATCACAAAACCATTTTAACTTTAAACTGTCACTTCAGGCCAAGATACTTGCATTGGTGAAAAAGTGACGTAATACTGAATTCCTCAAAATATGTTCAGATGAAGAAACAAACTCATCAACATCTTGGATGGCCTGAGTGCCAGTAAACTTTCAGCCAATTTTCAGAGCTATTCCTTTAACGGTTTTTTTAATGCCGACCTTATGTAGGTCTGATATACAGTACCTATATTTTGCTGCCCCTTAAGTAGATTAGTAGCTGCTTATTAAATCACAAAGAGTTTAACCTGACAGCTAATCTAAATGGATAAACTACCTCTGAACCATATTACCGGTAAACCAATTTCGTCCATTAAGATCCACTCTCGCAACAAGGGACATCTTCATCTTTAACCTTATGCAGTGCAACAACTGACCATGACTAAGCTTGAAAAATGGCCTTTGTGTATACACTGCTATGCTATACATTACAAATCTTTTGACAATTTTGCAGTTATGAATCAAGCTGATGGCATCTGCGGGAGTCGTTGCTCACGCAGGGGTGGGAGAGGGTTCTCATCGCCATGGAGATAAGAGTGCTTCATTTTTTGCGTGAGTGGAGTGGCTTGTCAAGGTCAGAACCGAAGTGTTCCTGTGCTGTCTCACAGCCCACACAAGAGAGGGAGGAACAGGGCACGCTGGTAATTGTTCAGCGGGGAGGAAACCTACTCTAAGAGTTTGATTGTAATGAGAGGGATGGACTGTAAATAGGGATGCTTTTCCACTGTATTTTCTCCCGTCTGTGCTTTGATGTCATAGCATTATAATTCACTTGAAATATTGAGCTGTTTGGGCATCAGAACAAAAGGTCTGTGTTATCTTAGTTAGAGGTTAAAAAATAAGCCATACCAAAGTACTTCATCTGGTTTTTTGTAATCGAATGTGAATGGTAGGAATATGAGTCTCCATATGTTTTGTATATCTTTTAAATATCCAAACATTTACTTTATTATTCAATAATGGCAATAGTTCAAGGCGTGATTTGGCTCAAAAATAATCATTACTATTGCAAACATGTGTTTTATGTGTCACGCTGTAGAGAGAAGCCTGCAGCTTTCGTTCCAATGGTGAGGGCAGATGGAAGAACAGCCACGTCTGTAATTATGTATGATTATGTGTCTCATCGAGTGGGAGGGAAGGCGAGCTTTGGTTATGTAATTATTAATCAACACTGTCCATAACAGTCTGAAGTTCACAGTTCCCCCACCAACAAGAACCCGTCACCGGCTCAAATTCGGCGACAAACCGGCACCATAAATAACACGCGGTTACAGAGAATGGTTGAATACACCTTTTCATTTTTATGTCTAAAATGCTTGTTAAACAAGTTTAAATGTATGTAATATTGTAAACTATCATGTATTCACTCAAATAAATGTAATTTGTCATGTTCTGTTCATATGATCTCGCTCATTAATAAATGTTCAACTTTTCATTATTGATGTTACCTTCTATTAATTGATGTTACAAAACATGCAACCAGCTGGCTCAAAATAATTTGTTCTGTCCAATATTTACCCAGCTCTGGGTTACCAAATAACCAAAGTTGGGTTGTTCTTTGCTGTGTTGTAAATTGTGTTATTCTATATAATGCAACATAAGGTTGAGATGTCAGTCAGCTGCATCAGCAGCGTTAGTTTCTCATGATGGAAACACCTTTTGCCTTGCATTACAGAAATTGATTTTATTTGATATAATACTGAGTTTAATTTAATTTGATGTTAAAATATGTTCTCTAATCTCAGTACTGTTTATGGGTAGGTTTTGGAGTCAGTCACAGCATCTTTCTGCAAAAAAGCAAAAAAAGCAAAATAAAAAGCAAAAAAAAAGAAGTAAAAAAAAAAAATATATATATATATATATATACTTTGTGGAACAAAGGTATTTTCTTCATTTACTTTATTTTGAATTATCATTCAATGATTTGTTGACTAGATTGTGCTGTTGACAACTTTGCAAAGAGAGATCAGCCTTATCCAGGCTGCACATATGTATTATTTACACAGCTGATTTTTAAGGCAGACACCGTTCAAATTTTTTAAAGAAAAAACTAATTCTTCTTAAGGATGTATATGTGCAAGACGTTTATTAGACTATATGTTACAAGGTCATTCTCAACCAGAGGCTACCAATATGATGGCATTTTTCTGTGTGTGGGTGTAATGTTAGACCTCTGCAGTCTCATATGGGAGTCTTTGATGGCCATAATAATATAAAAATGAAAGCCATTTCTTTCTAAATGACTGCCGTCTCCCTCTTGAGGTCTGTTTTTTATGATTCATGTCTGTAGAAGGACATTTAAAGGACTAGTTATTTAAGACAGTGATAGTTAGGAATACTATTGCCCAACAGAAGAATTTTTGGAGCGTGATCTCAAGCTTTTGTGTGCTTTGCCTACCCATACCCAACCATCCTGAAAACATTGTGTGTGTGTGTGTGTGTGTGTTTGAGTTTTTGGTGCTCTGGCTATCAGGCTGGGAAGCATCTCTGGGATCAATAGGCTTCATCTCCCTCTGCAAAGTGGAAACAGGTCCAGTTCACTGATTTAGAGGCTCACTGGTTGGCAAACACGCACACACACACACACGCATATGCACTCCGTGCTCTCTTGGCCCCCTGCTGTTTGGAGATAGCCCTGAAACAGCCTCTTGTTTGGCCTGCTGTGAAGGGTCTCGAGAAGGTGGGGTGCCACCCATTTCTACAGAAGAGCCTCTAATTACAGAAGCTGGGTGCCCTGCTATTGGTGCACAAGTGAATAATAGCCACAATTTGTCTCAATAAATGCCCCCTGTAAAGCGATGACACTGAGGAAAGACAGAAAAAGCAAGAGGAGTGATGAAGTGATGTTTAGCTTAAATTGAGAGACTGTGATTCTTCACTATTATCTCATTTGGTGGAGATCAATCAGAGACGCAAAAAGCATCACTGGGTCTTTTTTCTTCTGTCAGTCTGATTGACTTGTCAAATGCAAAAAATGGTGGATTAACAATCAGCGATATCAATGAGTGTAAACCTATACACACTCAAAATCACACACACACACAGTATACACACAGACACTTAATAGACATAGACAGTATTTATCATTAGTCTCTTATTACTCATTCTTTTTCTTTTAGCAATTAATCACATTTGGATTCAAAATGACCAACTGTCTCTTTATCTGCCGTTCAAAAGTGTAAGATCAGCAATTTTTTTGTAAATTTTTTATAATCATGATTTATAATCAATGTTGCGAACAGTTTTGATGCTTAAGATTTTTTGGGACTTATGATACTTTTTTCAGGAGTCTTTGATAAATAAGTTTAAGTTAAAAAGAACAGTGTTTGTTCAAAAATAAAAAAATTATGTTACACTACTACTATACACTACTATTTAAAAGTTTGGGGTCAGTACATTTTTTCTGTCTTTTTCTTTTTTTAAAGAAACATTTTTATACAGCAAGGATGTGTTACAGTTCTTTTTAGCTGCTTGCACACATTTTCAAAACTTTGCCTATTTTTTTCAAAACTTTACACAGAAATCCAAGAATCGCACACACAAAATACAAAATGCCTCACATCACTTGCAAAATGAAGCACTGCATTCAAAATATCACAAACACATCTCAAAAGCAAACATTTCTTACGTATCACATAGAGAATGGTGTGTTGTGTTTTGCAAAACGTGTTTTAGGAAGGCAGAAAATTAGTGTACGATTTTAAATCAGCATATTTTTATGATTTCTGAAGGATTATGTGATGCTGAAAATTCAGCACTGCATCAAAGAAATACATTTTAAAGTATATTAAAATATGAAACCGATACTAGAAGTTGCAATAATTTTATCAGTATTACAGTTTTTATTTCTGTATTGTTGATCGAATAAATACAGCTATAATGTAGGAGACTCTATTTAAACATTCAAAATCTAACTGATCCTACACTTTTGAATGGCAGTGTATGTGGTACAATATCTACTGTGCATTTACAATATTTTATATTGTATATGTATCTTTTATTATGTTTTATGATACACCACTGTTAAAAAGTTTTTTTAAAAATTTTTTTAAGTATCATATGTTCACCAAGGCTGCTCAAAAATACAGTAACAATTTTCTATTTTAATATATTTATAATGTAATTTATTCCTGTGATGGCACAGCTGTATTCTCAGCAGTCATTACTCCAGTCTTCAGAGCTGTGGTGGTTTGGTTTGCGACCAAACTATAGTCTCCCAGAGAATTGAGAAAATTGAGCAAGCTGTTAAATGTTAAGAAAACGAATAATGATTCTCTGGGTAAAATTTGTTCAGAAACATTAAAATTTATGATTTCTGAACACAATTCATGCTCTTCTTCCTAATCAGCAATAGTCACTGGAAGCTCAAAAATTCCCAGCATGCATCTTCGTCCTGCTGCACTTAAAATGTATATGAGTAATGATGTCAGAGTACATGAGATGTAGGAATCTTTGCCCACCTCTTGTGCTCGATGGGAATGGCTCAGTTTATATCTGTTGTGATGAAGGAGAAGAAGATGAATAATAAGTGACACCTCTTAATGAGGGCACTGATTACACACAAAGCGCATTATCAATCAACAGGAGCGTTTCTGCTTTAATAGAGCCAGACAAATGCAAAAGGGCTAAAATCCAGAGCTGCTTCACCAACGGGCTTCCTAGCTTATATTAGTCACTCTGCAATATTAATATGAGTTATTTGTGCCATTATACCGCCAAAGGAGTCTCGGCACAAGGAGAGAATGTTGATTAGCACCAAATCTGGAGACTTTCTTTGATATGGCTGTTGTCAAGAGAATCACACGATCACATTAAATATGCCGAGCTGCTTCTTAAAGTTGAGTCTAATCAATGACTGTAAACTAAGGCTATTGTTATGTGCAGCAATGATAAACAGTGTCATATTTTAACACACTTCAGCATGATATAAAATAATATGATCCAATATAACACAGTGCAGAACATTATAAAAAATAACAATGTGTTACAGCAAACTGTTTTATAGTCAAGAGTAAGCTGGTCCAAAATATATACTTGATATATCCACATAATATAAAATGAAAAATGTGTAAAAAAAATAAAAAATAAAAAATAAAAAAAAAGAAGAAAAAGCAAATAATAAAAAAATATGCATTTGTGGAAAATTTAAATTGTAAATATAAGTCCAAAGTCCATTCCATATTATTATTGTATTGTCACAATATGTCAGCAGTTACAATTTGAATATAGGCTTAATTTAATATTTTATGCAAGTCAAAGTAATAAATGCACAGGCATGCCTCTTCTGACCTACCAAAATAATAATGTAGAACACAATATCAACAATAATAAATGCAAAAAAAAAATTTAACCCATCGACAAAGGATCCTACAGTTATTTGCTTACTTGATAAAAAACTGGGATTCTTACAACAGATTTTTTTTTTTTTGTATTTTGAAGGTAACTCATAAGCTTCTTAGAGCTATGGCTAAGATTGTCTATTAAAAGTAGTCATGTTTTGGTTTAAGGCAAGTTTAACCGTTTGTGTGGATAACACCACCTGTTGGTAATAAACAAGAATGGAAAAACAGATTTGGATAAGTCTCACAGGATCCGTTTTATATGAGCCATTCGAAATCTAATCCTCCAGTACTATTATAGGATATCTGAAAGAGGTTGAAAACACTTCAGTATTGCTCTGGCAACCATCTCCAAGGAGAGTCAGGTCTTTAAGTAGCCATGCCTATTCAGTGGATTTGATTTCAATAAGTAGGGCTCCGGAAGGGAGGTTCTGTGGGCTTACATACACCGCATACAGGCCTCTGAATATAACACCATTAATTAATGTCCATTGTATGGGGGATTGTCTGTAACAGTTTGAATGTAATGATTTACCAATCTCAAGGTTGGGCTTTTTGTTTATAAAGCCATAGTTCCTTATGGTCAGACCAGCTGTGTATGTTCACACGCAGAACATTGAAATGGTCACTTGAAACAAAGATGTAGTGCAACCTATCAATGCGACTCAAACAACTTCTAATCTGTGCAAAAAAAGAAGTGGATCCTGTCAATTTAATACATAATGGAGTACACAGCTGATCTTCGGAAAAAGCAGATTAATCACAGGAAAAAAAATTCTTACATTTACTTTTAAAAATGAACATGACATTATCCATATTTTTATAAAATCTTTTTTTTTTTATTACACACACACACACACACACACACACACACATACAGACAGTGTTCTGGCTTGAAACTCTGGATGGCGCAGTCTGATAGGTCTAGCTCAGTCTGACCTAATGACATCATTATCACATGGCACAGCTGATTGGTTCTCTCCTGTATTAGTAGCCAATGAACTCGCTGCTCAGCATTCAAATATATGATTAGGGCTTACCGTAGGAGGTGCAGCTTGCTTCAGAAACCACACACATATACATACATATATACAATTATGTAATTATTTATATATTATACATATAACACTTTCTTATAAACACTCTATGTTTCAAGGAAAACATTGTGCAATTCTGAGTGTACTACACAGGTGAATCGGTTTGATTATGGAAAGGGGCATTACATTTCTGACGAGTGCTTGCGGTATTCGGCCAATCACAATACACTTGGTCGGTCAGTTGGCAAATCAGAACAGACTGTGCTTGTCGGGAGGAGGGACTTTCTAGAAAATTACGTGTTTGAGAGAGGCAGGGTATAAAGGACCTACAATAATATACAGTATTTGAAAAATAATGTGTTTTTTGAAGATTAAAGCATGTCAACATATTCTGTTACATCAAATACACAAAATAATGATCTTCAAAAAAAGCATCATATGACCCCTTTAAAACTGTGGTGAGAACTAACTAGGGCTGAAACAGGGGTTTCATGACCCTTTAAAGCAAAGGTTCTCATTGATCACAAGTGGTCTGATTCCCAGAAGTGAAACCTCCTATAGGGTATACAGCTTAACATAACTTTAGACTGAGACAGACTGACAGCACATCGATAGTAAGGTATGAGAAATGCCCTTGGCTACTAGTCAGTACATCACAGTATTGATCAATGTTCTTTTTATGAGGTTCAAGGTCTTAGTGAAGAAGAAGCCTAGTCAGCCAGAACAGATACATGACCTCCACTACTGATGAAACTGAAGTAGCGACAGATATTTTCTTCTCTATACTGATGTACAACTAAATGTAATGCATTATCAGAAATTAAAGGTAAGGTGGGGACTTGGTTCATTGCATCTGTTGAGGCATTACATTCAAAGGTTGAATTGACTAAATGATTGGAGAGATAATGACAGTTATTTTGATTTTAAACATTACAAGGTATGAACAACTTGAACATGTTTAATAATATAGATAAGGCAAATTTTCATTGAGTAGAGCAGTGATTTTCAAACCTGTTACTCTGTGTTACTCTGCACATTTTGAGTGTTTCCCTTATTTAACACGGCTGATTCAGATCATCAGCTTATTAGGAGAGAGCTCCATGAAGTGAACTGAGTGTGTCCGATAAGAGAGACATACAAAATGTGCAGAGCAGTGGGTCCCCAGGACCAGGATTGAAAACCACTGGAGTAGAGCACAAAGTGAGGAACAATTTAAAATGATCCCATTGGTGTTGAAAATATACAGTCATATACAGTGTCACATACAATATAATGTTACTGCACTCTAAAAAAATGCTGGTTTAAACACAACCAAACTTTGGTTATTTGGCAGCGCTGGTTAAATATTGGACAGAACATATGATGGGTTATTTGGACTAAGCTGGTTGGGTTAATGTTTTTTATCCAACATGTTGGATTCTCTGTAATCACTTTTTACAAAAATATTGCTAATTTACAAGCTGGCGTGTCGCTGAAATCTGAGCCAGTGTAGAACTGCTGTTCGCCGGGGAAATTGCGAACTTCAGACCACTGCCTCCCATTTCACTCGTAGTTGAAAGAGGCCGTGACTGGTTTTGGAACCTGCCCATGAACAAACAGTACTGAGATTAAAATACACATTTTAACATCAAATTAAATTAAACAGTATTACAACAAATAAAATCCAATTATGTTATGCAAGGCAAAATGGGTTTCCATGATGCAGCTGACTGACATGTCAACCTTGTATGTTGCATTGCGTAAAATAACAGTACAGTACAGTACTTTATAAATTATATAAAACATATACAAACCTTTATTTTGGTGGTGGCGGCACTAAGAACTGCTCTCTCCTGTAGGATGCAAAAAGCCTGAGCACTGACTGTAACCCTGCAGCTGGGTTGTTTCATCGGAGACAGGTTTAAATCAGTGGTTGGGTAGAAAAATAACCCAGCATTAAAAATGACCCAGCAACTTAGTTTACAGAAAAACTACCTAGTGCCTGGGTAAAAAAGGACAAAAAATAACCCCAATAAAATGACCCAACAAGCTGAACCCAGCATTTGGGATACAAAAATAACCCAGTAATTTTTTAGAGTGTAGGAAAATAAATCATTGACAAAAATATAAAAAAATAATTTTATATTTTAGATACAGCTTGTACAATCTCACAGACATCACTGGAAAGTTTGTACTTCGGTCGGATATTTCAAAAACAAGTAACCAAAATGTGCACAAGTTAATAAAGTTATTTGATGGTAAGGAGAGAGAGAGAGAGAGAGAGAGAGAGAGAGAGAGTCAGCATGCACTTGTTGCATGATTGTGATTGCTGTTTGCTCCATTAGCTCATGCATTCGGATTAAAACTAAATCGTAAATATAAAATAAATAAAAGTTATGGGACATTCAATATAACCTATAAATATAAATACTATAAATTTATGTTAAATATATAAATTAATCCAACTAACATGATTCTTATTGTTCTCATTATCTCTCTGTACCCAATATTTAAAAAACAAAAAACAAAAACAAAGACAAATGCTATGAAAATACAGGTATCAATATCGGTATCGTCCAAAAAGTAAAACGTACCAAAAATTAAAGTATCATTAGGAAACTCATTCTGAAAAAAAGGGATATCGGTGCATCCGTAAAATAAAATTTATATAATAGCAATTATATTTGCCTAAAATTACAAACATATTTTAAAGTGTAAAAGCAGAACACCAGGCCCTTTAGATAGATACAAAGTGAGGGTCTTTCAGAGAGTACTTTGCAAGTTGAATAGCAGAACCCCCAGACCCTCTGTACTAATATTAATCCTCATAGCCTAGTAGCCTATGTAAATTTCAATTTTCTTGCCAAATTGTCCTTGTTGCTTAATGTAGGATAAGAGTCTGCCACTAGAGGCATCAGCCCTGAGGGGCCTTCAGGGATGTGGTAGGAGCAGGTTTGAAGAGAAGAGAGAAGAGCGTGTGTTTGAAAGTCAAATGTTTAAGCGCCCATATTATGCTCATTTACATTTCATGATTTTATTTTTGGGGTCTGCTGGAATACATTTACATTATTTAAAGCTCAAAATCACATCTTTATTTGCCCGAAATGCTTTTACTAAAAAAGTATGTTCCATACTTGAGTGTAGTATGAATGAGTGCAGAATTAATGAGATTCTGATGTACAATATCTGCCATGCTATCACTGTCAGGTGCACATACAGGTGCATCTCAATAAATTAGAATTTAATGGAAAAGTGAATTTACTTCAGTAATTCAACTCAAATTGGGAAACTTGTGTATTAAATAAATTCAATGCACACAGACTGAAGTAGTTTGAGTTTTTGGTCCTTTTAATTGTAAAGATTTTGGCTCACATTTTACAAAATTAATCTCAACAAATTAGAATATGGTGACATGCCATTCAACTAATCAACTCAAAATGCCTGCAAAGGTTTCCTGAGCTTTCAAAATGGTCTTCACTAGGCTACAAAATCAGGGTGAAGACTGCTGATCTGACAGTTGTCCAGAAGACAATCATTGACACCCTTCAAAAGGAGGGTAAACCACAAACATTAATTGCCAAAGAAGCTGGCTGTTCACGGAGTGCTGTATCAAAGCATGTTAACAGAAAGTTGAGTGGAAGGAAAAAGCGTAGAAGAAAAAGATTTGAAACCAACTGAGAGAACCGCACAACTAACTGAGAGAACTGCAGACTTATGAGGATTGTCAAGCCAAATCGATTCAAGAATTTGAGTTAACTTCAAAAGGAATGAACTGAGGTCAAGGCATACAGACATGTAAAGGAATTTGGTTACAGTCGTAGTATTCCTCTTGTTAAGTCACTGCTGAACCACAGACAACGTCAGAGGCATCTTACCTGGGAGAAGAAGAACTGGACTGTTGCCCAGTGGTCCAAAGTCCTCTTTTCAGATTAAAGCAAGTTTTGTATTTCATTTGGAAACCAAGGTCCTAGAGTCTGGAGGAAGGGTGGAGAAGCTCATAGCCCAAGTTGTTTGAAGTCCAGCGTTAAGTTTCCACAGTCTGTGATGATTTGGGGTGCAATGTTTTTTGAAAACCAAAGTCACAAATCACCACAATTAAAAGAACCACAGACTTAAACTACTTCAGTCTGTGTGCACTGAATTTATTTAATACACAAGTTATTTGAGATGAATTACTAAAATGAACTTTTCCATGACATTCTAATTTATTGAGATGCACTTGTACAGTGTAAATTGCATGAATGAGTTCAGTGCCAGTCACAACTCCTCTCCCATGACCTCATGGAATAGTAAATTGTCCATTGGATGCACACTTCGGACTCTCGCCAGAAGTAGTACGACACCTGTATACTTTTTTCTGTAAACTAATTGGCTCACATACTGTTTTTCTACTATATGGAAGCAGACATATTTAGACAATGATTAGTTCCTGAATCTTCAAAGTCCACCCTTCCAAGAAAGCCCAATCTGTTCTGATTGGTCAGTAGTTAAGAACATGTTGGAAATGTAACACCGCTTACGATAATTGGGTTTCAGATCCTGAATATGGTAGTGTTGGTATTGGAAGTCCACACATTTCTTTTTTGACCCTGGCAGCTAAAAACATCTCCTTCACATAACAAAATTCCTTACCCATTTGTTCTTTAAGGGCAGGCATTATGCAAATATGAAGTCACAGAAATAATGGCAGGACTACAAACAAGTGCTTTCTGTTCTGCACTCACTGACCTGCAAAAATGCAGCTACGGTTAAACACAAAGTAGGAACATGATAACAAACGTCATCTCATTAATGATTTATGGTATCCAGAGAAAATGAAACTTTTTTTTTGTTTGCTCTTGGTTCATTTCAGAAAGCTTCATGATTGCTGCTGAAAATGATTGTTCTACTTTGCCCTCAATGTCATTACGCAGTGTTACATCTCTGCTGTCGTCCCTTTGAGTGCTCTGCACTTATAGTGAACCAGTGCCTGTTTGAGATGAAGGAAATGGAGCTATTAAAAATGAATAGAAGTTCCTGAAGAAGATCCTTAAAATATATTGTCAGTTCTGTAGCCAAGAGAACTCTGGGCATCATGTCACTTAGTGCTTCACAAAAAAGCTGCCACATCCAAATATTCTCTCGGTGTTCTTTGCGAAAAGGCTTCTGCAATTAAATTAAAGCCCAGTAATTATTTCAGAACACTGTGTACTGATGTCAGGAATAAGTTACCTATTAAAAATGTGCTAATGACTATACGCTTGTAAATGAAAAACCTTGCTAAGTCCTCCACAGATGGATTGATACGTGCATATGCAAATAAATCAAACCGCAGTAAAGCAATTCCCAGCAGTGACCAGAAAATCTCGTCATGTTTCTTACTGTGCCTTTATTTGTCACTGATGACATGAGCTCATTTTTACTTTACTGCACTACTGCAATGTAGCTGCAGCATAAGAACTTTTTTTTATTAACATGTGGCTCTATGCTTATCACTACCAGCCATTACTCTTTCTTCATATTTGCCTGACTGTCACCGCATGGTTAGACCAACCCTTCTTTTTCCTCCTGACAGGAAATGAAACTCAGGGAAGGCTGAACTTTACTTGACCTCACCATCTGTCTCCATAGTGATGAATTCATACTCTACCATGGTGACTGAGTTTTCTCAGAGTATGGTAGTCTTGGGCTGAACCAGAACCGAAATGTACAATTCTGTATATTTTCCGGTTTAGTGTCTCCTCTGGTGGAAAAACTCACACCTGCTTCTGATGTTCCTCCTTCTGCTAGCAGGGGCTAACTGCATCATGCTAACTACAGTAACTGAATCTAATGCTTATGTACTGAAGGGGATACTAAATGCTTAGTAAATGATACTAAAATGCTTCATTTCAGCTGTGGAAGCAAAGATTTTTAAAGACCCTTCTTGGAAAAATGCAACTAAACAGCACTGCCAGTCAACTGTTTAATTGGAAACTTTTGCAGAGAAGCCTAATTTATTGTGATGTTGGTGCATGACATCTCATGAACATAGAGGCACTGACGTAAATGTACACAGGAAATTATAAAACGGTTGCAATTATTATTTTTCCTTTACTATGATAGGACAGTATTTAGACAGAAGGTGAAGTGAGAGAGAGAGGGGTAATGGGATCAGGAAAGGTCCGCAAGCTGGGACTCAAACTCTGGACACCCATATATATATATATATATATTTATATATATATATATATATAATATAAATATAAATACATATATTCAATTACTATTGCAGAACTAATGCACTGTAAAATAAGAAGCTTAGTATTTACTGCGAATACTATTGTTATTCAATGTATATGTATTTTTTTATTATTATTTAAAGTCCAAAAATAAACAAATAAATAAATAAATATGCCAACCCCCCAGAGGACCTCAGATAATGCTAACCATGAAACAACATACAGAACTAACAAATATTGCTGCTTACTATGCAATCACATTATAATTGCTGTTAATAGTGTTCATCGTCTGGTTGACAATATCTTGTATACATTTTTCTGAAAATTCCTGTCATATGCACACAAACTGATCACCACTTATAATCAACTACTAAATATTGTAGAAACCTTTCTAAATATTGTAAAAAAAAATGGAATTGAATTAAATATGACTTTTTAAATAATACTATTGTACTGTTAAATAAAAAAGTTGATTTCAGTAACAATAATATTACTACTACTACTACTACTAATTAGTATTTTTATTATAAAGAAATATAATACTACTGTATACTGTAAAATAAGAAGCTGAGTATTTATTATTGTTATTGAATAATACTGTTTTACTGTAAAATGTATTACTCTTACAATAATACTATTGAACTGTAAAATAAAAAGCTGAGTATTTAGCAATAATAAATTTAATTATTATTCAATATTATTTTATTATTATTAGTTTTTTTTTCAATTAAACAAATCAATAAAGCAAACTATTATTATATTAAATAGTAGTGTTTACTAATAATAATAATTTGAAATTATAATGTAGAAATATCCCACACAAACGACTTTGAATGTAGAGAATGGGGAAGCATTAGACAAGGAAGACAGGTGTGTGGGCACATGGTGGACCAGGACCTGATTGTGTTAAGACCAGAGATGAAACTGGAGATTTGCGTAGGAGCCTGCCGAGAACAAAGCCAATATGCCAAGAAACAGAAAAGTCTGTTGACACACACACACACACACACACACACACATACACATAAACCGTATCACAGTACTTCTGTTGGCAACAACACTATGAGTTCTCACAGGCAGCCAGCCACCGTGGTGATCAAGGAGCCTATCAAAAGACAACGTCAGGCAGAACTGACTCCAGGATATTTAGACAAGACTAATCAAATTCAAGCACTCTGCAAATATTTCTAAGCTTCTACAGATTTGAGAATTGCTCCTCTGTTTGGTTAGATACAGTAAACCAATAGCCTACTGCTCTGTAAGGCTCTTGCATAATGCAGACTAGCGCTTTATCTTCATATCTCAAGGCTGCTTCACGCATCGGCAAACTTGGAGATAATCTCTCAATCATAACTCAGCCTTATGTTTCATAAACTATATTCTAACTATGATCAGGTCAGCATGAAATAAGGAACAGTCAGTCAGGCATTCAGTATGGAGATGTAGCTACTTGTGAGCATATGTGAGCAATGTCTTGTAGACATTACAATAAAAATATAATAATGAAGCAGTGACACATTGCTATTCAGAATTTAAGCATATCTAAACAACAATAAACAAAATATTTACAGTTATATGAAATGAAGTTTAATTGTAAACAATATTGCCACCAACATTTTCAATTATTACTCTGTTAACCTAATTATTTCAGATAAACTCAAAGCAAAATTGACCAATAGACACAAATCAGTATTTTGAACAGACTGGTTGGGTAAATGATTCAATGACTCACTCACAGTTGCAGTTACCAAAATGAATCACGTTTTTGAATGAATCAGGTTGATTGAATGATTCATGATTAAAGGCACTTGCGGTGTGACCTACAAGAATCACTGAAAATTGAATAACAGTCTGTCTGAATCATGCAAAAACAGAAAAGTGATACAAACAGTGAAAAGTTCCAGTGCTATTGGAACCTTGTCTAGCTTTGCACTGTTGATGTAAAGGCCTGGATTCAAAGTGAAAAGTTTTTTTTCTATTATCATTAAATTACAACAGAATTTAATAGAGGACTAAGCTTAATCAGAGTCTTGGAAAACAGCCCTAAGTATAATTTCAGAAGGTGAAATTTTAATTTCATGCTAGTGGCTGTTGAAATAATGCAATAAGAGGATTCTGATAAAAGCAGAATACAAGCTTGTGGCAGTGTTTGCACATGTGTTATAATTTTAATTGATATTAGTTTCATTCAAGCAACAGGAAATAATCATAAGGGAAGCCTTATTCTCAGAATGTCTGTAAGGCAGAAACCTGATATGATGAATGCAGTGAGGAAAGCAATAAACATAAAAGGAAAAAGTCATGGAAAGCCTTAATGAAGTTTCCAAAACATGATGGAAATGCATTCTTTTTCATGCGAGTGACTGAGAAAGAAAAAAAGAGAAGACCATGTTTAATATTCCAGGAATGAATCTATGACTTCACACCTCTCCTTCTGCTCTGCTGAGCACCCATTTCTTATTATGCATATCATTTTGCATCTGAATCCACTGCCTTTATTAGTATCCTGGGGATAGGACATGCACAGAAAACCCTCATACCCAACCTAACCCAACATCATTTCCAAAATAGATTTAAGAACTCACCGGGGCAATGATACCTATACACCTGCTATGAATATTTTCATAAGAAGCACTGCGATTAATTTACTCCTCCTTAGAAACAGGAGCTTAGTATAATCTACTGAAAAATGAATGCTTATGGTTGCTTTCATCGGTTAATAAAACTAATTATGAAAGCTATGATAATACCATGACAAAATTACAGCTTTAATGGTCCATTAGGTTGATTGGTCGCCCCCTAATATCACTGTTGGTTCAGGGTAATAACGCAGCCCTCTGCACTCATTAACATGCACTAAAATGAACTATAAAGCACCATCAAACAACATGCTCGTAAAATATTTCACATATGATACTTTTTTTTTTTTTTTTTTTGACAAGGTCTAAATCCCCCTAGCATCTGCTGCTATGACAAAGTAGTTGCAAAACATCAGATTTGGGCAGCTATGCAATCCATCTAGTCCTCTGGCGCTCAGTTCAGACCCTGAAGCCAGTGTAGCTGTTTGTCTTTGCCTCTGCCGCAGTATGCACGGTTCATTTACTGCCAGTAACCGTGCACATAATCTCACCTAGAATGTGCAGGGAGCATCTCCATCTTCTAACATAGTAATGTAATGATTTTAGCATGTGACAGTGATCAATACTGAGGTAAATTTATGGAACTACTCTTATTGTGTGCTGGGGAGATAATTGGCCATGGACTGTGCATATACCCTACGGAGTGTGCAAAGTAAATAGCAATGCTGGACTAAACAATGAGGTAAACTCACAAGTAACAGGCACATTCTGTTTTTATTATTGCTCATGCTCATGAATCTAACACTGAATCTAACAGGATTTTCTGGGTGTATATTACTATATTCATTTATTTTTATCTTATCCGTTTTCATTTCCGTTTTGTCATGTGCTCTTGTTTTTATTTATTTATTAATAGCTCTTAATAGTTTTATTTCAATTTCAGTTTTATTTTAGTTTCAGCCATTTTAGTACTTCAACTCAATTCTCAGTTCAGTTAGTTGAAAAGGCAGCATTTAACAGTTTACGTTTTTAATCTGATATTTATATTTTATTACAGATTTATTTCAAATGACTTTAATTGCTTTAATTATAGTTAATGATTACAACACTGCTAGACAGATCAATCTCTTATTGATATATTGGATTGGATATTATATATTGTTATGTCTACATTATGTCTATATATATATTAAGAAAACTTGGAACAGCTCATGATCCAAAGGATGCAACATCATCATCTGTAAAACGTGGTGGTGGCAATGTGATGGCATAGACATGCATGGCTTCCAGTGGCACTGGGTCACTGGTGTTTACGAAGTGAGAAGAATCCAGAAGACAGAAGGGTATATGGATATACTGTGTACTCACATTCAACCAAATGCAGAAGTTGTTTGGACAGTGCTTTACAGTACAGATACACAATGACCCAAAACATACAACAGAAGCAACCCAGGAGTTTTTGCAGGTATAAAAGTGGAATGTTCAGCAATGGCCAAGTCGATTGACTGATCTCAGATGTACTTCACTTGCTGAAGATAAAACTAAAGGCAGAAAGACCCACAAACAAACAACTGTTGAAGAAAAGCTTGTTTAGGTGTGTTTGATTAGCCCTGGAGCTAAACTCTACAGGAAAATGGACCTTTAGGGCCCACAATACTGAGCATTTTGCATTCACTTTAAGCAAACACACCTGATTCAGGTCATCAGCTCCTTAGTAGAGAATCCAATCCTTAAAATAGGTGTGTCAGACAAATGAGACATGTAACATGTACAATGTTTGGGTCTCCAGGAACATCGTTATGAAATGATATAAATGATCTATAGGCTTATAAATTAGTAGAGTAGGTAAAGACAGCCATGAATCACAGGACTTTTTGGATGCTGGGGTCTCGTGCAACCAAGCTGTTTCTAATAGACCCCTAATAACATTACTGACATTTCATGCTTTAGCCAATTAGACAAGATAATTGCTTTAGTAAATCTGTCTCTTGGATTTTTACTCCCAGTTCTGTTTGCTGTCACAAGCTCCTCATACATTATTCAACTGCAGAATTTGAGGCTTGCCTCTAAGCAGTATTCAGGAATGTTCAAAGTTATACATAGTAGATCTGAGGTCTTTATTTCACCTGGGAATCATTCAGATTAATAGTGAATTAAAATACTTAAAATTCCTTGAATGCCATGGACCCAAGTTTTAAATCCAGACCGCAGTGATTTAGCTGAGCTGAGCACATTCGTTCCATCTTAAGTGAAATTCAGTCATAAAAGTACAATATTCACCTTTTAAAAGACTGATTCCATACCAGCTGAAGCAGTTCTGAAGATTTATTTAGTATTGCTGCAGGCTTAAGTCAGACTCACTGAAAATGATCTGGGATTATGATTACATGTTTCTATCCTGCCTTTACTTCTTTCTCTATTCTTCATGCTCTCGCTGTCTCTCTCATGAAATCAATTTTACACACATCCTGCCCAACAATTAATCGAACTTCATGATATTTATGGTACAGCAGATTTATCCTGCATACAGTCTGTGTTTGCCTGATAAGAAGAATGGAGAGCATGTACTTTTACAACAGCTTAGCGATATGTCAAGAACAACCCCAATAACAATGGAAGACATGCAATAGACTTTTAATAACATTATCAAATATTAAGACACTGAATCATACTTAGCAGATGTATTTTTAAATTTAATTAATGTATTTTGTATGTAATATACAAAAATAAACTAGAGACAAGCATTAAAAAAAAACCAGAAGGCCATCTATAAATACTCTCTAAATACAAAAATGAAAAATAATGAATTATAATTATTAAATGGGTTTTTTCTGGAAGAAGTTTGAGACATTTGGATTCAAAGAAAAAAATGTAATTGGCATATATGAAGTTTATTAATGTTATATAAACAGAGAATTTGTAGTATGTAAAACTTCTAAAAGATGTCAGTAGGAAAGTCAAAAGTTTGCTTCATATATATGTGGTCATATTTAAATATACATGAACTACTGAACTGTTCAACATTTTATACTTGTTAATGACATATGCTCTAATTGTTTCCACATTACGCTGTTATAACACCAGTGATTAATTTTTGTCTGTGTTCACACAGCAGGACACCTTGGCTACATTCATTCACTATACATGGGTGTTTGAATCCATGCTATTAAACCTGTTCATCTTTGAATGCAAACACCATTTTGGATAAACCAACTGCTTTTTCACTTTACATTCAAAAGGTACTTTATACACCTTTATACCATAACAACACTAGTGGTGCTTCATGGGAAAAAAATATAACTAAACAAAAAACAAAGTTCAAGTGGATGAGTGCCAACTGTCAGTGAGGTTAATGTGGTATCTGTTCTCCTCTGTGCTCAGTGTGACAATGTGCTGATTGTAATTGCTGAGCACTAATAACAAGGAGGTGCGGCTGTGACTGTAGCACTAATTAACTCTCTTATGCAGATTACAGAAAGTGAGGAGAGATGAAAACCTGCGCCTTCCTCTCTTCCCCACAAGGCAACTTATAAAACATTTGTTACAGATAGTAACTCAGGTACACAGGTAGACCACATTATATCATGTCTTAATGGAATTCTCGATCGCAATCTGAGTTGGTCTCTCAACCAATTCTTTTAAAACACTAAAGCTGTGTCAGGAATCAAACTACATTTGGATAAAAACCTACTTTACAACCGATAAAACATAATGTTTTGAATGAATGAAATACGGACATATTACATCTGCCATGTTATAGCACCATTGGCTCTGCTTCATTGCCTCCTCTTCCATGCTCTCATGGCATGGTAAAGTGTCCAATGTGCACTTCAGAATCTAGTAGGCAAGTAGGCATATTCAGCCGCAGGGTAATGCTTTATGGGTGAGACATTGAATCATTCACTGAACCAGTTTGTTCAACATCACTGATTCATTCAGAAAAAGAAAAAGAAAACACTACCGTGTACTTGTGATCTCAGCATTACATACGCTTTTATTAATTTGTATACTATTGTGAACCCATGCTGGCATTTTGCTTTATTTTCTGGGGCACTTTGGATGAGCTTAAGTTTATTTAAAATAATAGAGCCATGATAACTATTCCCCAAGCTCAGATGATCTTTCACATGAATTAGGCATGTGGGCTGTAGCAGAATGAGCTTCTGCACAATTCAAATGTTAGCTTTGCATTCCACAGACTCCAGATCAACCATCAATGGAAATCATGTTTCGGAATGTGAAGCAAGTGAAGCTCCCATTACGTGCTAGTTTGAAACCACAATTCTCCCCCCTGATAGTAGACGAGCTCATTAAAAGATCATGTGTGCTTCTTTAATTTGTAATCCAAAGCTGAGAAAGGTTCCACAACACTGAGCCTCATGACATTTATGTGGGTGTGCGCTTGGTGTTGTAGACATCAAATTGTCCCTGGCGATGTCATTATGTGACAAGCCGAAGCTCTCAGTCCACAAGGGTCAGTTCTGTCCGTTGTCAGGGGAATACGCTCAATCTCACTCAATGAAGCTGTTCGTTCACTCGTTAAATCTAATTTAAGGACCCGTAATTACATTCTAACAGACCAGGCGGAAGAATAACTCCACAAAATTGCCTAAAATAAGCCATATTTTCCCAAGCCACATTTTACAAGAAATGAGATGACTAAGCTCTGTATAAACAGTATAGAGTCCCATTTGGTCTATGATGTCATTAAGGCCAATATTGACGTTGGTTCTTATTGAAAGTGTGTGTGTTGGTGTGTGTGTGTAATAATGGATGGTATGGCCTCCTTGTCAGGGGATTTCATTGTTTTTCGAAGGTGTTTGTATATTTGGATATTTACAACAGACTGACAGTGTTTCCTTTTACAACTTTAGAGATTCGTCATATGTAGCAAAAGCTACTCGGACACAATTTCACAGCAGGCCTCTTGTTTATTATTAAATGAAGGAAAAGTGTTGCCCCCAAAGGAAAAAGACATTTTTTTAATGGCAAATGTATTTTGAAATGAAATGTAGATTTGAGCAATGCAAAATAAAGTCATTTGTATTTGCTATGTGGAGGAATTTAATTATCATCAAAGCTCAACGAATATGGAAATTAGTCTGTGTGTGTTCTTGAGAAGCCACACAGAACAGAATGAGAGGTAAATGCATTTAGTGCATTGAATAAATGTGATGGTATGAATTAACCCTTAACTGCTATAAATACAATTAATTCCATACATTCAATATGATATGACTCTCAAGGGGATTCATAAACATTCTACTTCTCTGAAGTTGCACATGTACAAACGCATTTATGTACTGCCATTATGTTGATTTGGTACAATTTAGGGTCTATGCAAAAACGCATGTGTGAAAGAACCACACTTTACATATGAATACTAATGTGATCATGTTTTCCTTGCGGCTAAATGCTATCGCTTTGCATATTTTATGCATCTACCTAATTATGAAACAACAGATCCACTGTCATGTTTAATGAATATCTTGTTATATGTTTCATGATATTTTTGTGCAAATGTTAAGAAGGACTCTGTTTGCGCCTCAGGCTATATTCTGACTACAGGAAAGAAACAGAAACACTTCTCTCGAGCAATTACATGAAGAATGAAAGTGAAAATGGCTATGAACTATTTATCATAATTTACCACAAATGACTTAATCTACTCCACATCAAAACCAAAAAGTTAAACTGCACGGGCAATTTAAAACGACCAAGTAACCACTGGGAACAATCAATTACATCTATTGTCGTGCACTGTCAGAAAGGACAAACACTCCATCTCTGCATTACTAACAGCACGAGCATTTACATTTTCCTCTGATATGCTGTGTGTGGTGACAAAAGGACATTTGACAGCATTGAAACTCTCTCCAGGACTACTGCTTTTACAGCAAAGCCTCCTCATGTGGCGAGATCTGTTAGATGGCAAAGCTGTCATGTCTTGCCAACACGCCTCAGTGCTTTGTGTTTGTATCTGCTCCAAGCAGAGTTACAACCCACAGAACAGAGGGAGTTATGTTAAACAGATGTATAGCTGATACATAGTTTATGGCTAGTTTGACACAGTTCCCGTCGCTTCTGTTCTGTGGATGCTGTGACAGACTATTTACGGACAGTGTTGGAAAGCTGCTTTAAATGGTAAAATGCCAAGCTACAAGCTAGTTACAATTTAAGAAGTTAATGACTGTCAAGTTATGTTTTTTTTTTTCAAAAGACAGTTAGCTCCACTACAAACAAAAAGTAGCTACCTAAATTAAAACACTTAAAGGAGGTAATATTTGATTGCAAAACTTGATTATTTTTCTTGCGCAATAACAATGCAGTTTTTTAAAATTAATTAATCTTGATGGCGACAGAATAAAACTTTGTTAGATACATTTGCAGTAAGAAAGATACCGACTTTTTGAATCAAGGTGTTTTTAACTGTCAGATATAACTGTCAGACTCTCCAACTGGAAAGACAAAGTGACATTAATCATGATGATTTTGTTTGGCATTAAGACACATTGGAGAAGGTCCCTACTGTATTATTAAACGTGATTGTAATTGCTTTTGAAAGTAGAAGGTCAGTCCCTGCTTTTTAACATCAGCTTCGCTGTGTCAGAGTCAGTGGCTTTTGTCACTCTCACTGTATTAAAGATAGAGTTTTTACTGTTTAATGACTTTCTTGGTAAGTCACTCAGCTAAATCCAGACATACCCTCTAATCAGAGACTCAGCGCTGCACAGATAGGATACATTTTATGTCGACCCAAGTTCTTTCAATGGATTTTGCACAAAATAATTAAATCCATTATTTGTCATTTTAGAAAAAGCTGGATGATTGACAACTCAGGTTTGAAAGGAGGATTGTGAAGCTTAGCGGTTAAAGATCTGGTTTAGTCAAAGAGATTGTATAGGTTCAAATGCCTACTATCACCTCTCTGCCCTTGAACAAGGCACTTAACTCTGAGCTGCTGTGAATAATTCAGATAAAGAGCAAATTAGTTGGGACTGGGTATACGTGTCCTCAACTAATTGTATAAGTGATCTATAGCATAAGATAACCATGAAATAATGGGAAGAAAGCATGTCTTTTTATTTGGCCACAACCAGTGGTTTATGACCAAATTGATCCTTTAAACAGATTATTCCTAGTAAACAAAAATAATATTGCATAACCAGTTCAGAATAATTTATGAACAAATAGATTATTTTAAATAGCTTCTTTCAGGTCAGCCAAAACCATCCCAGCTTGACCAGTGCAGACCAGTCCGATTCACAAACAATCTGTACTTTTAAATGATTCAGTGAATCCAAAACATACAGCATGACAAGTGCAGACCAATTTACAATTTTTTTTTTTTTTTTTTAAACGATTCTTGTTAGTGGGTTAACAACAAACAACTATTTTAAATTATTATTTTTATTAAACGAAAAACAGACAGCGTGACCAGTGCAGTCCGATTCACAAACGAATTACTCAAATATTATGAATCGGTCTTAGAATTGAGTTTTTCAGAATGACTCCGTTACAAATGAGGTATGGTGCTAAACGAAAGACAAAGTGCTAGAGGAGGAACGGGATCAAATGATGAGTTTACTGACGACAGAGAATACAGACTATACACAACACATTAAGTTACATCCAGTATACATTCATTGACACATTTAATCAAGGACAAGGAGAAACTGAACAGAACAGGTATTTGAACACACAGAAGGTAATGAGGGAACTGGAGACAGGTGGGGAATAATCAATTAACCAAAACTAAAACAGGAAGACCAAATAAGGAAACAGAAAGTTCATAATCGTAACAGACTCAAACTTTTTGTACTTTTTCATAGGAGTTTATTACTGAAACATTTAGAAGTTTATATTTTATAAATGTTATAATTATATTACATAATTAGATTTTTACACATTGTTATATAAACTGCAACTTAAACATATGGTCAAGTAAAATTTTACTCCATTTAATATCCAGTTTTTAGTTGTGTTAATTATATTTGTTAAATGGTTAGCAGTTAAACTGCATAGTTCAGGCACTGTTGAGGAATAAGTTTTTTGAATCACATTGTTAGGATTAATATTTTCAGAATGCCACATGTTAGAAAGTTCCCTGTATAATTTAGACCATTAGCAAATGAATGCTCAAATGAATCAGAATCTAATAAAACTGAATCAAGGGATTGTCAATCAGAATCTAATCATAAAACCATTACTAGGCCTACAAATTAAAGAGAAATTAAAAGGAAAAAATGTATCCAAGAAGACTGACGAAAAACCCCATCAGAAAACAGGCTTGTAACTGCTCATACCATACAGTTTAGCTGCAAGCTTTTACCAAGTGTAAATGAGTCCCTAGAGTGTAAATATCTCAGCTCTGCCTCCATTACTGCTATTTTATGAGTACTTTTTAACCATACAGACAAAGGACAGTGAGGATCGAGTAATGCCTTGTTAACAATTAAATTTAGGACTTGAGAACATCTCAAAGAGACTTGCAATTATATGGTACATGCAGGCGAATTTAAGTAACGAGACTAGAAACATTTTACTAGCAAAACTACAGACCTGACAAGCAGATTTATGTTTTGCTTCTGAAACGTGTCTTTAGTTAAGGGCTCTTGGTCTGATTTGGTTAATGCAAATTAATGCTGGTTAATTGAGGACAGTGGATCTGCCCTCTACGTATGGATTCTTCCCTGGATGCCTCCAAGCAATAATGCATTCTGGTGATAACAAGAGAAGGTTAATGATTAAAGTGTGGTCAGTTATGCAGTCTAACTAGGCATGTAATCTCCGTTATCATTGTGAAAGATCAGGTGTGTGTGTTTAGACAGGCAAGGTAACAGGACATTACTGAAGGTAGGGGGCAGCAATGCTTCAGTAGATGCAAATAGTCTAAATCTGAGCAAGACACCTGCTTTGTTTTTATACTCACCACTGCAAATGCACACACAGATGCCCGCACACATGCTGCCAAGAGAGCTGTGCTGACACCATATAGCCTGAGAAAAGGTTTAAACAACCACCAGTGATGCTGTTAATCACAGTCAATCTCCTGTGCACCACGCTTCACAAAGCCTGAAGAACATCCAGCATCCTCAGTCCCTTGGCACTCGTAACATCTGCCTACACCACTCTACAGCGCTCATGAGATGAACACAGTGCATACTTCTCAGTCCTCACCCTACTGAATAATAGCAACCTTTGTTCTTTCTTCCTTAACATGTTGAATTACTAAACAATTTGTGGAAACATACTTTCAGCCGATTTTGATTCATCCTGACAGTGTGCTCTGGAGAAATCTCTTATTTCCATCATGTAGGTGTAGTCATACCAAGTATTGCATAAATAAAGAACCCTGAAGTGTGAAACCACATTGAATATATATATATATATATATATATATATATATATATATATATATATAGACAGAGAGAGAGAGAGAGAGAGAGAGAGAGAGAGAGAGAGAGAGAGAGAGAGAGAGGGCCGTGAAAAGGTTTTTGCTAACTTCCTGTTTTTTTTGGTATATTTGTCGTACTTAAAAGATTCAGATCATCAAACAAATTGTATTATTACACAGAGATAATACAAATAAATACAAAATGCAGTTTTTTTTAAAATGTTGATTTCATTTATTAAGGGAAAAAAGCTGTCCAGACCTTAAATAGAACCTGTCTGACAAAGTGAAGCATGCTTAAAGAGCAACACATTATACCACGATCTAAAGAAGTTCAAGAACAGATTGGAAACAAAAAAGTTGACGTATCAGAAAGGGTTATAAAGCTATTTCTAATGCCTGTTTCACACATACTCTGTCTGCTGTGTGTATGCAGTGTGTGTGTTACCTATGTGGTGCAGAAGCAGCACGGACTCATTGTGCTTTAAACAATGTATTATTCATGCAAATAAATTATTCTTTTAAATCAATTATTTTTAGTGAACCAAAACTTACAGCACGGTCAATGTAGTCTGATTCACAAACAAATGAATGAAATGACTCCATTAAAATGATTTAGTGCATACTCCTTAACTCTTTTTGAACAAAACGGATGGTTTACAATTTACAGTTGCATTTGACAAATACATTTACAATTAAATACAAAAAAAAAAAAAAAAGAAGAAGAAAGGAAATATAAGCATTTTCCCTTATAACACTTGTGGCTCCATCTGTAGATAATATAAAAGAAGAAAAATTCCAGGGTGTGATTTTAATTATATTCCTCGTTACTTTTCATACCTATTTGTACTAGAAGTTTGGAAATGAGGTGACCTATAGGATGGTGAGAAAGCTCTTAGAGATTGTTTGGTTATTATTCAGTTAGAATATATATATTATATATGCAGTGGCTCATACAGTATAAATAGTTGAAGTCTTGAGGGAATATGCATGAACATCATAAAATTAATGAGCAGAAGGTGATCTGTTCCAGTAAACATAAGAGGAAGCCCAGCGGCCTTCAGTGAGAGCTGGGCCAATGGTGATCAAGCAGCGGAAATAACTCTTAGCTGTGGCACGAGAAGAAAGCATGAGAATGTGCTCACAACATCAAGATGGGGGGCACAGAGAGAGGATTTTCTCCTCTTTCCTTTCACTCCTCTGATTAGCCCTGCTCAGTAATATAGGCTAGAGCTCAGTGGTGAATCTCAGCAAACATCTCAGCTGTCTCTCTCAAGGTTTCTTTTCTTCATATCCAGACTCACACCTCAGGGCATGTTCAGATCAGCGTTAAAACAACCAGAAGAGAAAATGATTTCCTTATGTTGTTCTATTGCCAGTTGTTGACACCTATGAATTTGAATTTGGCTTCTATGCAGAAATAAATCACTCTTGACAGACAAATCGAACCATAAAATATCTAGCTCATAGCACTATGAGGAAGGCCTCACATGGGATCTGCACCCCCCCCCCCCCAAACCATGAGGGTATCCAGTACGCCAGTAGGCCGACTCTGATTTCATTGTCACTTTAAAAGAGCTGATATCTAGCTCTCTGTGCTGGCGGCACCGGAAGACAATTTGAATTGCACGAGACAACCCTCAACAGTGCATCCTGAAAATGGCAGAAATTCCATTTAAAAGATTTGACCTCACTGAAAGTCACTGTATAATTTGCACACATTACCACTCAGGGCATTCTGGGAAATGTCAGCTCAACATACTTCCTGTTCTGAACATCTTGTGAAGGGAGCTTCCCCGAAAGTGTTTTACAAATCTTTTTTTTGTGTGTGTCTTCAAACTGTTTAAGCTGTGCTAGCAGATGGAGTCTGTATTCCTGCTAAATTATGAAGATTTTTCTCCTTCAGTAATTGGTGGAGGGAACAGTTTTATTTCACTTTCTGCGTAATGACAGCCGATGGCCTGAGGCACAGGGGAGAGAAGTTCCATTTCACAGACACCTGCAGAGACTAACAATTTGTGGCTAAGAGAGACACTGTGTATGAACTCCCTACTCACCCTCTAATGAGAACAGCCTTTTTTTGCTGTTTTAATTGCAGAATATGCATGCAGAATATTTTTTTCTGAAGTTCATGAATATGATATGAGCACATTTACTGATGTAGGAACACTTCTAGCTGCTGCGGAGTAAGCTGAATTTGTAAAGCAATCAAGCATTTTTTGGAGAAAAATACCGGTGCAAATGAAACGCCAAATGGTCTTGCAAGTACATCAGACTTTTAGTTAAATGCAAATTTAAAAGTAAATAAAACATCTAATTCCAACAAAACAACTAAATATAATTATTTGTTGCTATAATACTGTTTTAGTGTTTTTAAAAGATGTTTCTTATGCTCACCAAGGCTGCTTTATCTGATCAAAAATACAGTAAATGCAATAATTAAAGCAGTCATTACTTGTCACATGATCCTTCAGAAATCATTCTAAAATGCCGATCTGGTGCTCAAGAAACATTATTATTATCAATGTTAAAAACAATGTTTTGCTTTTTGTGGAAACCTTGAAGAATTTTAGTTTTACATGAAAATATATCATAATGTAGAATTCAAAATGAGTTTCAATCAGCTATTCACACTGATTTTGAGAATACTGACCGTCAAGGTCACATCCTTGACTGTGAGTTCATTTATTATGATCATCAGATGTTGTTGTATTCCAGGTGCAGGGACAGTAAAAGGGTTCTGACACTCAGTTAATGCATCTAAGAATTGTTCTGAGGTAGGTTTATGTTTTTTGTTTTTCATTCGCATCTCAGTGGCTGTGAGTGAATAAAGATTCAGTTTCACTTTTGGGTGAGGAGATGATCTTTATCCGTGGCATGAAATATTAAGGCTACCATTTTCATGGCCTTTTTTAAGAAAATGTCTTAACTGAACTTAAAATGTCAAGTTGCACTTAAAATCTGCCATAATTGTAGAAATGATTTAGGTTAAGCAATGTGTCATATTTTTATACAATTGCATAAATAAGTTCCCGTAATTTACATACCAGTAGTTCTAAATTTAATTGAATATTTGCTTTATGCATGTATACTATGTATACTATGGAAAGCAAAGTGCTTGTTTTCCTAAACTACTGACAACATCATATGAACAGGTGGAACACTAATGACTAAAAACACTCATGAAATAATGAAAAAACTGATCATTTTGAGTAGAAGAACAACACGTGCTGACATCACAGTTTACTAAACATGATAAAACAGCACTGTAAGCCCTGGGTCAAACAATACAACCATATTAATTATTCATGCCCCAGTGCATGCTGGATACAGCGGATGGGACTGAGCCACAAGTCATTCCTTCAGTGTATTGAACTAACAAAAATGCATTCATCCAAATCATATGCTATGCTTTTTGGTTTGACTTATCCTAATGGCAAAGCAAGATGCATTTCTTGTGTTCCTGAAAGCTGCAGGCCTGCTTTGTTAGAACACCAAGTAAACAAAACCCTAAATCAATCAAATAAACATTTGCCGTTCTTTCAACATGACTTACGTGATCTAAGATTCATTTTTGACAGCGTAGAATTATTAGTGAGCATGGATAATCAGGAGAGTGGTGTGTCTTTGAAGCAGCAACTTATCCCCAGAGGAATTCTGGTAATTATAAAACACAGAGATGTCTCGCGTTAATTAACAATCCAATTACGCTTCCTTTTTTTTTTTCTCACCCACACTTTGTTCTTCCAATCTCTCCATCTCTTTCTCGTTTAAATCATGTCATCTTGTAACGAGGTGTAATCAGTGTGGCTAGCCATTTAAAACGCGTCAGTATTATTACTTCTCAGCTTCCGAAACCCCACTAACACAGCCATCCGCCCACCCACTCCTCCGATTACATAAGCTTTGTGGGTTAGTAAGATTAGATAAGATAGCATGTGAAATGACCAATTAAACTGAACTAAAACAGGACTTCCCTAACCATATTTCTCATCTTACTTCCCAAACTCTCCTTCCCCTCCTCTCTCTCTCTCTCTCTCTCTCTCTCTCTTCTTATTAAACACACAGGGTCTGCACTCTGCAGCGGCGGGAGGAACATCGTCTGCGCGCGCTCGTGCCAAATATGTGCGCTTGAGTGTGTGCAGGGCACGCACACATGTGCCTCTCCCGGTAATGTGAGAAATCAAGAGGGACACATCTCCTTGTGGTGGGATTTCAATTTGACGCACTGAACGTAACTCTCCCTGCATGTGTGTCCGCTCGCTAGGCTACAGCTCCGGCGTCGGGCAAACCCTCTCACTGCTGCACTTCAGCCACTGTGGAATAACTCGTCTGCAGCCGGTCGCCCCGTATGGCTGCTAAAGAAGCGGACATGCCCCAGTTCCACGGGAGACTGACGCCTTCACTGTCTTCCTCACCTCCGCTAATGGTCCTCTCAGGGTGAGTGTGCTCTCCGTCCAGCCGTTTTCACATCAAGTGCTGGAGCAGGAAGGTCTTTTTATGCATTGCAATGTGCTTATTCGCTGACGGTTACTTACTGTACTGAGTGAGTGAGTGAGTGAGTGAGTGTGTGAGTGAGTTTGGTTTCAATTACACTTCATCTATGCCTGTGCCACAGACTGGAATATATTAATTAATTTCACTTTTTTTCTGTGGGAACGCTGGAGCTTGCTCACAGGTTTGTGATTGACGTGGTTTGCTGGAGCTATTCTGTAGCCTATAGTTGGTTCTGTTGGTAAGTCCAGTCTCTCTGCAATTAGAAATTTTGAAAGCCACGTCACAACGCTTCCTGTGAAAGCTTCAAAAACAATATTTGTAGGTGTAAAGGTAATTTGATGAACGTGGGATTATGTCCTTCGTGGATGAGGGCTTTTTCTCCCACGCCTCAGCAGGCTCGCCACAATGCATTTGCAATTGGATGCTGTGATTTTTTCCATATGCATAAGGTGTATTTTCAGTTGAAGTTATGTATTTTAAATGGCGCAGACTTGTTTAAAATCTGTTAGTCACTATAATGGGGAGTTTAATAAGCATTTATTGGAAGCTGTATTGTAGATGTGACAAAAAATTATTTAGATAACTTTTATGTAAGGTATAAACCTGTCAGGAAAACATGATAGGATGTGCATTTGAACGATGGCATCCCTGCCATATGATATTGTGCTACATTGTGTGTGTGTGTGTGTGTGTGTGAGACAGAGAGATTTCCACTCTGTCACGGACCACCCTATATGATGGAATGACACTTTCTATTTTCACTGTGATTCAGAATCTCATTTTCTTCAGATATGAACTTTTTGTCATTTGTACACATGCCAGAATGGAAAAATCTCCAGGATATTTTTCACCCATTTTGAGTGAAAAGTTTCCATCATTCTTTCATTACCTTGTCCTTGTGGGAAGATTAGATGCTCTGTTTTTTTTTAATTTCTTTTTACAGATTTACCTTTTGATTCCAGGAAACCAGACTGAATCACTGCATCCTTCCGTTTTATTTTAGTACCATTTTCGTCCACCGTATACCTCAGTCCTGCAGTCTTAGGCCTCTAACTGAACAGAGGATGAATGTGTTTAGTCACGCTCCAGAGCGTCTTTACTCTCTTCCCTTATTTTTTGGTCTTTCTTCAGTTTTTGTTCACTTTCTGTAAGTCATGACTGATGATGGGCCATTGAAATAAGCTTTTGTGTTTAGATTCGGGAAATGTGTGAATAAAGGAAAGATCATTTAAATAATAAATTACATTATTTAATTTATTTTGTATAGCACACCAAATCTTCATTATTTTCACAGCAACATGTAGAACATATTAAACACCCACCTTTCTTTTGCTTTCTACCTTTTAACCCTTTCAGTCATTACACAATGTCCATTGTAGAGAAGATTTGTCAAAATACAAAAGGGGTTGTAAAATATTTCAGATTCTGCACTATTTGTAGGCATTGATCAAATGAGCACATTTGTGACTGATCATTTGACTCTGTACTCTGTAAAAAGTATGAAATTATAAAAACAGTAAATAGAAGCATTTGTGAATTTTTTTATTCCACTGTAGGATGTTGAATAAACAAGTGAATTATATATATTTTTTTACTTAGTGACTGTGATTCATGCACCAAAGGGTTACATTTCTCTTCCTTTCATACACCCTCTTACAGTGGTTTAATGACACCCCAGTGTACATCACAAATCCAAAAGGGGATTCCTCCATTTTCAGTCACTTTAATACTTTAGCTTGTTAGTAGGATTAGTGCCACATTTCTCATTCACAGCCCCCTTGCTCAGAGCTCTGGTAATAGAAGTCATTTGATCCCACTGTACTCCTTACATGGCTTGCTGATAAGTCTGTAAATCCAGTGCTACAAACTAGTCCACCTTTCTCTGTACCAGCTAGTGGCCAAAGGCAGTTTGATGTTTAGTGAAGCCTGACCCAACACAGAAAGACAGTAACCCCCTTTAAAATGGGGATTTTGGCATGTCCCACATTTTGACCTTTCTCAGCTGTTTGAAACTATTAAAATTTCATAATTAGTTTGGTATTAAATAATCAATTCATTGTAGTAAAAATGATTTTAATTATTATTATATATTTTTTTTAATAAGTAAAAATATGGTTGCTAGTGCAAAAAATAAAATTGTGTAAAAATAATATATAATATATAATATATATATATATATATATATATATATATATATATATATATATATATATATATATATATATATATATATATATTAAACTAATATGTTTTCAAGCAATATACAGTTATTGATAACTACAAACCAACATTTGGTCCCAAGCTAATAAGCCCATATAGAGTGACAGCTTAATTTAGGCTGGTTTGCCAACTTGTTACTTGCAACATTGCCGCTCAAGCAGTTTTCATTCAGAATTGGATTTTCATTTATTATTTACCATTTATGCTGCCCTCCTGAGCCTGACAGTCAACATTCATGAAGGTTAAACATCTCCTTTTCACTGAAGTGTCAGGCTTAATTTGTAACCTGTTTGTGGAAAGTAGCATACATACTAGACAGCAGTTTGAGGACTTTTGGCCTCCCAGCGAGCAACCTTCCAGTAACTTTTCACTGTACCGCAGTGTCAGTGCTTTCGGGTTTCAGACTGTGCAGTCATGTGGAGACAACGGAAGGCAACGGCAGCTCGAGAAAATCATTAGATTGTTCTTCACGTTAAGGTTTGGTGCTACAAGCAGAGCTCAAAGCCCTTTGCAGAATAAAAGACAGAGATTACAGCTCTCCCAATATTAATGACTGTTGCACCACACACAGCTTGGGATATGGTTATGATAAAGGGAAGAGGGGGAAATTGGACTGCCAGTATATTGTGTTATACTGTGTGCTTTTTAAACAAGTGATGCATTTATAACTTGCAAGCGCCAATGTTTTCCAAAAGGAGACAATTTGCTGGAAGTCAATTTACAGGTCCTTTATTCCAAGGACTGAAGTTAGCGATTCATTTTCATATTATTTTTAATGCTGAACTGTTTGATGAATAATTTCAAAGGTAAGATCTGACAAACTAGTACAGAGACAGGCCAGCAGCCTTCATTTTTACCATGAAACCCCAATGCTAATCAATGGTCATGCGTCACAAAAAAACACGTCAAATTGTGACGTCTGTGACATTTCGAACAATATTGTATTATAAAGTGGTCAACACTTTTTCAAAGGGAAGTAATGAAATATGTCAGTTTAGTGTGTTATCAAAAGAGCAACAGACAGGGATGGCTCAAGACCTCAGCATGATGTAGAAGGACAGTCAGTCAGGCAGTGTTTTATCTGAGGCAGGATTGTACCCATCCTCTCTCTCTCTCTCACTCTTTCTCTCTCGCACTCTCTTGAATCTTGCATAGACATATTGGTGGGGCTGAAAGCTTCCTGGTAGTTGGCTGATTGCTTCACTCACTGTTTTTTTCATAAAGGCACCATCATAAAAATAAAAAAAAGAAGACAGAAAATCAAGCCATCAAATCAGCTCAGTTCAAACTGAAGGTTTCACACTGATCCAGACGTGATATTAGGAATACCATGGCTAAAATACATGCCTACATTCTCCACCATTATACATTTAAAACACAATTAGCAGTCAGAAAGAATGAACAGTGGCTAGAAAGAAACCCATTATAACAAAACACAACCATTGTATAATATGCATTATTATATTTTGCATTATTTTGCGGAAAGAATGAATAGTGGCTAGAAAGAAACCCATTATAACAAAACACAACCAATTGTATAATATGCATTAATATATTTTAATACATTGTATTTTAAAGGTCGAGCCTACAAACCCCACACTTGTTTTATAAAATATTTGAGGCATATTTTAGAGGCAATCGCTCCATGTTGTCTATAAGCATTAACACCAGTTCCCTGCTAAATGTTACAATGCTTCATTCACACATCATGCTTCATTTGCATTACAAAACGTGAATAATATTTGTAGGATTTACACAAGAGCTGAGTACAATAGCATGTAATAAAGCTCCTGATGCACAGACAACAATAAAACCAGCTAGTGCTGTTATATCACTGCGATGTAAAAGGAATACTAATTATATCTCTGTGGTATAAAAGTCATATCAGCTCTCAAATCCACAGTGAATCTTATTATCCCCCCAAAATCGTGAGATTAGGACAGATTTTTGATATGAAGTCCCTAGTGGAACTGACCTGTAAATCTGAGGTCTCCTCAATATCAGGTTGTGCTCCAAGTTGATAGGATTTAAAGAAAACCAAAGCTGGTATAAATGAAATCAGAAATATCTGAGAATAAGATAGCATTGAATAAGGATGTAAGATGATGTTTTGAGCAACACATTGTTTGGCAGAGGAAGAGCAATGGAAGCTTTACAGTTCCTGCTGCGGGCGATAACCATCCATTGACACAGCTGGATGAGAGTGTGGGTTAAAATTAATAAATAAATGTGTTGTAAAAAAAAAAAAAAAACTAAAAATGCACATAGCTACAGAGTTAAAGTCTGTTTCTTTTTCACAGCCGTTTTCAATAGTAGCAGTGGGCCTGTTTGAACTGACATGCTGCTAAAGTGCATGAGGAGAGTTAAGAGGATTATTTTTGCAATTTTAGATTCAATGCATTACTCATAATCCTGGGGTTGATGGTGGCCAAATTGTCAGGGTCGAAGGGGGGACCTCTGTGTGTGTGCTTGAAAGAGAGAGAGAGCGTGAGAAAGAGAGATTTAGTTTGCAGAACACTAAACCCGAAAAAGAATATTTTGAAGTAATTTTGAAGAATTGTAATGGTCGCTCTTTTAAAATAAAAAGCTTTTATCCTTCAAAAAGAATATAAAAACACAATAAAATGCTCTACACTGATATTTAAGTATTTAAGTGTTGCAAAAACTGTTGAAAAGAGGAACTTGACAATCAAATCAGTATTATAAATCATTCAGACTGCATTTTTTGATCTGACTCAACCAAATATATTTAAATAATAATTATTTCCTAAATTGGATATCATTACTCATGAACTAAGCTTCACTCATGTCAAAATGGATTACTTTTATGATAATTTGGTGGTGCTTATTTCATTCATTGTAATTGCCTTTAAAAGTACACCAGGGTGAGTGTGAGTAAATGATGAGATTATGACATTTTTAGATGAACTAGCCCTTTAAATGTCTAGTCTCTATCTGTATAATCTCAAGGTATTTTTGCCGAGTGCCCTTTGGGAGGAGAATTATTCACTGCAAATTATTGATGATGACAGTAATGATGGCAGTAATTGCTATCATCAAGAAACACCATTACAGCATAGCAGTGTTGCTGGGGCTTCTGCTACTGACCATTAATACCTTTCACAAGAATAAACTGAATCAGTTGCACAAGTGTCCACCAATACAGTTCTAATAATTGCCTTTACGCTGCTTTGAATGTGTTCCCAGGACATTGCAGATACATTTTCCTGAATACCACTGCGAGTACTCATAAATGACCCAAAGATCGTTTTCAATCCTAATCGTGATTCAGTTGGCACTTACGAGACACGCAGGTGAGCCACTACCATGTGGATTTAATTAAATTACAGAATCAATGAATCAATCAGCTGCCGCCATCTGTTTAAGGACAGATGGTGCTATAAATCCGAGATTGGTGGGAGAGCAGATGCTATGAGGGGTCTCAAGATTTTGGCATGTGCAAGGCAATACACTTCTGAAAAGTGATTGTAGAAAGCATTCATCTAAAAAAGCATAAAATACATAGTGTTACAAAACCTTTTTTTGTCCCTAAACCAAATGACACCCGCATAACTTCTCTCGGCTTGCCACACGGCCTGCTGGGTAATAGTCTGCCATGAAGTCCACTACTCTGCAGACTCTACAAAAGTCCACATCGAGGACATCGCATATGACCCCTAAAATAACAAAAGGCTTCACTGACATGCGCAAAATGACTGACGCCAAACAGGAAATGCTTGCTTTAAAATTTGTATTAATATCTCAAAATATCTTTCATTTATTTTTATTATTAATTTTTATTAATTATTTTAAATATTAGTGTTTAGGTTGAATTTATTTTTATAATGTATGTTAAAAATATATGAATTTAGTTTTTCTGTTAGTTTTAAACAGTTTTCATTAATGTCAATAACCCTGCTTTTTAACACACACACACACACACACACACACACAAAAACAACAACAGACTTCCTCTCAAACTGAAGCAGACTGAGATTCATTTAACCCTTGTTGCGAAATCACTGCCATCATATACTGCGTATTCTACAGCCTCCAATAATTGATAGAGCACTGGGCTCATTATTTTAGTTGCTGATTGAATCGTTAGAGGGGGCAGTTCATTGACTCAAGGAGGATGAGTGTTATCACTGTCGAGTCAGATAAGCTTACGGAGTGAAAATCAGACACCGGAAGCCACTGCTGCTGACTGTCAGATGACAAGGTGTCCATTTGTATTCTTCCCTGTTACTGAGCCTGCCAGACACTGCAATGACTAACAGTAAATGATGGACCGCAGCTGAGTGAAATGAATATGATACAGAATGAAAACTGTCTTGCCACTATATTTATCTGCAGGCTGAAATATTTATTTAACATTGTATAGCCTGTCCATGGCATGTTAAAAATTGTGTGAACATGGCATTTGTTTGCCCAACAATATAAGGCTAGTGCTTGGTGATATGAAATTAGTGATCTTAAACAGTCATGGTGTTGACAAATTATTTTAACAATAATAAGTGGTGCTTTGCTATTAGTATTGCTCATATGAGGTGTTGGGGGTTTAAACAAATTAACAATCTTTAATATTAAGCAACGGACATGAATGATATTGCAAATTGTGCCATTTATCAAGAAACAATGAGTGATATTACTGTTCCAAGCATTTAAATGCATAAAATTGAATCTGACTTTATTGATCTAATAAGTTTAAAGCCCCCAGTTTAGTTAAACGTTTTCCACTTTGCATTTAGTTTATCCTGTCAAAGTTGATGTTTTAATCATAATCATATCCTCATGGTAAACAGTCAACAGTAAGTTTCCATTTAAATAATTACAGAATATATTTAATAATTTTACTGACAATATTTAGAAATAAATATATTTCTATATATGTCTATAAATCTATATTTCTATGCAGAGGGTATAAATAAATATTACGACATTTCTATATCTAATTATTTTTAGATCAGTTTCATGCAGAGCACCTAAAATATAATTTAATTAAATAATGTCCTCTCTTGGAAAATATAAATGAGTTAAAATAATACTTTTAAGTTTTTCATGGAAAACATGAGCTTATTTGTTGATGTATATTGATGATCCAATTGGTCTGCTGTTTTATTCCTAATGTAGTCTCACATAGCCAGACATTCAGGAAACTTCAGCAAAGATAATACCAATGTGACGCATACATCTCCCAGAAATCCTGCAGACTTCAACAAATCAGTTGACAAATTCAAAACTCCAGAAGTGTTTCCAATTTTGTGTGCCACATGCATCAGACGTTCAGCCAACAGTCTGTGGGCGTGATGTGATGTCAGAGGAGGAGACTGTTTCAAATATAACTCCTGGTTGTAGGCTTTAGTATTATTTATTGTATATGTAGGGTTACGTTTCAATTTTTTCCTTTCAAAGTTTAATGGCATGGCTTTCAAATATTTAGTGGTGAGCCAGCTGTAACCTAGTGTTAAGTAACATGCGCACTGGTGGTTGGGCTAGCAAGCAACTATACATAACACATTAGAAACCACGTAGCAATGCCTCTGGAACCACTATAGCAACCAATGCATCAAAACCACTTAGAAAACCTTTGCAACCATGTAGGATTACCCTGGCAACTGCTCACCCAAGCACTGTCAGTGAGTTTTGCACAGCCATAAAGTAGTTGAAATGAGCAAGCAAATTGACAAATTGACAAATTATTCACGGTCCACCAATTGGTAAAGCAGCATTTTTTTTAAACACACTCATGCATGCACCCCACCCCATAATCCATTAGATTTTTCTGTACATGAACAATTCATTCTGATCCAGAATGAATTGTGCGAAAAAACAGCAGAAACTCAAATTGATCATTCCTATGCACACATCTTTGATTGATGTTGTTTAAACCATTTTGCTCCTCTTAATTCAGGTGTTGTGTGTCTGTATTTGTCATCAAGTGTTGAGTTGTATTTCATATCTGATAACTCAAAGCCCTGTTCCGTCTCACTGGCAGTCTGTGCTTCAGCCCCCATCTCCCATGTTCTGGCAGCCTCATTAGAGAGATGAAGCCTTAGTGTAATGAGAGAGCATGAATACAGGTCGCTCTGTGTCAGCTATAACTTCCACTGCTAAACAAAACACACGCGCCCACAAAAAAAAACAAAACAAGCTTTGACTGCCAGGATGTTGTGCGCTGAGGAAAAGACAAAACTAGGCCATCTGTGCTTGAGCCGCAATCACTGGCATTTTATTAACTGTAAACGTTCTTGCTGTCCCTCATTCTTCCTCCTCTCTCTCTCCCTCACAGGAGTTATGGTCAGTAAGGAAGCAGGCCACTGCACTCTGTCAAGTTTAGAGTCTGACTCAGAGTCTGGTGGTCCTTTGCTGGAGGGGAGCGGAGCAGACGCGGTACGCAAGCGAAACAAAGCCCTGCAGGTGCGTTTTAAAGACATCTGTGAGGCGCAGAATGAGGCTGCCCACCGAGGTGCCAGAGACCGCTCCGTTTCCTGCAAGGTCATCCACCGGAGGTACATGACCATGCCGGCTCGCCGCTCCATCCCAAACGTCACCAAGAGCACGGGCGTGCAAACCTCGCCCGATTTGAAAAAGCGCTACAAGACTTTCCCCTTTGACCGAAAGAAGGGAAACGTCATCAAACACACAGCTCTAGTGGAGAATTACCCAGATCAAAGCAATTGTTTTTTGAGTGATGTAAAGGGTGGGGAACTGGGGACAAGGTGCGAAGGTCGGGTGCAGCAGACCCGGGTGTTGCTCCACACTACACCGCAGTGCAGTGACGCTAAGGACTTGTGTGCTGGGCCGGACTGTTTAGATGGGAATCTCTGCACTGATCTGTCAGACACAGTTTTGGATCAGTCGGACTCACGGAGGGACACCAATGTCCTGGGGAGTGGGGCCAAGCACAAAGGATTACCCAGTGAAAGCGAGGCAGGGGCAGGCCAGCAGCCCAATTGTGCCTCCTTGACCACGCCGACTCAACCTCTGCAGGTCAGGGGTGACTGTTCAAAGATTTCTGGCCCTATTGCATGGACATCTTTGACACAAGTGGAATGCCCGGAGAGCCCCTCAGGGAGCTGCAAACGAAAAAAAGACACGGCACAGCTGAATGGATTGCAGACGCAGTCTCAGGCTTTGCCTCATTCGGCGAGTTGCGCTTCCCAGGCCCACTGTCACAGTAGTCAAAACGCGGGCACCGCAGAGACCCGGCAGGGCATGCAGGGGCAGCTGATTGCTCTCCCTGGGGCCGATGGGAATGTGAAAGACAGGCTCCAAGCTATGGAGGCTCTGATCAACTCCAGTCAAGAAACCATCAAAGTGC